>NC_071517.1:6674166-6977196 GCF_027887155.1 Malaclemys terrapin pileata
AAAACTCACCTTAGCTGCAGATGTGTTCGGTTTTCTGCTGTGGCTGCTGTTCAGTAAAGCGTTACTGCTATGGCTTTGAGGCTCCCTAGGGGAAGCCCCCTATGTGTTCCTTACAGTCTGGGGCTTCAGACAGTTGACCCTACATGCAACCTGGATCTGACAGAGCTAGGCTGGCACCTGATCAGGGATTTTTGAAAGTAAACCCAGTAATATTCAGATTTTGTGTTCTCATTTTGCGGAATGGAGCAGACTGGACCTTAGTGGCCATTTTAGCTGATTCACTGAGTTGACAAGGCAGTGGAATTACCAGCCTGCCATGGGAAAAGCTGCTCTTGATGTATTTCTAGTCTGGGTGGATGTGGGAGGTACTAGGAAGCTTGTAAGGGAGCCGGGTTTTGTGAGCATTCCAGCCCAATTTTGCAACCGCTAGAGGTTTGGGTTGATGGTAAGTGTAACTTGGTGCTGTCAGGTTTCAGAGTGGTAGCTGTGTTAGTCTGTATCAGCAAAAAGAGCAGGAGGACTTGTGGCACGTTAGAGACTAACACATTTATTTGAGCATAAGCTTTCATGAGCTAAAGCCCACTTCCTCAGATGCATGTAGTGGAAAATACAGTAGGAAGATATATATACACACAGAGGACACGAAAAAATGGGTGTTGCCATACTAACTATAACGAGAGTAATCAGTTAAGGTGGGCTATTATCAGCAGGAGAAAAAAAAAGTTTGTAGTAATAATCAGGATGGCCCATTTCCAATAGTTGACAAGAAGGTGTGAGTAACAGAAGGGGGGGAAAATAGCATGGGGAAATAGGTTTTACTTTGTGTAATGACCCATCCACTCCCAGTCTTTATTCAAGCCTAATTTAATGGTATCAAGTTTGCAAATTAATTCCAATTCTGCAGTTTCTCATTGGAGTCTGTATTTGACTCTCACAGATCTTGGGAGGCAGGCCAGTCCTCACTTACAGACAGCCCCCCAACCTGAAGCAAATACTCAACAGCAACCACACACCACACAACAAAAACACTAACCCAGGAACCTATCCTTGCAATGAAGCCCGATGCCAACTCTGTCCACATATCTATTCAAGTGACACCATCATAGGACCTAATCACATCAGCAACACCATCAGGGGCTCGTTCACCTGCACATCTACCAACGTGATATATGTCATCATGTGCCAGCAATGCTCCTCTGCCACGTACATTGGCCAAACCGGACTGTCTCTACGCAAAAGAATAAATGGACACAAATCAGATGTCAAGAATTATAACATTCAAAAACCAGTCGGAGAGCACTTCAACCTCCCTGGTCACTTGATTACAGACCTCAAAGTCGCAATACTGCAACAAAAAAACTTCAAAAACAGACTCCAACAAGAAACTGCAGAATTTTTTTCCCCTTCTGTTACTCACACCTTCTTGTCAACTGTTGGAAATGGGCCATCCTGATTATCACTACAAAAGTTTTTTTTTCTCCTGCTGATGATAGCCCACCTTAACTGATTACTCTCATTATAGTTAGTATGGCAACACCCATTTTTCCATGTCCTCTGTGTGTATATATATCTTCTTACTGTATTTTCCACTGCATGCATCCGATGAAGTGGGTTTTAGCCCATGAAAGCTTATGCTCAAATAAATTTGTTAGTCTCTAAGGTGCCACAAGTACTCCTCATTCTTTTTGATGCTTTCAGTTGCTACAGAGGTTCGTGAAAATACTTTCCGCAGTTTGGATCTACATGGATGGCAGCAGCTCCAGAGTTTCACAATAACGATAAGGCAGAAGGGAGCGTGTTCAAGTAGTTTTGATACAAAGCCATAAACCAACCCCAGGGTCCACTTCACACCAGCCCCAAGGTTCACTCAAAATATTCACAATCCTCAGCAAGTCTTCCAGTGAATCTGGATGAAGCTTCAAGTTTGTAATGAAACCCAACATTTTGCATGGCTTGATTGCTGCATTGCCAACATTTTTGCACAAGTCTTGCTTGGATAAATGTCTGAAACTTTTACTGTCATTTTAGCACTGACACTTTTGAACCTTTTGAAGTTCACTCTCGGGCAGATTAATTCAAGATGCTTGGGATCTGGATGCAGTGGGTTGGATGGGGCTCAGATGCAGCAATGAGAAAAGACCAGTTTGGGAGAGATCGAGAGAGAGGTGCGCTCTTCCCTAGCTTGTTCATTGAGAAAGAACATGGAGCAACAACCAGTCTGTCCTGGATGGACGGCAGTTTGGGTGAGAGAGACCAATACATCTTTCAAGGGCAGCCCTGTGTGTAGCAATGAGATTTGGGAATTCATGGGACAGGGCTGAATGGAAAAATCTATTCAAGGGGATTAAAATACTTTGAAGTTTTAGTAGATCAGGGCCATGTTTTGGTTTAATTCAATTCACCCTTAAATTTGCCCCTAACTGATATAACATAAAACCAAGAAACCCACCTGTGGTATGTATGAATCAACCGAGAAGAGATTTTATATATATATATATATATATATATATATATATATATATATATATATATATATATATAATTTTTTCCCTCCAGCCTTGACCTTCTTTAGCGTGTGTGCTTGTTTATACTGCTGAGCAGAACTATACAATAACAAATATAACAACATTAAGGGGGCATTTCAGAATGGTTAGCAACATCTACTGCCTTGCAGGAATGTGTCAGAGAGTTAATTATTGTGTTCAACTGTAATTCTATCATCCCTGAACATAAAGTAGTTTGTTTGGGGTTTTTTTCTCCCTTGCTGAAGATAAAGGAGTTAAGTTTAATCATTAAATCTCCATCTTGTTCCATGTAGGTCAGGCACTGAACCTAAGTCAGACATTATAGCATTTAGTAACCTTATCTCCTTTACAATAAAGAGCAAGCAGGAAGCTGACTGTGTTGTATACTTTATATATATAAAAATTTATTTAAAGAAAAGCCATTTTAAAAATGGCTGGGAAGGGAGGAGATCCTCCAAACAGCAGCTTCGGTAAACAGGATGAAATCAGATAAAGAAATTACTGTAAAAATATTGCCTCATCTCCAAAGCTCAGAACTTTTTTTTTTTTGCTTTTGCTCTTTTTTATCTTTGAGAAAGATAATGAAAGAGGAAGCTTGAAACCACATTTCCATTGATGTTCGAATACACAACTGCTGGATTTAAGAACTGGAGGAGATCAAAGAGAATGGTTTTCATTCCGATAAAATTATACCAGTTCTGGTACAGGGTGATGGGCTCATTTATGAACTCTATGAGTCAAACAGTTGTTAAGGAACCTTCTTCTACTTTTTTTCTTCTTTCCTTTGCTAAGAACTAAATGAAAAATGCCTGCAATTCCTAAGAATTAATTAGGAGTGTAGCTAATAATGTTATAATAGATACATAGTAACATTGTTCGTCTCTTTTAGAATACTGTCTGGGAGCACAAAACATCTGTACAATCTAAGGGGAATAGGAATGTCTGTTCTTTTGCTACTGTGTGTTACAGTTCACATGATATGAAAACTTAAACAGCACTCTATTATAAAAGTATATATTCTGAAACCATGCTGCAGTGGTTTAATTTTTTATTAACACATAATCTTACATTGCCAAAAATATGGTAGGGGTTAAACTAATCAAAATGCTTTTCCTTTTTTTGTTCCACAGCAAATGTGTTTATTACTGAATGTTTTAAAAAAATCTCAGTTAAGATCTATATAGTATGCAAAAATGACATACCCACGTTGGAATGGGAATTTTAAGAGCCCAATCCTCTAATATTAAACAGGCAGATATCCCACGCCTATGCAAGGCTTAGTTGACTGCAATGGGACCCCGTACAGACATGGGCCTTTGTCAGCATGGAGTTCATTGTACAACTGGGGAGTAAGTCTTATATCGGGGTCCCTGATATTGCAGTCAAAGTATAGTGTCATTTTGATCGAAAGCCTCCTTTATAATAACTTCACATTTGTATGTCCTTAAGGATCTGGAAGTGCATTAGGAGCTCTGCTTACTCAGGAATGACTTCACCCACCACTGCAATGCAGCCACCTTTGGAGTGGAGTATGGCAGCTGTTGGTAAGTGCCACACTACCCATCAACTTAAGAAAAGTAAAGAAAATTATCATATACAATTTTAAAATATCAGGGGAATTGAGGAAGGCAGCCTATTATTACATGAATTTGACCAAAATGTATGTTCTCAGTTTCTCTGCACTGTTACTGGAAGAGTCCAGAATGCCCCGTGTAAATTACAAGACAATCATCCTTGGCCAGGGTTAAGCTGCTCATGAATGTGGCCCACAATATTGATGACAATACATTCCTAATATGAGATTTATTTAGAACATGTATAAAAATACATGAACATAACTTTAAATATGAATCAGAGCGGAGACTATGTGAAGCTCTTATCTCTCTATCATGGGGTTCTACATAGGGGGTGTCTTTACTGAATGTTGAACCTGGTAACAGGAGCAGCAGAATCCTCTACTGGGCTCTGGTGACTCGAATAGTTTAGGTTTCTCCTTCAAAGTAACAAAATGAAAGTGCAGAGATGATCGGGGTGGGAGGGGAGGGGATAATATGTTATGGAAATGTTCTTTCCCCTTTTTTCTTAAATTTCAAAATATGAAATTTCATAAAAACTTCAACCAACTCTATAGTTGGTCAAGAAAGTAGGGGGAGGGAGAGAATTTCAGCACAATTTTTCTAAGAACTTTGAAATTTCATCTGGGTTTTAAAATTCAAAAATTTTTGACTGGATCTACAAAAGATAAAATGAAGGAGGAAACTGGTGCTAAAATGTGATGATTGGAGGGCTCCATCTATGTACTGCTTATGAATTCTGGTTAATTTCATGAAATTGCTGTATCATTGAATGCCTCAATGGGTAGCCAGTCAACCATGGGATGACAAGGTCCCTGTCCAGTGTCATCCTAGAAGAACCTACGGAACCAACCAAAGAAGTTGTTAACCTTAACGCTTGTCCTCTGGCAAGGCAGTGGAGATGCTAAGGATAATGTGGTTTCAAGAGGAACAAATGCACAGGCTTTTGGAGGGAGAGGGAACTTTTTTGACTGTGGGGCCAGTCAAAGTCAAAGGAAACTGTCTGGAAGAGAGCGAGTGAGAGAGAGAGAGAGCAGACTCCATTTTTCCAGAGCAGAAGCGTCCAATAGAGGGGACTTGCAGTCCTGAAAGGATGCTAACCCAAATCCTGAAGAACACTCCAGATTGGTGAGGAAGATAAGGTAGGGAATGGTGTATAGATGTTCTATTGCTTTCTCTAGAGCTGTAGGTTTCTTGTTTGTCTAAAGTAAAGAGTGATTGATTTGAGAACCCTGTTAGCAAAGTCTATGTATTATGGGCTTCAACTATCACGTGTCCCCAGAGAGGTTAACTGTAATCCAGAGTGCCCTGGGAAAACATGTGATCAAGCTACTGAGGGGTCTGGGGGAGCTGGCACTAGTTTCAGGATTCAGGCAGTTGGTCCTTGGGGTCTCAGCTCTCAGAAGGAGGTGCTAGACAGGATCTGCACTGCAGGAATGGGCCTAGAGCGGGATTCGACTCAGGAAGCTTAAAGCATATGGGTCCAGTATACACAGCAGTCTGGTAAGAGTCCAGAAAAGGAGTTCAACTCGAGCCGTGACATGCGCCTTTCACTTCTAGGTCACTACTTCAAAGCCAGCCTAGCCTGGAACCAACTGTTCTGTCACTGAATGGCTGTTCAAAGGCTTGCGTGAAGTGAATTAGTGGTCTTCACTCTCTATCAAAAAGTGCCTTAAGCAATCAGCACCTTCGTAGACTCAGCGAGGCCAAAGGCTGAATGGGCCATGGAGAAGGAATATCCTCTTACCTTTGGAGGATCTGAATTAAAGAACATTTCCAGTTATATCAGTTAGGATATAAATGTACAGAGATATAATGTCTGATGCCTGAGGGTGTAAACTGACTACTAAATGTTTAGGATTAGGAAGAAACTTCTGTGAGCACTTTCTGACGCATCTGGCATTGGCCAGTGTCCTTGACAGAACACTAAACCAGACAGACCTTGGGTCTGATCCTGTCTGGCAATTCATATGTTTCTATGTTGCTCTAATGCAGAGGTGAGGAAGCGGCACAGGGAAAAATTTGCACTTGCCTACCTGTTTCTGTGAATAAGCAGGGTTTTTTGATGGTAATAAAAACAATCAGAGCATTTTCTTACATGAACTTCACATTTTATCGATGTTCCGTAGTGGAGAATCTCGTAAAAAATACCCAATAGATTCAGCCCTGCTGCTCTGAGCACCTTCCTTTAGTTTTTCTGTTAGTTTTTTTTAATTAAAATCTTAAACAGAATTTGTTTCTTGCAGTCTTGCTTCTGCCAAGATACTTACCAGATGTGGCATATGCCTCAAAGGAGCTCAGAACTGGGTAAGCTTCTAAGCCAAATTATTTTACTTGCCATTTCCTTTCTTGGCAAAGGGCCCCATCTGAGAGCATCTTGAACTGTCCAAAAGAAAGGAAAATGTTATATAGTTTTAAATAGTTTGGGCCTGGGCTGGGCATGGAGGGCAGCTAGTGTCATTATACATGGTGATTAACAAGATCATGCCTGCTAAAGTCACTTGTGACTTGCTGAATTCAAGTTAATGACCATGGAATGCATTATTAATAATACTCGGGCCAGCTGCTAGTACTGTGGGTGACATATTTAAAGTAGCCAATGGAAGCCAGTAAATAGTATCATATGTTAACAGTTAAGAGCTTAAACCCTTCGTTGAAAACTTTACCCCCATGGTGAGTGTTTGAAGTTTGCATTCTGCCTTTTTAATGCTTTTAGAGGCTTCTTGCATTCAGCTCTTTATAACTTCAACTTCCCAAGTTTCAGAGTAGCAGCCGTGTTAGTCTGTATCCGCAAAAAGAAGAACAGGAGTACTTGTGGCACCTTAGAGACTAACAAATTTATTAGCGCATAAGCTTTCGTGGGCTACAGCCCACTTCTTCGGATGCATACTTCAACTTCCCAACTTATTTTTGGAGCTTCAGACCAAGAACTGGGATTTGGGGATAGCAGTTGAGCCTGTGTGCAGTGACAGTTTTAAACGGCAGACGGGTACATTCATTTTATCTAACTTGGGAACCCATTGAAAATTGTGACTCAAACTTGGACCTGACTGGGTTGCATTCCACTCAATAGAAAGTGAAGAAAAGAGCATCAGAACGATAAAAATTCAATGGGAAAACAATTCAGCTGAAAGAGCCGACAGAGTGAAAAATCAACAAAATGTATGGAGCAAGTACAATTCATATCATATGTTAAGACACCAACTGACAAATCCATCAGGCAGTTACATTACAGGTGGGAAAAGATTCACAAGCTAGAGCTTTGCAAAAAAAATAATTTGAAAGGTTTGCAAAAAGCTCTGACTTCACAAGATTCACCTCGCCCTAATTGAGCTTGTGTCTTCAATGACGTACTCCAGTTTCCATCTCTATGTATATCATTTTAAAATCGGTTTCTTCAGTTCCCCCACATCTTCTGTGTAGTGGCGGACACTTATGAGATGTCTGGATTTGGAGAAGACCTTCATCCAAAAGCTGAATTGAGGGATTTTGGGAGGTTCAGAAAGGTTTAATAAATTTACTTCTTGAAGGTTTTTGTCCTTCTCCTTCCTTTGTGTTCATACAACTCTCTCTGTTTCCCAGCTCATGTGGGTCAGAAGAACCAAAGCATCAAGAGAACACTTATTAATGAGACCTTTCTAGCTCGATTTTCCTTTCTCACAAAATTCAGCAAAGCATCTGAACATCAGAGTTTCATCTGAACCAAAGTGCCCCCAGCTGAGGGTTGTCCATCATCACTACCATGGCCAACACCTGAGTTCTCAGGGACCCTATCTAAAGCAACACATGTGGCATCCCATCCAGCTCCCTCCCTCTTTTGAGCATATCCAAACATCTCCAACTATCCATGAGCCTGACACTGCCCTTCTCTCCCCTCCACACCACCAGTTAGGCTGCGGTGAAACACCCACACCCACCCTATTTGTGAGGCCCTAGAGTGCCCTACATGGAGACAGCAGGCGCTCGGACGTCATGATGGATAGATGAGAGACAAGGTGGATGAAGTAATATCTTTTATTGGACCAGCTTCAGTCGGGGAGAGAAACAAGCTTTCACACTCACACAGAGCTCTTCTTCAGCTCTCGATGGATGGTCAGAGAGCAGGTGGAGCTGAAACCCAAATTTCCAAGGGGCGAGTAAGGACAGTCAGTCTCTGCAATGGCCTGCTATTATTGTTGTATTACAGCCAGCCAAGATCAGGGTCCCATTAAGCTAGGTGCTGTAAACCTAGTAAGAGACAGCCCCCGTCTGACACGTTAACAGACAATGGGCAGGACCGGAGGGAAAGAGGTATCATGACTCATCCCATGTCACACAGCAAATCAGTGGCAGAGGCAGGACTAGAGCCTAGGTGTTTTGTCTCCCAGTCCTGTAGGCTATCCACTGAAACATACTGCCCCTCAGAACCGCCATCTTAGTCATGTAGTAGTGCAGTAGAACCTCAGAGTTACAGACACCTCGGAAATGGAGATCGTCCATAAATCTGAAATGTTTGTAACTGGACAAAGCCCAGTTCGGGCCCCAGATCCAGCAGTTGACCCTCCAGGCCAGGATTCCGCAGCAGCTGAGCAACCTAGTCGGCCCCGGCATGAGTTTGCAAACTTGTCCCTCTCCAGGCAGAGTGTGTGTGTTAGTGTGTGAGGGAGAGAGAGAAAAAACAGTGTGTCCCGCTCCTGGCAGAGTGGGGTAAAAACAGCGCATCCCCCTCCTGGCGGCAGGGGAAGGAGTGAAAGCTGCACAGACCCCAGCACTGATCCTGCTCTCCTGGCTCCGGCTGCCTTGAGCTGGCAGCCCCAGTGTCTTGCTGTAAGTGACTGCCCACAAGTGGGGGTGGGAGCAGGCAGCCCAGATGTGCCTACCTTTAAGATGCAATACAGGCACAGTACAGTACTTGCTGCCTTTTTTTTTTTTTTTTTTACCTCTGGTGTTGCCTGATTGGTTACTTCTGGTTTCACACGGGGTCCGGTCGACCAGTCAGTCCGTACCTCTGGTGTTCGTATCTTTGAGGTTCTACTGTAAAAATAATAATAAATACCTGGTAAAGTTTAATATTCTTTCAGTTCCTATGAAGAATGTTTCTAATTTAGAAGCAAAGGGGGCAATTATGGAACACAATGCTAGCAACGCATCTCTCAATTCCACTTGAAAAGCCGGTTTGTTTGTTTATGACTTTTCAAAATATATCAGGCTATTCGGGGAACGCAAACCATTTCAGAAATGTTGTAGCAAAGTTTTGTAGTGAACCTGCAGCACGTAATAATGAATAGGGTATCTCAGACTTCTCTAAATAACTTTGTCAGAATCATCAGGGATGCACTCGTTCGACATGGAGAAGTGAGGGCTTTCTGTTCCAAGCTCTTCCATCAGGCCTACAGACTTACTCACAGATCAGTGCAATAGCAGTGTGGTGAGCTGTTTGCAGTCTCAGTTCTGTTATTGCATGCTGGGCCAGATCCTGCCCAGACCATAAAGAGGAGTTGAGATAAGAGAAAGCACGACCAACCCTCACAAACTTTGGTGTTTTTCTGAAGTCCTGAGCTCCTGGAGTCATGTGATTTATGTGGGAATTTCGGCTTTTGTTTAGAAACAAGCTTCTGGCCTACCTGATTGCAGAGTAAAGCTTGAGAATGTGAACCAGAGGGGCTCAGAGGGCAAATCAAGAGATACCAACATTTTTTTAAATCTTATCATTTTGGGCTTGAGGTTGGCAATATTGCTATGCCCCCATTCAGGTTATCGCTGACTGGCTTGGTTGTGGAATTTCAGGGTAAGGGAGAAAGAAAGAGTAGAACCCTCCCTCTGAGAAGTGCTATTCTTTCATCTTCTCTTTTTCCTTTTCGTCTCCTGTTCTCTCCTGTTCCTTTCTTCTCTCTGCTTTCCTCTTCATTCCTTTATCTCCCCTTCCCTCACGACCACATTATTCATTCCCTCTGTCACCACCTCTCTCTCGGTCCTCTGCCTTCCTTTTGTTCTGCTGAGCCCCTGTTAAGGCCCATCCTGTGCATAATTTCACTGGACTGCTTATTCTATGCAATGCAGGATATAGATGCACAAATGGACAGATTAATTCTGGTGAGCAACTCGACATGAATGCTACAGGGAAGCTTCATATGTCTGTGGACCAGTTTGTTCTTACTAATGGTCCCTCCTGGTTCAGAGCTCTTCTGTAAGCTGTCGTTGATGGTAAGTGCTTAGCTCTGAGAATGAAAGAGACTCGGTCGATTGCCAGCTATGTGCCAGTGAGCATAGACTAACACAGTGAGAATTTCCTAGACATCTAGCTTCTGCTGTGGCCCCATTGTTAGCTAGCATCCCTGATTTTGACCTGTTGCTGGCTATCTTTTTGTCTAGAAGGCTAGTTCTTTGGAAGCAATGATGAATGAACAACATGGGTAATTTTCTGGAGCCGTTACAGCTTGCGAAAAGATATTGACCTTCCAGTTGTGCACATTATGATCACTTGCCAGAGAATGCAAAATACAGTCCCTCTGAAATTCAGTCTGAGCTCATCAACATTAACGTTGCATGAGGTTGCAAGCAGATGGCAGGGGACATTCAACTAGTTGGAATGTGCTCTATAGTAGTAGACCAAACTTGCATGTGGCAAACAGCTGAGCTTTGGCCTGAGGTAGGGAATACCACTCCCAACTTAACAGCACATACAGCATGTGTTTACATGACTCAGCCCCACTCTGCAATGACGTAGGTCAAGAGCTAACTTTTTTGGGACTGTAAAACTGTGGCGGCTATGTATAATATTAACTTCTAATAACCAACACCGTATTTTTACATTCACGATAGCACTTTTCATCTTAAGGGATTCCAAAGAGCTTTACAAACTGTCCAGCGATATACATTATTACATATAGTACTGTGTACACAATGTCGTTGAAGGGTGACAGTCACTTAGTTAAGGTTGCAACCAGCCTCCATGATATACCATTATTTAAGCCCTCTCTTTGTCCTCACCCCCTCCAACTATGGCTTGGGAAATTTGTTTGACTTGAAAATTGTCATTTTCTACTTTGAAGGTGAAAAATAATTTTTTTGCCAAGTTTGAGGAAAATCTGTGAAGCCATTTTTGAGTTATTGGTCATTTTAAAATACCCTGATGTTGACTGTTCATTACCTATTATCTAATGTCTATAGTCTCCTCCTTGCTCAGAAATGACCTGTTACTACCCCTTCAAACTTTGCATATAGTTAATTTTTTCCATATAATTGTGTATTTAAAGAAAATGGGTTGCAACTAAGCAGTTATTAATTACTTTTGTTGTGGCTGGTATTGTGATGAAATATGCATTTCCTTGTACTTGATAAGAATGTGTCTGTGTTTATTATGTAGGCCAGTGGCTCTCAACCTTTCCAGACTACATACCCCTTTCAGGAGTCTGATTTGTCTTCCGTACCCCCAAGTTTCACCTCACTTAAAAACGACTTGCTTACAAAATCAGACATAAAAATACAAAAGTGTCACAGCACACTGTTACTGAAAAATTGCTGACTTTCTCATTTTTACCATATAATTATAAAATGAAACAATTGGATTATAAATATTGTACTTTCATTTCAGTGTATAGTATACAGAGCAGTATAAACAAGTCATTGTATGAAATTTTAATTTGTACTGACTTCGCGCCTGCTTTTTATGTAACCTGTTGTAAAACTAGGCAACTATCTAGATGAGTTGATGTATCCCCTGGAAGACCTCTGTGTACCCCCAGGGTACGCGTTCCCTGGGTTGAGAACCACTGATGTAGGCAGTGTAACTGCTCACTTCTTTGCTCATAAGAGTTGGGTTTTGTGGATGATGCAGTAGATAAATGATGTAGTAAATAAACACTTAGCAACCTTAACTGGTTGTTGCATTGGTAGCTTTCGCTTTTGGAATGCGTGTACTGTACATATTCATAAAAGAGTAAAATGCAATCTTGGGCAGAAGGCTAGCACAAGGACTATATGCACTGTACGCATTTATACCTGTCCATATAAAAATCACATTGAAGTGCAGCCACCTCTAGGGTGGAACAGAGCAGCTATTCAGCCTAACAATATTGCACAGCAGTTTAGGACACAGAGTAAAGAAGACTGTCGTATTCCACTGAAGTTGCAAAGAGGATTGTAAGTGGATAGCTGCTTGGCGGTGGTATTATCACTGATTCATTTAGTTTGTGGTAGCACCAAGAGGCCTCATAAGGCCCTGTACAAACAGATAGTAAGACATTAAACTCCTACCTAATGCAGAGCTATTCTAACCCAGAATGTCTGGACATTTGCTTTCTGTCTCAAACACCATGATTTTCACAGGCCCCCTAACATCAGGCTGAGCTTTCGGTTGACTACTCGCACAATAGGAGGAGTGTCACCTCCGGTACTGAATCACCAACACCATTTCCTTTGCCCTTTCTCCCCACCCCAAATATTCCTTGGAAGTCTCCCATACTCCAAATGCAGCTGTTCTAGGGAGCGCTGGGCTGGAATCCTGCCCAGCTGACGCATGGCTGCACTAGGAACTGGAGTGGGGAAAAGAGTTCCCCCTCCCCCGCAATCATATACCATTTCCACTGGACAATACAATGCAAGACTTTCCCCTCTAAGTCTAGCTGGCAATGCCCTTTGCAGGGGCATCATTTGCTTTGGGGCAAGAGGGGCAGTTGCCCTCTGCTACCTTGGTTTGCACCCTCCCACCAGATTTTTCCTAGGTCTATATGCTCCATTATGTCATCCAACATTGTGGGATGTAATATAATCACATTATTGTTCTATATGCTGACACAGTTCCCCACCCCCCAGAATTTTTCTAGGACGTGAGCCCTGCCCCTGTGCCATCCAGTGAAGTGGTATTTCTGAGCTTGCCCAATATCCTTACTGGCCAACCCCCATGAGATGCATGAGCCACAACTTCATCTCCCCTTCTCGCCATCTTCTTCACAGCAAAGAGACGGGGGCCTCATTTCCTTCTATCAGCAAACGCCTCCAAAAATTCATTGCAAGGGGGGAAAAAAAATCAGACAACTTGCCCATTCTTAGCCTTGTCACCCCCGTCAACCCCTTCTATATCAAACACATTCCAGCCATGCCTGTCTGCTGCTACAAAGCCGACCAGCTTAATAATTAATAGCATGGAGGGTTTACAGTAATTAGCCACCAGGATGTTTGCAGTACAAAAGGGGGACCAAAAGCAGCATGGGTTCCTGCAGCACCACAGACGCCATGGTGATGGGTGCAGTATAAAGATATTGATGGAATAGAATAGCCTTGGAGAGGGGCACAGCCACGGGACACATGCACAGCACAAGTTCATGCAGCAGGGGAGCAGATGTCCACTATACCCCACCTCAAACCCAGCAATAGTTGGACATAGGCACCTCTGGAACTGGGCTCAGACCTTGCATCCAGGTTGGGCATGAGGAATCCATTCCTCATAGCTCCCTCACCGTTTCTGTGGGACTTGGCCTTCCGTTGCAGGCTCAGGGATGGGTTATATATTATTATTTTACCTGGCTTAGCACCTCCCGGCTCTCACCAGCTATAGGGCCTTAGGCTCAGGAGCACAAGAAACAACATGGACGTTTTGTTAAATTCCTTGGGTTTGCCTCAAGCTCTAGCAGAAGGGTGCTTGGCACAGCGGCATTGCTCTTGCTTTCTGAGTCTAGTCAGGATGAGTTGGTCACTGACGGGTTGGGGGAGGAGCAGGAAGCCCAAACCATTTGTAGACAAATGGCAGTTTAGATGACGTTTGAGAAGCACTGAGCTTGATTCACTTCATGTCGCTTCGTTTCAGTGCACTGGAATCACGGTGGCGAGTCAGACCCACTGTTTCCATGGAAGCCCAAAAGCATTGTAGTAAGACTACATGAAAATAGAGGTTATCGGTATCACCAAGGTTTGGGTTAGTTCCTGCCATCACTTCTGTGTCCCCTATTTCAATGAACCAAGACTCCTTCCAACCGCCGATGCTCCAACAGTCCCATGTCATCCCTGATCCCAGCGGCTTTTTTTCCAGCAGGTTAATAAATAGGACAATATCAATGTTTCATTGGGAGGCCCAGATGTCCTCGGTACAGGCTCTTCCAAACCTATTAAGGACCAAAAAAATGTGAATGCCAAGGGAGCCTCATTAAAGTATAGACCTTGGCCTCTTTGAGTACAGATCTTACCATTCTCATTTACTCCATTACTGTATGCTGGCCCTCACCTACTCTTCCCTGTCCTCCAAAGACATAATGTTTCCCGCACCAACTATCCCATCAAGTATCAATGTCAGATCTCCATTGTGAAACCAGATAGTGCTATCCACACCACAACTCTGAACAAGCCCCTCACAGGGGAAGAGATGTACAACATTGTTAATGTTAAGAGAGCCTCAGCCCCCTGCCCGTAATCCCTTTATTATTATAGATTAATCTTGAAATACTTACCATGACTCTTAGAACATGTATTCTCCACCTGAATGTCTCAGAGCTCTTTGCAAGCATTAATTAAGCCTCACTCTATGAGGCAGGTCAGTAATATTACATGTGTTTTGCATATGGGTAAATTGAGGGCACAGTTCAAAAGATCAGTCCAAGATAACACAACATGTCTGCGGCTGAGTCAGGGAACAGAATATAGGAGTGCTAATTTCTCTAGACTATGTTTCCTCCTAAAAGAAGAGAGAGCAGTTCTAAAAATCAGGGACCAAAAAACGTCTCAGAAAAGATGAAATAAAGTTTAGAAAATGACACCTTGAACAAACTATTTGGAAACAAAGCATAACAGTTAGTTTAAAATTAAAATCTTCTGGGATGGTGCGTGGACTAAGTTCTGCTTCAAACAATGGAGTTTTAAATGAAGGTCAGCACTCAATTTAAAAATGACCAGAAGGATTTTCAGTGCAAAATTATAATCACCAAAGGGCACAGAGCATAAATAGAAAGACTGTAGAAAACTGGAGAAAAGGGCACTTAGAAAGGGTGTTGGCTGTGTGGATGCCAATCCACAGCCATACTCAGAAAACAAGTTTTGTTTAGTTAAGCCCCAAGTCTAACAAAGCTGAAGATTCAGAGTTTTGCCAGTTCCGGGTTAAATTGCGAGCATGTCACGATTGCCCATGCAAAGCGTGGCTGGGTTTCAGAGCTACTGGGAAGCAAAAGGATGAATCTGGCTCCAGTGAATGAAAACACACAGCCTATGCTGGGAATGAAGCTGCTAACATAAATGCACCAATACTTACCTACAATAAACAATGTCACCCAAGGCCCCTCTCCCTAAACAAAAGGTGTTGTTTTTCTTTCTTTCCACATTTCTTTTCTCTCCCGTTGATCTATCCCGTTCCCCCAAGTTTCCCACCAAGCCCAAAAATGGAGGGAAAGGAATGCGGTCTGTCTATGAACTAAAGACCAATTGATTAAACTGATTGTTCTGATTAGGAACGCACACGCTTTGAAATGGAATCTCTGCATGCTGTGGATTTGTAATCAGCTCTTCTTCACTGAGGAGCTTGGGGGCTAGGGATGGGGAGAGCAGCAGAAAGAGAAGTGTGTTTAAAAGAAAGTGGAGTCATCCTCTTCCAGAAAAATGAGAAATCTTCAAGACCCAGGCAACAAAATTGTAGCACCGAGGGGAAATAACATGGCAACTGGGAATGGTGAGAACCTGGAAAACAGGGTAGCCCACCAGTAGGGTTTAAATAATTACTTTCAGGAGATCAGAGACCAAAGAGCATGGAGGAAAAAGAGGAGTTGGTAAAGGTCTGGAATGAACCATGGGGCTTTGGAGCAGAGGGGACAAGGATGCATTTGGAATCTAAAAAGAGAGAGAGATTACGGGCATCAGTAGCTAAATAAGTGCTTATTTCAGGGCACTGGCTTTTTGTTCCCTCACAGAAATCTAATTATCTCTCACACCAATATGTATAATGAATGAACTTGTACTCAGGTTGGTAGCCTGTGTTGAAGCCCATGACACCACATCTACACTGCTACCTGTGCTATCTAGATTAAAGCTACAATCACACTGACAGTGTGGACATCGACTCTGTTTGGGAGCAGGGAACTTTGGCTAGCTTCACTAAGGTGCCATGCACAACTACAACCCATTACAGCTACTGAACTTAAGGTATTTATTAACCCTTCAAAATCCAAGATGGGCCCCAACCAACACCAAGATCTGAACACCCCTGATTTTGCATCTGAGGGCCTCTTCTTAAAGGAGATAGGGGAGAAAAACAAAGACATGAAAAGCCTAGACAGCATGAAATATCCTTGGGTAAGAAGAAGGGGTTGGGTGGAATACCTGTCAGCAGCCAAGCAGAGCTGTTTATCCCACTTCACTCCTTCTCTCTTACGTAGGAGACTGAGTGTACAGATACCAGTGAGCAGTATATGTTCTATGTGAGTAGGGTGACCAGATGTCCCGATTTTATAGGGACAGCCCAGATATTTGGGGCTTTTTCTTACATAGGTGCCTATTACCACCCACCCATATGTGTCTACTGACTGACTTGCCTATTTACGCTGTTGTAGTACCACCCTGAAACGCTGATGGTGGGAGTAGGTGTATTTCTAAGAGTAGGAATGTAACGACTTTAGGGCTCCCCTTGTACAGCTACCACTCCCATTGACTTCAGGGACTGCATAAGGGCAGAGTTTAGCTCTTGGAATTAAGGGCAGCTTTACAACCCTTTGACTCTTGTTTAAAACTGAGTGAACAGGCATTATAGGAAGGAATGCATTGAGTAAATGAATATTTTGATATGTATTGTAATGATGATGCCGGCACATGCAGTACATACCCGACTGGCCCCCGAATTACCATCACCTTCCAGACTTAATTTTTATCAACATCATGACTTTTATAACCCCCCCAACCCCCCAAAAGATATATATGTCCATGGAAATCACACCAATAACAGTGGATTACAGTGGTTTGACTATAGATAATTCATGTCCCAAGGAAGCTAGACTCTACTGATATTGTTCAGAAATGGTTCATTTCCTTAGTTAAAAAAAAGGGGGGAAGGGGTGGAAAGAAAGCAGTAATTGAAAGTCAAGCCCATTTAAAATACCTTAGCTCAGAATCGAAGAATTGAAGCTGTTTTTTCCACTGCAGAAATTATTTGGCCTTGAACCATACAGACCTTGCTTGCTATTCTGCAATTGAAAAGAGTCTTTTGTGAGGATTTTTTAAAATAATTACTACAAAGCACTTCAAGTGGAATTCTGATTGTCGTCTATTTCTCATTTCATGCTTTCATGACATTTTTGTTCAAGGATGAATCTTTTATGAAATGTCTGTTTAAGGTTACACCCTCCAGAACCTTATTATTTGCCTTAAAAAAAAAATCCATCATAGGCTGTAGCTTATTCTTTAAGCTTCCCCATTAGTCTAACTAAATTCATCAGAATAATACCATTATTCATGCAAAATAGGTGTCGTCTTTCTTTATACCTCTTAGCAAGCGGTTGAACTGATTTCAACTTATATGCAGTTCAGTCTTCTGAAGTCTCTGCAAAGTATGAAGATTTTTCAGGCTGCAAAGAACTATTTACTTGGCCATTAATATCCATGTATCGCTTGTACTTAAAACTAGTCCCTCAGAACACAAAACCCAGGCAAACCTCAACGGCTCCAGAAGAAGGACAAATTCACTTTCCAAGCAATACGCTTTCTGTTAACAAAGTCTAAGTTTTCCAGGTTCAGAGAGCCCTGCCTGGAAAAAAGAGTCCAAAATTAGCTCTCCATTTCATGGGTGCACCTCTCATCGAGTGCAAGTTAGCCCCAGGTCTTGCATTTTCAAGGGCTATGCATGAGGTAGAATCATAGAGATAAGAGGGAGATAGTCTAGTCCATCCCTGTAACAGGATGGCTTGCTCAGTAGGCTGGAGAACCTGGGGCTAACCCAGCCCTGATTACAGCATGAGCCCCACCTGAGGGGAATCAGGTAATTCCCTATAGAGAGCAGAAGGTGGCTGCTGCAGTGTTTTGTTTTTTAAAAAATTAAGCATGTGCGGGGAGCCCAGGGAGCTGCAGCTATGCTGATGGACACTACAAGGAGAAAAAACAGGTCCCAAAGGACCAGGACACAAAGGCCTTGGCTACCCTCGCGCTGTACAGCGCTGCAACTTGCTGCGCTCAGGGGTGTGAAAACGCCCCTCTCCCCCCCCCGAGCGCAGTGAGTACAGCGCTGTAAAGCGTCAGTGTAATCAGCGCCTGCAGCGCTGCACGCTCGCTCGCAGCGCTGCAAGCTATTCCCCTCGGAGAGGTGGAGTACATACAGCACTGCAAGAGAGCTCTCACAGCGCTGGCAGCGCGACTACACCGCGGCTGTGAATTCTCAAGTGTAGCCAAGGCCAAGTGGGCAGCTCCTGGGGGCTGGAAACCCTGAGTGTGTTTGGGACTGGATGTCAGACGATGTCAAGGGAGAGCTGGGAGGATTGCCTGGGAGATCAGACTAGGATAGAAAAAGAGTCCAGAGGGTGAGAGAAAATTCCAGAACTAAGGCCTTGGCTACACTCGCGGATTCACAGCGCTGCCGAGCTGCACTCGCTGCGCTCGGGGGGGTGTTTTTTCACACCCCTGAGCGCAGCAAGTGCAGCGCCGTGAATTGCCAGTGTAGCCAAGGCCTAAGTCTGGACTTTTTCTTTGTGTTGTTGGAATGGAATCTCGTTTGGGACTCTGGGTTGTTGTAAACTGGTATTGGTATTAAACTAGCCCTAAGCAATGGTATTGTTAACCAGAGAAAACCCCTGAGCGTTCTTATAGGGCCCTGGAGAGAGGAAAAACAGAGAGCCTGCAGACACACCCCTGGCCAGGAAGGGGTACTCAGTGAGCAGTAGTGCTGTTACCGGTTCCCCTAGGACAGTGGTTTTCCACCTGTACTCTGCAGACCCTTGGTGGGCCGCAGACTATGTCTAAGATTTCCAAAGGGGTCCACACCTCCCTTTGAAATTTTTTAGAGGGTCAGCAAATGAAAAGAAGGTTGAAAAACACTGCCCTGGGATATACTGTCCTGTAGATTATCACAGATAATGGGGGGGATGGACCCTAATAGTGAGATTTGGGGATTTGTTCTTTGAAGTCAATTAGCAGCTTTTGAATATCTCACCCTAAACATTCATTCATATTTCTAATAAATTACCTGTAGCTATGCTCCAACAACTCACCCCATACCCATTTTCCACAATCACTCCAGTGAATCAGTTTAATGGGTTACCTAGGTAGGTGGTGGAATCTCCTTCCTTGGAGGTTTTTAAGGCCTGGCTTGCCAAAGCCCTGGCTGGGATGATTTAGTTGCGGATTGGTCCTGCTTTGAGCAGGGGGTTGGACTAGATGACCTCCTGAGCTCCCTTCCAACCCTGATATTCTATGATTCTATGGCTTCCTTGATCATGGGATGCTGTTCTAGGAAGGAAGACTACAGGGAAGAGATGGGGCCAGCTCCTCAGTTGGTGTGAATCAACAGAGTCCCATTGATTTTGACAGAGCTGTGCTGATTAAACATCAGATGAAAAACTGGCTCTCTAATTTGTGGGCCAGAAGATAAGAAGTTAAATTCCAGGACTCTCACTCCTAGAGCATGGCCTCCCATCAGGCACCTGTAAATGGTGGGGTTTAGATGACAGATGTCTATCTGGCATTGTTCACAGCTACAGTTCCCTATGGGCCGGATCGTTATTTGGTGTAAATTGGTATAGCTCCTATGACTTCAATGGAGCTATGCTGATTTTCGCTAGCTATGCTTGCACAATTGTGTTGGCAAAATGGGACGCCAGTTTTCTAATGCGTGCAGGCCCCTGATATTATTTTGCAAAGCACGATGGGATACTTGGGGTATGAAAGAGTACTCTGTACTAACATGGCCATTCTTGGGTTTGTTTGGGGTTTTTTTAAGTGTCATATGTTTATGTGTAAGGTTTATGAGACGTGTTTACATTTGGGCCATTAGGAATAGCCCTCCGAGTTGCTTGCAGTCTCAGCTGATTTTCAGCTGGATTTGCATCACCAAGCTGTATGCGCAAACATGAGCTTGTTCACTAGATTCCCAGCTCTGAGTGACCTGCTCATGACAGCACTAATTAAGAAGCAGTTGACTCTCTCTTTCAAAGTGAAAATGCTGTCAGCAGGAAGAGGAGAAATATCTTTCCTCTGGTAGACAGGTGGTTAGCAGGACAACTGCTGGACAAAAGCTGGAGGAGAACACAAAGCACACAGACTGCCTCTTTACATAAAATGAGATCCAGATCTTTGAAATGTAAAAGTTACACAGCGATCACCTTCTGCAATGAGTGGCAGAAAAGTGCCTTTAAGACAGAACCAAATCACACTTCCCTGATTTTTCTAAGGCAGCTTAAGGATCTTTTGATCTCACCAAGGTATTTATTATCATAGTCTATTTGTTACAAATTGTGGCGTTGTTGAGAGCCAAAGTGAATTAACTTTCTAACAGAAAGCCTTTTGGCTTTGTAGCATGTAGTGCCTTGGAATGCAATCTTTCATCAGAAGGAGTAAAAAGGAAGTAGGACCATAAACTTGGGAAGAGTCACACCTCCTTAACAATGCCTCAGAAGAACCCAGTACCTAAACAATACAGCTTTGGCTAATCCATTTATAAAGGTGTAATCAGCAAATTAGTTTTTGGTGCCAGTCACAACAGTGGCTTCTTTTAGACATTGTTTCTTAGCTACTGGCTGTGATCTGATTCCTTCCATCCCTGTTTTTCACATCCACACACCATCTCCTTTCAACCCACCACTGAT
The DNA here is from genome assembly GCF_027887155.1 of Malaclemys terrapin pileata. NCBI lineage: Eukaryota > Metazoa > Chordata > Testudines > Emydidae > Malaclemys > Malaclemys terrapin. Next base: position 6,695,005 of record NC_071517.1, read on the forward strand.
CCACAATAAAACGGGGGGGAATTGCTCTGCCTCCATCCCGAGAAGTGCTGACTATGGGGCAGGGAACGCAGGGCAAAATTCTCCCGTGGAATCTGCATTTGTTCAAGGGATAGGATGCAGCAAGCATATACCACGCATGCACACACACACTCACATGCTTCTTAACTCCGTTCATTGTGTTTCATTGACTTTGTGTGCACCTCCCTCCCCTCCCCCACACCCCTATGCACAGAACGTCAATGAAAGTTCCAGAAAGCTGGCAGAATCTGCCCTTGAGAGCTGCAGTGTGGCTTGGAGAGGAGAGTCAGGCACATGTATAGGGCTGTGCAAACTCTGCAGGGTTCCGTTCACAAATGGGTTTGGCCAAATGACTCCTGCGATTTGGGTTGGCAGGGGCTGGATGCGTGACATATCTTTGCAGCTTCGCCTAGCGGCTCCAAGATCAATTAAATCCAAACTTCAAGGGGAGCTCTTCAACGGCTAGCCCTGCTTTACCTTTTCCCACCACCGCAGCCAACAGTCAGCAAGGCCCAGATCCCCTTTTTCTTAAATATCTTGATGGGACTGGTTGCCGGGGGAACCAGTTGACTGTTGGGGAGGGGAGGGGAAGAGAAGATGGCTGAGGGAAGGTTCACTGGATTGTGAAGGGGGCAGCCGCCCTCAGTCTGTTTTCACTGAGCAGGGGCTGAGGTTCAGGCATGGAGCCCCTAACTTTGCCCACACAGCTCCAGCCACATTTTTAAAATGCCAGGAGGCCTGTGTGGAATGAGTGGGTGGGCTCCGCCCAGTCCCTCATGGATAAGCCACTGGTTCATAGGTGCTGGGGGCCATACAAGGGATGCGCAGGCTTCTGCCAGAGTCTATGACCTAGGTAACATGCCCAAGGAAGTAGGAGGTTTGGGCATTGGTGCATGGGAAGGGATGTCAGGCTGGGATGCTTGACATAAGGGACATGTGGGAGATTATGGCAGCTGGGTGGTGTTATCAAGGACCTTGTCACTCCTGAGGGGTCAGGAAAAATTAAAAGTGGAGGGGCCACCCCCAGGCAGCTAGGCCCAAATCAATCTTCCACAGCGGGTGTGTCACCAGAAGAGGAATGGACTGGAGACGTAATGGACATATGATGGGAAACGGAGGAAGCTGGCTGAGCTCGGCCCACGGCAGGAACCCATTTGGCACATGCAAAGAACTAGATCTGCTGGGGGTGCCCATCACTAACACCATCCTCAGAGCAGAAAGAAGGCAGGGATCCCGCTCTGGGGAAGGCTCTGCAGCATGGGTGCTGTCCATCCAACTGAGTCAGGTGCAGTGTGCTCTGGTCCTGAAAACTGATTCCGAGCACACGCATGAGTCAGTGTTACTGACTTGCTTTCCGGTGTCACCCGCCTCCACTGCTTGGCTGTGAAGTAGCAATATGCCTCCTGCTAAATAACAAAAGAGAAACAGTAGCTCGCTGTACTAACACATTTTAACTTGGGCAAGTCTTCAGTAGCAAGAGTTGAGGCAGTGTATTCTAGTGGCTAGGTCATGGTGCTCAGTTTTCCCCCAGCTCTGTTACTGACCTTCTGCACTCCATCTCCGTGTGCATCTGTTTCCCCTTCTGTCATGTCTATTTAGACTGCAAACTCTTCATGGCAGGCACGAGTATGTACAATGCAGCATCTCTAGGTACTAAAGTAATATAGCCAACATATAAATAATATTAAACAACATAAGGATCTCAAATTTTGTTTGTTCTGTGCTATTGACTGAGTCCTGCTTTTAACACACTAATTAATAAATGTTGGTCCAGATTCTGCTCTCAAACCAATGTAAATCTGGAGTGATGCCAATGGCCTGCGTGGGATTATTCCAGATTTGCACTGGGGCAAAATCTGGTTCATCACCTCTGTTATTTGGACCTTCAATGCAAAAGTTTTTCCCTGAGCTCACTAGATGGGCCCCTCGGCTCTCTTTAAAATGGCACAGGCGTGACTGCATTCTTTGCATTTTTTCATTTAGTTTACAACACATTGTTATTAGAATAGTGGTTATTTCCTAATACCCTGCTCAGAATTGTGAAATTTAAAGTGATTACATATTTGCACTTGCCAACTATGCAGTAGCATCTTACATGAAATGTTTCCTATTCCCTGCCTGCTGCTATGTTAGAACAGGGGGGAGGGGGGAGAAGGGGGAGCTAGTGCAAGCAATGGCTAAACTAGGAACAGGGTCACAATATGAAATATATCTGTGTACATCTTGGGTGGGGTTTAAATGGTGCCTAAGGGAGTTAGACACTTACGCCCACATCCCTCAAGGTATGGAGTTGCTCCATCAGTGTTGCAAGGCCTAATGACAATATTTTTAAAGTTATTTAGCTGCCTCAAGCTGAAGACAGGCACCTTATCTTTCAGGACTTAAATACCTGTACAAATCTGGCCCTAAATCTCTTATGTGGCTAAGGCCCATTTCCAAAAATGACAAAAGCACTTAGTGGGACTTAGGCACCTCTCAATGAGACTTGGACTTCTAAGGCCTATGTCCTCAAAGATATTTAGGTGCCTAAGTCCCATTGAAATCAGTGGGAGTTGGGAGCTTAAATATTTTGGAGGATCTGGGCTTTAGGGCTTACAGGGCCGAGTGGAGCAATAGCTAAATACTTTTTAAAACCTGGGCCTTTAACGTCCTTAGGCTCCTTTCAAAATCCCAGCCCTAGAGGGTACAGTCTTGGGAATTTCCTTACAATAATTTTCCAAGGGGTAGATAGCCCACTTTGACTTTGAGCCCAGTAACCTCTGTCTAGTTATGTTTTGGGGCCTGACCCTTGGTCCCAAAGAAGTAGTGCTTACTCACATGGAGCCCAGGTCTGTCTTATACTGAGTTTCCCTTTGGAAAGAAGAGACACAAATTCCTCCCAGGGTTTTATGGAGTGCAGCACATTCCCAGCGTGTAGAGGAGGTGGAGTCATTGCTTTGCCTATCCCTTCCTTGCCGGCTTTCTGACACTGTTGGTCTCAGAAGGCATGTCTACCCTGCAATGTAAGCCTGGGATCAGTCTCAGGCTGGAGGCCAAGCCCCCCTTCTGTTTAGACACAAGTCTCTCAGACTTGGGCTTGGATCAAGGGCTCTAGGATTCTGGGAGGCTGGACAGTTTGAGCCAAAATCAGACTGGGACCCAAGGTTGGAGCCCTATTGCTTAGCATTATACACACAACCCCCACACCTTCAACACAGGTCCTGCTCGTTCACCAAAAGTATCCCACAATCCCATGGGCCAACTTCCTTTGGCCACTCTATCCCAAGAATATCCAGTCAACTCCAGGGAAATGGAAGCAGCCTGCCTTGGTGTAGTACAGCAGCTCAGCGAGTCAGTGTTTAACCCTCCCAATGTCTTCTGAACACCCAGCTGCAACCACACCATCAGAGAACCATCTGTGATTGCAATGGAGACTGAACAGAAGAAGACTTTTGCAAAGTGGGTAGCTTCATGGTCAGGGAGCACAGCCAGATTTTGGTGCATCTCTGGTGCGAGGCCAAAACAGTGGACTTTAGTAAGCATACCAGGAATGATCAGGTGTACCAGCACATAGTGAAATTTACCAGACCAGTGACCAGTTCAGGGAGCGGATTATGCAGTATGTACAGGAAAATCCGGGGCCTGAACTGCACCTCAGGCAACTTGCCAACATCATGCCTGTTTTATAAGGAATATGACCGGGTGCTGGGCACTGTGTTGAGCATGGAGCCAGTGGTGATGCATAAAGACCTGGCCAGCTGGGATGGCACCTTGCTGGCCCTAGAAACCAGCATGGGGACTGATGGAAGCTAGCAGCAGGCTCCGTGTGAGGACAGTGAAGTCAGTCTATTGCTGAAATTGGTCCCAGAGGCGGCTTTGGAGCAAGAGCAGTAGCAGCACATCCTGGAGCCATACTCAGGGTATGTCTTCACTACCCACCGGATCGGTGGGCAGCGATCGAACCAGCGGGGATCGATATATCGTGTCTAGTCTAGACGTGATAAATCGACCCCCGAGCGCTCTCCCATCGACTCCTGTACTCCAGCGCCGCGAGAGGAATAGCAGAGTCGATGGGGGAGCGTCAGCAGTCGACTCACCGCAGTGAAGATACCACGGTAAGTCGATCTAAGTACGTTGACTTCAGCTATCTTATTCACGTAGCTGAAGTTGCGTAACTTAGATCGATTCCCCCCCATCCAGTGTAGACCAGGGCTCAGAGGAGCTGTTTGATGCTCCCCCTGAGAACAGCCTGCTTCAGTTCCCGGAGAAGACACAGAAGGGACAAAAGCCATCCCTGAGCCTAGTAAGTTCCTGGCTCCATTTTAATGTTTATTAATACGGTATTGGGCATGCCACCAGCAACTTGACTCCCCCGTCACCTCCCCACCCTCACCATGTGAAGTTGACTGTGGTGACTAGGAAATGCAAACAGTATAAACACCTGGAAAGTGAATTTTTAGTTGCGAAGGCACAGGTTTTTGCTATGGCATTCCTTAAAAATAATGACCTTACGTTGCCCTGCCTGAAAGACGCTGCTCTGTAACCACTTAACGGAGTAACGAGCTGCCTGGAAACAGTGAACTGAGTGGGAGAGGGAAATGCTCTCCATTTAAAACTCTCGTCCATTTCAGTTAAAGGCAGTCCATGCAGTCCATAGGTGACAAAATCATTTTGACTAGGGTTTGAAATTTTGTCCAGAAGTGAGTGGAGAGGAGGAAAGGGGGTAAGGAGGATGGCTATTGCATTTCTGTATGTTTGCATGTAGCCATAACAGGCCATGTGATTCCTTCATGAATTCTGACCCAATCCCGAGTGCTGATAGCTGCAAACTTTTCCTGATGTTGGAGTTCCTGATAGGTAGTCACATTTCGGGGAAAGGCATATTTCCCCAGGCAACCTCGGTGGCTGATCAGCCCATTCCACTCACAGATGTGCGGTTCAAGTTACTATACGTTGGAATACTTCAGCTGCATAAGCCGCAGGTTTCCTACTGGCAGCTTCGAATAACATCTCCCTTTGCCAATCGGACACCATGAGAACTGTTATGTCCTCTACAAGGTGGAAGGCCCGAAGTGATAGAAAAAGCTTTGGTAGCATGGCCACTGATGGCACTCTCTCTCTTTCCTCCCCCAACCCAAGAAGTTCTGCAATTTTTAGAAAACAAAAAACAGCTTTGAATTTTTAATATACCATTGTCTCAGCATGTCTTTCACTGTGATTAAACAGGGTTTGTCCAGGGGAGTTTCTGTGGTCTGTAGCATCCCTCTCACAATATACTGAAGTTCTGTTCGGAAAAGTAACATTTTGTGTCCTTGAAATTCCACAGGGATTTTTAATGTGCCCCTGCACTGAGCTGTTTGAGACAATAACCCCCTGTGTCTTGTCTTATTCCAGGCCCCTCTGCCTCTACTGGCTGCAGTACCTCTAGAGCTCACCCATACTGCAGCAGAAGCCTGGACCAATGTACCTTCATGGACCAATCCAAGAGGAGGCGTTTCCATGATGAACTTATGGTTGAAGTTCTGGTCAAAGCCAACAAGCAGGTCCAGAACCAAAGACAGGGCTTACGGCTAGAGGAAAGGCTCCGGCTGGTTGCACAGCCTGAGATCAGGGTTTCAGGCACTTGTCTCCTGGGACAGGAATGGTGGCCAAGGGAGGAATACAGAGTTCAGCAGGAAGAACTGTCTGAGGAGCTGATCTCACTAATGGCCGCAGCAATACCAGCTCCTGCTGCATCACTCATGCCACAGCCTGAGTCCCCTGTGCGGTACCCTGGGATGCAGTTCAGAAACAGCTTGGAAAACTCCATGTAGTTGGGCCCCACGAGGGGCCGGGCAGGGCAACTTTGCCCCATGCAGCCCTCCATATTGACTTCCTCTGTGGATGCCTCCACCTTCTGCGCCCGGTGCCAAATGTGCAGAAAATGGAGGGCCGGGGGACGTGCAATGATAGGCGGTTTCTGTCTTGTAGATGGTTTCACTGTTTGCACTTGTTCATGCACACGCCTGATCGCCTCAGAAACCTCTGCCGCCCCTTTACCCAAAGTCAAATTTCCAACACCAAACTGGTTGACAATGGACCTGTAGCAGTCTGGAGGAGCCAGGTTCCAGCTGTTATAGCAACCCACTTCTGGACCGGGATGGCTGCCCTAGTGAGTATATCTTTAAGCTGGAGGGTCAGGTCAAGCTGCTCACAAAGCTTGAGAACTGTAGCTTTTGTCATGCTAAACATCTGGACCAACTGCTGGTCATCCCAGGTCTGCATGAAAACGGGGTCCCGCCCGTCTGTGCTTGTGACCTTGCTCCAGAGGTGCCGGCCCACATAGGAGGCATCAGCGGATGCACCGACTGTCACGAACAGCATCAGCCAGTTCAAGTCTGCTGTGTCTCTGTTCTCCTCATCTTCTTCCTCCTGGTCCATCATAAACTCTGTCAGTTGCTGTTGGTGGGTCAGAAACGCCACTGAAATGTCCACCAGCATCTCCCAGACGCTCTGCCCTTGTCCTGACACAGGAGTGAAAGCGCAAGAAAGAGAAGTTCTTCGAATGACCTGTATTCAGTATTCCAGGTGTGGGCGTATCGTGGCATTATGATATTTACTGTCTTATTATCTATCCCTTTGCTAATGGTTCCTAAGGCTATGTCTACACTACCCACCTTTTAGCGACACAGCTGTGTCCCTAAAAGGCGCGCAGTGTAGCCGCTGTTTGTCGGCTGACAGCAGGAGAGAGCTCTGCCACCAATAAAAAACTTCCACCCCCAATGAGCAGCAGTAGCTTCGTTGGCAGGAGAGCTCTCCCACCAACAAAGCGCTGGTCACACTGGCGCTTTTCTTCTGTAAAACTTTTCTCATTTGGGGGTGGGGGTGTTTTTTTCACACCCCTGAACGACAAAAGTTTTACCAACAAAACTCCAGTGTAGACAAAGCCTAACATGCTATTAGATTTTTGACTGCCACTGCACATTTAGTGGATGTTTTCAGAGAACTATCCACATTGACTCCAAGATTTTTTTCTTGACTGGTAGCAGCTAATTTAGACCCCCTCATTTTATATATATAGTTGGGATTATGTTTTCCAATGTGCATTACTTTGCATTTAGCCACATTGAATTTCATCTGCCATTTTGTTGCCCAGTCAGCCAGTTTTGTGAGATCCCTTTGTAACTCTTCACAGTCTGCTTTGGACTTAGCTAGCTTGAAAACACTCTGGAAGCTTTTACTCATTCGTTAGCCCAGGTGTAGTTAATGGCCTACTAGTGTGAATCAGCACTACTCTCATTAGTAAGGATTGTAGAAGCAAGCCCCAGGCTGCTAAAAATGACTGAGGCTAATCGGAGTAAGCCGATTGTTTTAACTTTGCAATGATACTGCCCCATTGATGAGACTTCCTCTGAAATATCCATTCTCCGGGTAGCTAAATACCAGAACAGTGTCAACAAATTGGACAAGATTCAGAGAAGAGCAATAAAAATGATGAAAGGGCTGGATTGATTTATGAGGAAGGATTAAAAGAGCTACATATGTTTAGCTTGGCTAGATGATGACTAAGGGTGGGATATAATAACCATCTGCAAGTATGTGAAGGTATAAACACTAAAGGAGGAGAGGAATTATTGAGAATGGTTCAAAACGGTGTGGGGGAGGGAGGTTATAATGAGGAGTAATTGGATTAAATAAAGGAAAAGACTTTTGTATCTGAAGAGTTGGAAAATATTCTTCATGGTTACATCTATTCATTGTGGAATAGTCTCCTAGGAGAAGTAGGAGAAGCCCCCTGACTTGAGTCATTACAAACTAGACAGGAGGACCCAGTACTGGGGAATGTAATGCAGGGAACAGACATAGGGGATTTCCAGCTTTAATTTCTATGCTTCCAAACATGCCATAAAAGAATATTTAGAACATTTGTATCCAGTAATTAAATGACTCTTTGATGTGGGGAAAATAAGGGGGGAAATTATAATTGTACAAATTATCTACATGCAAAAATTAGGAGACAAGAAATAGAAACCGTTCAACAAAGCTTCCCAAGGAAAATCATTATTGAGCCCTCAAAGATTGTCATGAAATCCCTTTTCATGCAGCAGGAGCATGAAGCATAATATAACTGACCTTGTGCATATGATACTGCTTGTGAGTCACAATCTCTACTCCCTTCATGACTAACAGTGGCTCAGGATTTAGTGGGAATCAAAACAAAGCAATTAGCCGATTTCTTGTTGCCCTAATAGCCTATTATTTGTATGACACATTCTCTAACAATAATTTATATAAAAAAAAAGATTTCTCCGCCATAATTGTGAAAGAAAAAAATCATAGCAATAATATGAAGAGCGCAACTCCACATTACAAACAAGAACCATATGTTGACTTATCATGGGAAATATGTAAATACAAGCCTGAGCTGATCCGGAGCACATGTTGTTAGTCATGAAGCAGCTATTTAAAATTCCACGGCTGGAGCATTAGCTTCACAGTATCCTTTGTAGAAGACAACAGAGGGCAAGTAATCAGAGTGGCACTGGAAATATTCTCCTCCAAAGACATTTCATTTAACTGAGTTTTATGAGATCCATCATTTTTGTGATCCATCAACTGAGTCAGACTGAGGTCTCCTCTGCCTTGGTTAGCAAGATGAGTTTCATACCTTCTGGGGTAAAAATGAAAGCCCAGGATCAAAAAACGAAATTCCCTGTGGGTGATTAGATTTTTAAGAACAGCCAGTCCTGCTTGAGAGTGTAACTGGGGGAATGGGCTAGTTCCGGGAATTGGTAATAGGCCTTTTACCTCTAGTTCATCAGTTCAAATCATGCCTATGTGAAATAATGTGGTGAGACTGAGTACAGGCTAAGAGGCAGGATGGTCCAGTGGTTAGAGCACTAGCCTCCGACTTGGGACATGGGTTTACATCCCTGCTCTATCACTTAGCCTCGCTGTCCCTACTTCGAGGGATGTTGTGAGGATAAATGCATTAAAGATTCTGAGTCACTCAGATGCTGTGGCCGTGTAAGCTGATCAATAAAACCATTCACCTCTAGTTCACGGCTAGCTTCTTTGTGGACAAGATTCCACCTTACAAGCTCTACCTGACACCATGGTTGGCTGTCTCAGCCAAGTAAAAGGGCCACGGAAGCTGTGCTGCCCTTCAGCCCCAGAGATGAGGTCAGGGCTGAGATCTATTAGCTGAGTGGCGTGAGGGTGCTTTTGCTGCTGCTGCCGTCTGTGCGCTGCATAAACGGAGGCCTCCAGTCTCCAGATCTGTCTGTCTAATATCTCTCCCCAATCCTGAATTCTTTTGAAAGATCTCAGGGGCAGTTCAGATCTTACAGCCCATAAGCAGACAGCAGTGAAGCCGGCGAGCAATCTGTGTCTGAGACTGCGTGACAGCTTCGGGTAGAGTGAGTCACTGTCATTCTTAAAAAAAAAAAAAATCGTATTTTTTGTTTTCAGACTTTTTTCACCAAGTCAAAATGTGAACGCAACTCACTTGGGCCCAGATCCTCCAAGGTATTTAGGCTCCTAACTCTCAATGATTTCAGTGGGAGTCAGGCACCTTTTGAGGATCAATTAACTAGAACCCCACTCATCCACTTTCTCTCCCTCCCTACTAACAGGACACAAAGTTGGGGGTGGGGGAGGGGGAAACTACCGCCAACAGCTCAAACCTCGGAGAGGGTCTTCAGGGGCTCAGCATGTCAGAATGCTTGCTCTGAACATTAACAAGGCACTCAACTGATGACCTCCTCTCTAAGGGCACAGTACTGCTCACCTTACTCTCAAGCAAGTGGTGCTATTAATGTCAGCAAGCCAAGTTCAGTTCTGGTATAAGTGGGCGTAACTCCATTGAATTCAATGGCCTGGATAATCAACCTGGGATCCAAACACGAAGCCTCACGCTGGGTGAGTGCTGCCTCCATCGCACTTTCTCCAACATCTCGCGTATAAGGCAGATGGGCCTCTGTCGTGGCGCCATGAGTGCAGGGCTAGGGCTTGCTTCACACTCGATCGCAGGCCCTCAGAATGGCCTTCTCAAAATGTTTGGGTTTGTTTTGCAATATTTGGGGCGGGGGATCTTTGTTGACATGTCCTCCCCATCTGTGTCAACAGCTACTTACCCTTTTGTAGCATGAATGTAATAGTCTTGCTCCTACGTCGCTGAAAAAATGTGAAATTTCACTTATTATTCCTTATTTGAGAAGACCCCCAGAGGAGCCGTCCTGCAAAGCATCTTTGCTGGTGTTCTGGGTGTAGCGGGAAAGGTCTAGTGCAGGGGTCGGCAACCTTTCAGAAGTGGTGAGCCGAGTCTTCATTTATTCACTCTGATTTAAGGTTTCGCGTGCCAGTAATACATTTTAACGTTTTTAGAAGGTCTCTTTCTATAAGTCTATAATATATAACGAAACTATTGTTGTATGTAAAGTAAATAAGGCTTTTAAAATGTTTAAGAAGCTTCATTTAAAATTAAATTAAAATGCAGAGTCCCCCCGGACTGGTGACCAGGACCCGGGCAGTGAGAGTACCACTGAAAATCAGCTCACGTGCCGCCTTTGGCACACGTGCCATAGGTTGCCTACCCCTGCTCTAGTGAGTATGTGCACCACGCATGGTTTCTTGCTAGACAATGCCTGTCTCACACTGTCATCTTCTCCCACCAAATGAAGAGATCTTATCCCCACTTATGGAGTGATCATAGGAGCAGAGAGGTGCTGAAATGTAACAATTATGGAAAGTCATCATTTGAAGCTAAACTTGTCATCAGCACTCTTTGCACTGTGTGATTTTAAGTTTCTGAATTCAACCACTCTCTGTCTTGATAACTGGTGTCATGTGGGACATGGAGCGCTGGGATTTTCTTATTTATCTCACACATTAAGAAATGTAGATAAAGGACGGTCCCTTCTTTTTCTGCCAGTCACTTGGGTATACTAGCCTTAAAACATCGTCCGCCAAATAAATTCCTGGTGTAACCCACTTGTAGTCTATGAGATCACACCAGGGGTGAATCTGGCCAATTAACCAGAGTTTTAAAGTGGAGTACCATGTGTTCCAAACTGTAGGCAGAATCTGGTGACATGTCCATGTCATATAATCTAATCTCCACATGTTTGAAAACTCTTTGGGCCAGAAACTCAGCTTCTACAAATTGCTATAACTGTTGACTACAACTACGCCCTTTTACATCTGCTGAGGGTCCTGTCTTGTGTGCATATCAGTCATCTGGTTTGAACGGAATCAACAGGTTACACCCCACCCCATGTCCAAATGTCTATTTTGAAGGCGGCCTCTGAATAGGAATCACTATGGAAAGAGCTACATTTTCATAAAATGATCCTCACGCGTGCAAACACACACACACACACACACACAGTGAAGGAGTCTGAGATTTACAGCTTCTCTCAATATCTCGTGTCTGATTCCCATCCATGCAATAGAAGTCACCCAAACCCTCAAGTCCCGTTGATGTTATCTCAGAAGAAATGCTGTGAATTAGAGGCAGACAAGCAGTGTGAGGAGAGAAGGGTGAAAAAAAAAAAGAGTTGGGGAGAATCAAAATTACCAAAATCTTGTCGGAAAGAGTGAGCGCCCAGAAGAAGCTTAAAGGAAGCCATTGCTATTGATTTGGGACGATAACAGAAGGTCGACGGCTATAGGAAAGGGGGAGAGGAAAATCACAACTCTAAGTACAATCACCAGTGAGAACGAAGGGAACAGGTGTTCCCACCACAAACCAGATCTTCAGCTGCTGTAAATCAGGGTAGCAATAACTGAAGTTCTGAGCTTTGACGTCAGTTGAGCTGCACAATTTACACCTTCTGCAGGTGCGACCCACAGATTTTAGGGGGCTATTTTGCAGATAGGGAGAACTCCTGAAATTTCCTCTTTTCCATCATCAGCTAATTGTTCTTCTTTCTTATTTGTATTACAGGAGTATCCCCTCTATGTCAGATGGTGTCCAAATGCACAGCTCCTGCCTCAAAGAGCTCACTGACTAAGATAAGCAATAGATGAAACGTTTTGTTTTTCTTTTCCCTAATATTGGTTTTGTTTGCTGTTCAGTCTTGTCATTTATCACAAGAGTCAACGAGTAGAGCTTTATAATCTTTTTTAAATTATTGTTTTATAGTGTTTTAAACCACAGGGTTAGATCTGTTCATAGAAAAGACAATGTAAGGCTTGGTATAATTGCTGATTCATCATTTGTATTATTACATACAAAAGAATTATGCTAAAAGAATGTTATTTAGGTTGTGACGTCAAGCACTTGAAAAATAGGAAATGCCTGGTTTCCAGTTGCCTGTGCAAACTTAACTCTGTCCTCTTCTGTGTTCATTCTATGCCCTCTGGGTCCTGTGAAAAAGCCAGCATGTGATCATGTAATTAAAAGCTGTATCTAAGGTATATGCACAAGGGGCAAAATTAAAACTGATCTGGCTACTGCAAATCTGGGAGTTGTTAACTTTCAAGTGCTTGACTTTCCATTGAAATAATATCCTTTTGACATTTTTTGTATGTGATTTCCTAGGTTGTTGTTGTTGTTTTTTTTTTAAAGACTAATTATATTCTGTACAACCCTCTCATTGTGAACCCTTAATACTGCAGCATAGACTGCGACTACTTGAGATGCAAACATTAGTGGACACCAGGAAAAGGATGCTATCCCAGGGGGCAAGATGGGCCCTTGGTGCCGTATGCTGGTGAGGGGATCCAGTTCCTTCTCTACCAGGAGGCAGAAGCTCCTGTCCCATGTGGTATTTTGCTGGGGCCATGTGCCAGGTCTGCAGAAGGGAGTGATCAGGGTATGAGGGACCCTGGGTGGCCTCCCCCCACCTACACATACCTGTTCTGCTACACCTGATCCAGCAGCTCCCAGGCATTCCTAGTGCAGTGGACTGATGCTGCTTTAGTGGCATAATGGGCCTCCTTAAACCGTCCATATTCAGTTATTGTTTTGTCATGTTTCCAACATTTTCATGAGGAATGCAAGCAAGAAAAGGGAAATGGTATTTGTAATAGTTTATAGCTCAGTCAAACCAGAGGGCAATTTCATAGGACAAAGAAAAGGCATTTGTCTGGCCCCGGGGCTTTCTTTCTGCAGAATTTCAAAGGCCAATTGCAAACAATGGAGGTGTTAGAGCTTCTCATAAAAAGGTCATAAGAATCTTTTATAAAGAAAAATGTTTGGCAACTTACATATGGGGGTTGTTGCCATCTTCCCTTATAATTGTGACCCCTCTGTTAATCCTGAAATATCTTGTTCATGTCTCTGTGGGGTTTTTTTTTAATTCTATTTTAATGTCATTTGCTTTGAAAAGAAAAATATATCATTTTGAATGACGAAATAATTCACACTGTATCTTCAAACTAGCAAAAGCAATTAGTCTAACCAGACCCTTAATTCATGTAGACAGAATGGTGTCACTACAATAGTGCTCCATATGGCCTAAAGCAATACCACCTCAGGCTGAGCCACTCAACTCTCACCAGCTAATTAGGGTTAGGTGTGGCCAGTATTTGGATGGGAGACTTCCAATGGAAGCTCTGTAGTTGCTGTAGAACAGGGGTTCTCAAACTGGGGGTCGTGAGGTTATTATGTGGGGGGGTTGCGAGCTATCAGCTTCCACCCCAAACCCTGTGTTGCCTCCAGCATTTATAATGGTGTTAAATATATTAAAAAATGTTTTTAATTCAGAAGGGGAAGTCACACTCAGAGGCTTGCTATGTGAAAGGGGTCACCAGTACAAAAGTTTGAGAATCACTGCTGTAGAAAGTGGTGTTGGTGACTCAGTAGATGATACTCTGCCTTCTGAACCAGCTGTGTTCCACCCAGAGGTAGCTGCATTACACTAGATGAAGTGATGTGAGAGAGAGTGTGTGTGTGTGTATATATATATATATATATATATATGTGTGTGTGTGTGTGTTTGTGTGTATACACACACACAAACACCTATATTCCCCTCTAAATTTACCCACTAACTTCAATGGGGCTGATCCACCCTCACCATTCTCTTTGTAAGATTGGACCATAAACTCTGAGATGCATACACCTGTATATCAGTGTCCAGGGGCCTCTATATTAATTGTAGAAAACAGAGAATTGGAAAATAAATTGTTGAAACTGATCTCTTTTTGATAAGAACAATACATTTGGTTAAACTTTCATGTTTTCTATTGAGAGGAAATAATCTTTGTTCTTTTTTCCCCCTCCCTTTTTCTTCTTCTGTTTTGACAGCTTTGTTTCACCAGGGAATGTTGTATGGAATATTGTTTAATTTTACTTTATTTATTTGCATTTTAAACAACCACAATAAAACCTAAATGCTCCCTGTTCAGAAAACTTTATACTGCATGCCATCCAGTCCCATGACATATGTAATGCCAGGGGAGTTTTGCTTGTACAAAAAAAGCAGGAGTGAACCCTTAGTGAGACGCAACTAATTTTCCTGGGGTTTAAAAGTAAAAAGTTATGAATAACAAATGTAATTTGGCCCATTCTCAGTTGGGATGGAGGATAGGAGACACCGATTATGCTTTTTAAGTAAAGCAAGTATTTGGAGCCACTAAGAAACATAGCTCTCCAGATCACTAAGAGTTTTTCTAGAATCTGTCATCCAAACAAACAATCTACAAAAAAACCCAAAAATCTGTGTGCAAATGAAAGATGCCCATTCTATTCAAAGTGGACTTGCTTTATGCACTGCCCACTACAATACCACCGCTGTTGTTAGAAATAATTTTAGAAATATCTCTGTTTCTTTCCTATTTGATTATCACATTTGTTAAATGTTTAAAAAGAAAAATACCCATCTTCATTAAAGAAATGCTTCTGGGGAAATCCCTTAAACTCCCTCACCCCACCACTCTGGCATTTGAGAGTTTCTACTATCTGATGTGATCATACAACAAAGGGAGAGGGGCTAACCTATGCAATTAGCATGTGTCTGCCTCATTTACTGATTTGCCTTATGCTGTTCCAATTTCAATCTTGCAATGATTATAAAGAGCGAGTGGATGTGGGAATGGAAAGGTGTCTCTTGCTAGGTTCACAAAGACAGATTTTCAACCCTCAGTCTCCATTTATGACAAACTTGTGCCTGCATTTTGCAGGTACAAATACTTCCATGAACACCATTTAAATAGCCTAATGCCTGCTCATGCACAAACGTTAACACTTGAAGCCACAGTCCCACTGAATCTGGCAAATTTTGTGCTATACCTTGCCCATGTGCTGGCATTGGACTGTTTAAAGAGTAGGCACAAGTGTTAGAATTCTGAGCAGGTGTTTGTGCTGGCTATATGTTTGGGCACATGTAATTCTGTGCAAACACAAGTGCAGGCCATGCAGTCCCCCAGCAGAAGACGTCCCCTAGAAAGTCATTCTGTCCTCAATATTCATGTGGCTGGGCATATTCTGAATGTTAAACAGAGTTGCCTTTCCAAAGTGAGAGGCCTTTTCCCATAGTAACTATTTTAACAAAGAAGCAAGTCAAAAGTTTAATAATGCAGAAAGCGAAGCAGCTCAAATTGTATCCAGAAAAAAATCCCTGGTTTTATTAAAACATCATTTTCCCTCTTGATTGATATTTAAGGAGATCAGAAACAGGATTTCAAGGCGGTATTTAAAATCAGCCTGACTGCTAGCTTAATATATTAGTGCACCTGTGTTTCTCATCAAACGTGCTACCAAAAGAGCTGGTTAAAAGGACTTTGATCTGACTTTAAATATCCCCAAACATCAGGAACTGGAGGTATTTTAATCTGATTTTACTGGTGCTGCTCTGGTTTAGGGAAAACAGAACCCAAAATTAAGTTCATATTTTTCCATCAATCCCTCCCTGCAGTTTGAGTGCTTTTTTTTTTTTTCTCCCTGAAGTGGGGCTGGCAAGGAGAAATCTCTTCAGCTCTACCGCTCACACAGCGTCAGGTGGTGAGGTGACAGTGATTGTGGGGCATCTCTGGAACACAGTCCTGCCATTAAGGCATCCGTCAGAGTAATAAGTTGAAGGGAAAAGGATACCATTTTACCTACACATACAAAGGCGCGTGTTGTAGCCTTCCATCCTTTCGTAGCCTTTCTGTATTTTCTGCTTAGTTTGTTCATTCTTTAGGGGCAGGAGCCCATCGTCCTATGTGACTATAAAGCTCCTAAAACACTTTCATTGTGCTCTCTTTCTCTATCCATATCAATGTATATAAACTATATTAATCATTGTTAGCTGGTCAACAGAACAACATTCAACCACTCTCAGATTCTGGGTCTTTGCCTTCGATGCTAATCTTCGGTATACCGGGTCGGATCTCCCTTGAACCAGTTTTATGCCATTATAATTGCATTGGCTTCATCTGACTTACTCCTGATTTATATGGTGTAAGAGAGATCAGAACCTGGCCTCAGTACTCCCCTCCCCTCCTCTGCCCCGCCAACTAGCTGAAATAGAAGCCACAGAAGTGGAAAGACCTTCACAGAAAGATCACTGTTTCTTAAACAACATAAATGCTTGCAAGCTATCGTCACAATGAAATTGAGTAGAACTGAACCCAGTTTGATTCAAACTAACATCTGTTCCCTTATTTCCATCATATTCTCTTATCTCTTTGTTATGCTTACACAAGGGAAGACTGGATTCTGATGCTACATTATTATCAGCACTTTCTCCTACACATTGTTTAGACAATGACAGGGCCAGAGCCTCAGCTGGGGTAGCTCCAGTGATTTAGGGTTGAGGATTTGGCCTTGAGAACAGACTTCATGTTACCAATGCTACCTGGTCAGCAGATGTTTCAATTTGTTTTTGTTTTTTTATGTGTACTCTGATTCTCTTCCTAATACACCTTTTAAATCTCTCCTGACATGATTTTTAGGCCTATGCTGGATGGATGGCAGCCTCTGTCGTTAAATGCAAAGTTTGGGTGGCTCTGAGCCTTGTTACCTCCAAATATATTCAATTGGGTTTAAGAATTCTGTATAAAATGTACAACTTGTAAGCTTATTTTCCAGGACAATGCAGGATATTACCAGGTGCTCATACGTCCCCCAGTGTTCAGATACTATAGTGATAGCTAGCTAATTAGATACTTAGATACCTTTCACTGGTATAACTCCATTGACCTCTTGGTTAAATCACTGTAACTCATTCTGTTTGGGCTGAATGTAGCTACCGTATGGAAGGTCTAGTTGATGCCACACTCACAAGCCTAGCTCATAGACTCATAGACTCATAGACTTTAAGGTCAGAAGGGACCATTATGATCATCTAGTCTGACCCCCTGCATGCTGCAGGCCATAAAACCGTCCCTACCCCTTCCCTGGACTCTGCTGTTGAAGTCCCCAATCCTGTTTTAGGTGACTTCAATCGGCAGAGACCCTCCTGCTAGAGATCCCTGCCCCATGCTGCGGAGGAAGGCGAAAAACCTCCAGAGGCTCGGCCAATCTGCCCTGGAGGAAAATTCCTTCCCGACCCCAAAAATGGCGATCAGTCAGACCCCGAGCATATAGGCAAGAGTCACCAGCCTGACCCCTGTCAGCCATTATACGATTTACCTACCATTGTTTGGTTTTCCTTGGCTACTATGTTTTATCATTAAACCATTCCCTCCATAAACTTATCCAACTTAATCTTAAAACCAGACAGGTCCGTCGCCCCCACCGTTTCCCTCGGAAGGCCGTTCCAATATTTCACCCCTCTGACGGTCAAAAACCTTCGTCTAATTTCAAGCCTGAACTTCCCCACGGCCAGTTTATATCCATTCGTTCTCGTATCCACATTAGTACTAAGCTGGAATAATTCTTCTCCCTCCCTTGTATTAATCCCTCTAATATATTTAAAGATAGCAATCATATCCCCCCTCAGCCTTCGCTTTGTCAGACTAAACAACCCAAGCTCCTCTAGTCTCTTTTCATACGACAGGTTTTCCATTCCTCTGATCATCCTAGTGGCCCTTCTCTGCACCCGTTCCAGTTTGAGTTCATCTTAAGCAACCAAAGCCACCATAATCGTATTACACTGGAGCACTGCAAACTCCATTGCCCCCTTTGTCCATTTCCGATCTGAATGAAAAGCCCTGGATTTCATGGAGGGCTTTTTGAGCTAATCAGATTGGCTAAATCAGCGGATGCCAGATACAAGTAGATAATAAGAGGAAAGAGGTGCCTGCATATTACAGTGATGAGACAAGATAGGCTGAATGATCAATTCCCACCAGAGACATTGCAATCTTTTCTTTTCCCAGTGTCCCATTGTTTGATGGGACATTAATCAACAGTTTTGTTGTCAGGGAAGGGGGGAGGGTAGATAGTGACAGCAAAACGTGTTGTTATGCCAACAGAATTGTCAGTTCATTATTGAAGGTAATGTTGATGTCATCCAAATGTTTGTGTCTCTTGAGAACTTGGAGTGAATATTTACTCGTGTTTTTTTTGTTTGTTTTTAAGGCAGTACTGGGGGAAAAAAAACATATTCCAGGCCTGTTCTGTTCCTGAAACCCTGCTCAGCCTTCTCTTGGATATTGTGCTATACTTTTGAAAGTGATAAAAAAACACAAAAGATGAAGGATATCGGTAGAAATCAATAGAGCCTTTAAACATTGCACAGGGAAAAAGCCTGCATTTTTCTGTTGTCTTTCTGAACTCTGTGAAATGCTGGGAAACTGTTTTTAATAAACAAGAGTTCAAACAGTGGGGCTCCATAGCCAACAGTCACGCCTTAAACTCTAAACTTTACATGAAAACTCTCAGATCCCTTTGAACTTTTTTTTTTTCCTCCTCGCTGGCAGAGGACTCCAGTGTTTATGCATTTTTTTGAGATTGCTGGCGAAATCACGAGGAGGGTTTTAATATTTTTTTAAACAATCTCCTGCCTTCAGAAACCATTAATGCCCACTAAGAAACATCAAGGCATTGCTTTGAAGTGCCTTCTGGCTACAGCCCTGTTACACTCTTTGGTTACTGTGCAATCAAATAATTAAATGGAGTCACACAAAAAAAATTCTTTTACCTGGTAATTAAACACCCCATGTTGGACAGTTGTGAAGGTTTTTAAAGGCAGTGCAAATCTACAAAGACTCTAAACACAAAGGCTCTACATGCTAATATAATAAGTGACTAGTTGCTTTTGCCTTATTTTGGCAGTCTGTCACATAGGGAAGGTATGTCCTAAATGACTTCTCCTTCATCCCCCAATGATGACCAGCTCACTGTAGTGACTGAAAGAATAAAGACAGACAGACAGACCAACTAATAGCCCCAAATTAACAATAATGAACTTTAAAAAAACCATTTTCATCAGTTTGTTTTAGGGCTGTCGATTAATCGCAGTTAACTCACGTGATTAACTCAAAAAAATTAATCGAGATTAAAAAAATTGATCGAGATTAATCGCACTGTTAAACAATAGATTGCCAATTGAAATGTATTAAATATTTTTGATGTTTTTCTACATTTTCAAATATATTGATTTCTATTACAACACAGAATACAAAATGTACAGTGCTCACTTTATATTATTTTTATTACAAATATTTGCACTGTAAAAATGATAAACGAAATAGTATTTTGCAATTCACCTCATACAAGTACCATAGTGCAATCTCTTTATCATGAAAGTGTAACTTACAAATGTAGATTTTTTTGTTACATAACTGCACTCAAAAACAAAACAATGTAAAACTTTAGAGCCTAAAGTCCATTCAGTCCTACTTCTTGTTCAGCCAATCGCTAAGACAAACAAGTTTGTTTACATTTACGGGAGATAATGCTGCCTGCTTCTTATTTACAAAGTCACCTGAAAGTGAGAACAGGCATTTGCATGGCACTTTTGTAGCTGGCGTTGCAAAGTATTTACATGCCAAATATGCTAAACATTCATATGCCCCTTCATGCTTCAGCCACCATTCCAGAGAACATTCTTCCATACTGATGACACTTGTTAAAAAAATAATGTGTTAATTAAATTTGTGACTGAACTCCTTGGGGAAGGATTGTATGTCTCCTGTTTTACTCGCAGTTATATGTTATAGCAGTCTCAGATGATGACCCAGCACATGTTGTTTGTTTTAGGAACACTTTCACTGCAGATTTGACAAAACGCAAAGAAGGTACCAATGTGAGATTTCTAAAGATAGTTACGGCACTCGACTCAAGCTTTAAGAATCCAAAGTGCCTTCCAAAATCTGAGAGGGACGAGGTGGAGCATGCTTTCAGAAGTCTTAAAAGAACAACACTCAGATGTGGAAACTACAGAACCTGAACCACCAAAAAAGCAAATCAACCTTCTGCTGGTGGCATCTGACTCAGATGATGAAAATTAACATGCGTCGGTCCGCTCTGCTTTGGATTGTTATCAAGCAGAACCCATCATCAGCTTAGACACATATCTTCTGGAATGGTGGTTGAAGCATGAAGGGACTTATTACTCTTTAGTGCATCTGGTACGTAAATGTCTTGCGACGCCGGCTACAACAGTGCCATGCGAACGCCTGTTCTCACTTTCAGGTGACATTGTAAACAAGAAATGGGCAGCATTATCTCCTGTAAATTGTAACCAAACTTATTTGTCTAAGCGATTGGCTGAAGTAGGAATGAGTGGACTTGTAGGCTCTAAAGTTTGACATTGTTTTATTTTTGAATGCATTTTTTTTTGTACATAATTCCACATTTGTAAGTTCTATTTTCATGATAAAAAGATTGCACTACAGCACTTGTATGAGGTGTACTGAAAAATACTATTTCTTTTGTTTTTTACAGTGAAATATTTGTAATCAAAAATAAATATAAAGTGAGCTCTTTACGCTTTGTATTCTGTGTTGTAATTGAAATCTCTATATTTGAAAATGTAGAAAACATCCAAAAATATTTAAATAAATGGTATTCTATTATTGTTTACCAGCGTGATTAATCGCAATTAATTTTTTTAATTGCTTGACAGTCCTAGTTTGTTTGTTTTAAAATAAACAGTAAGGAAGAAAAACGTGGAGATACGATTTGGCTATTTTGTCACCTGGGTCATTCCTCCTCGAGATGGGTCCAAGCCCATCTAAAAAAGGCAATGACTTATAAATCTGGATGTGAACTATCTCTGAACGTTTAAGGTGGGTGATTTAATACATTAGCGAGACTGGAAATCCTACATATGAATGTCACCAAAGTTTGATGATGATAGGATCAAGCCTATTTGTTTAGGCCCATCTCTTTCTAAAAGGCATGAAAGAATTGAAAAGGAATTAAATGACAGGTCCAAACGATACTGGGGAATGTCAAATATATAGGGTGTATTGCTATTTAGAAGGTGTTCAGTAATAGGGGCCTTTCTGGAAGTGAGTGTGTCAGCAGGAAAATTATTTCTCTTCAAATTACCTGTTGAATTGAGCTTTATGAAACTTGCTGGTTTAACTTCCCAGGAGTTTGCTGAGAACATTTTCTCTAGTTCTAGTCTAAATTGGCACATTCCTCCCCGAGTTTTGCTTTGAGCTGTGAGTGAATCTTAACACAAAACTCAATCAAAATGTTCATATCTGCTTTTGTGTGGAAACCACAAACGCTGCCCAGTTTAACAATTTAATAACATATTCTGACGGTGAATACCCTTGCCACATAGACAATAGCCTCTCAAAACCGTTTATTATCTTCACCCTCTTCCACGCACCTGCCTGTTTTTCAGAATTCGTCCTGTAAAAATATGTCCACTCTTCCTACACTGACCTTGTCATCTCCATCGATTTGTGCTCCATTTCTTTCCCCATAAATCCTGGTGGCCTATATGCTGTGCATGCTACTGTCTGAAACTGAACAGAGGGTTGTAAGTTTCAAGCGCTGATGTAAAGAACTGCCAGAGGAAGCTATTCCATTGTTCATATACTGTTTGCAGCACACAACAACTTTTATTGGTCCTACAAACCCAGTAACTACATATTCTTGTGCACCATCGACTAGCACTGTATCTATTTACTAACTATTTACATATATACATCTATAGAATAATCCTATAAAGTCAATTTCCTTTTCTCCTCCTCTGGTATTTTTCTGAATCAGATTTTCGTAATGAAGTTACCCTTATTATCCCCTGTGTTATTACTTTAGGATTGTTCATTTCCACTTTCACTTTGTTCAGTTTCGTAAATTAAGTTGATAAGTAAATGCAAATGAAAAGGCAGCCGACTGCAGTCTTAAGCATTTCCAACAAACATGGACTCAAAAAGGACTGGACATTTGTATAGATAACGAAGAAAATCCAAAGCTACAACAGTAAGGATTTTTTTTTAAAGGGCAAATTTTTGGAAGCATTACGAACCCTCATGCTTCAGGACATAAGTCATAAGTGACAGGAGTTAGGAAGAAACTTTCTCTGTGAGCTAGTTATTCAATAGCCACTTACTCCCAGGCATATTCTTATGAAGCGTCTGGTACTCGCCACTGTTTTGGACTATATGGCTCCTGAGTCTGATCCAGTCTGACAATTCCATGTTCCTTAACAAAGCAGGCTAAGCATAAGTGAAGAGAATGGTCTGAAGGATTCTGGGTGACAAGAGCAAATCTAGGGCACTTTAGCAGAGTGCCACAGCTGATCTCAAATGCTGTGGCAGCACTTGGGCATAGCAGCCGTCTTTAAAGTAGCTGGGGGTCTAAGCCATAGAAGGCTTTATTGACCAATTTCCACCTTGCTCCCGGCAGTCTTTAGAAACTTGATGTAATGGTGTCATAGATGCCTAGAAGCTCACATTACCATATAGGTGGGCAGCTGCCTTCTGTGCCAGCTGTATCTTCAAGGGTAGCTCTAAAAGTCACAGCTGTCTGGGTAGCTGGGGCACACTTTCCCACTGAGCGATACGATAATATGTGCCTCGCCTGCTGTCGATAAAAAATCCACTTCTGGCCACCAATAGCATCAAGGAATCCAAGATCCAAAAAGCTCCTGCAGATCGAGAACCCTTTCAACAGCGATGAAAGGCACCATGCCCAACATACCATAAAGGTTTTCCCCTTACATACATGGTCTCCATCTCAGTTGAGCTGAGCTCCAGCGAGCTTGTTCTGCTTTGGCTGGGCATTGAGAGAGCAGGAGACACCATGCTGTCAGGGCAAGATGGCAAGCAGCCATACAGCTGCTTCTCAGCTGCATAATGGCTGCATCATAGGCCAAATCGTCTCAGTATCTCCCACAGCAGCCTCGCTGATGGGGTGTCCGAGACACTAGAGATTCCCCCAAGGCAGTGGAGCAATAGTGCAAAAATCAAAATTCCCCAAGAGTTAATTGGCTCCCATCCCTACCCCAGGCTGCTCAGCAAAACCTCATAAATTAAAATAATGGAGATATCCTATCTCCTGGAACAGGAACTGGAAGGTCATCAAGTCCAGCCCCCTGTCTTCACTAGCAGGATCAAGTACTGATTTTTCCCCAGATCCCTAAGTGGCTCCCTCGGGGATTGAACTCACAATGCTGGGTTTAGCAGGCCAATACTCAAACCACTGAGCTATCCATCCCCCTACATCAAGACATGCTGACAGATCTGAATGAATCAACGTGGATGCTAAACCTATGTCTATCGCTAGGAAGAACTCATCGACCAATGAGAAGAGTACAATCTATGTGTCATATTATATATGGGCCACATAGACACAGATATAAAATAAAGATCAGGATCAAAGAAATCAGAAGACGCCAGATGACAAAAATGCTGCCCTGCAACCTTCATCAAAAGGAAAAGGTTAGACACAGAGATCAACAGAATCAAGCCTGGTTTCTTCAGCATAGACCTAGCCCATCACTGATTTGAGGGACAATGGGTCCTCTCCTCCAAGGTGGAGGCATTAATGATATCTACCAAAAATGGGCACAGTGCCTCCTGCCCTGGCTTTACTAGTCAAGAGGGCCAGTTGTCCATTTCCCCCTGCACTTCTAGAACCACTCTGAAAGAAAATGACCAAAACGCAGTGAGCAGGGTTAAAAGGCCATGAAAGGATGGAGAACTCCCTGCCCTGCCAGAGATAATGTATGTTTCCTTTAACCTCTTCCAAAGACAGATCCACCGCAGCCGGTCAGTCTGACCAGAATCTTCCTGGCATTGTCCCCAAAGGAGATAGAGGACTCTGCTCTGTGAGAACCGTTCATCTCGCCTGCCAAGAGAAAGCAATCCATATTCTCGAAACAGTACACTGCCTGGAACAGATCTGCTGGCAGGGTCCTCACCAGCTGTGGTACTGGAGGATTTTAGCAACTCCTTGTACAGCAGCCAATCTGGATGCCACCACAAGTGGTCTAACCGCCTTCCCATATTCTCCTCCCTCCAAATATACCAAGGTTGCTTGAGAGGATGAGAAAACACTTTGAGTCATTGCACCAGTGGCTGAAGACAATAATTATTATAATGGCCTACTAGGCCTATAAGGTATCATCCCAGTTGGCTTCATTAACCTCCTTGAGTGTAACAATTAAATAGGACCTTTGCCCTAACCAGAGAAGGTGCCCGTGACCTTGCTTTGGAAAGAACAACAGCTATAGATGATTTGGTAAGGTGCTGTTGCTATCTGCGGAAGCAAGTAGCTAAAAGTGTTCTGACTACAGATTAGAAGGATGTACTGGTAGCCTGCACATTATGAGTGAACCTGTGGCGCTCTCAAAGATGAATGAACTGTAGGGTTCAGAAGCATTCCAGACTCCTGTAGGGCCCAAGACAAATGTTGAAAGCTAGAAATCCCAGAGGTTCTTTCTGGTTGCTGAAAAATTTCTTCCCATCAAATCTTATCAAGTAGAACCACTGAACTATGGAAGGTGAGAGTTAATGGACTGCCTTGCCAATAGATAGATTCTCTTGTGAAAGAGAAGAGGTGCCTTGCCCAGGGAGGTCAGCAGAGACTGTCTTAAACTATGCAACTACTTAGACCTGGTGTCCAAAATTAACATCCTCTCACTACGTGATTTCAAGATCCCTGCAGCCTAAATGTATCCGAGCATTCATATAATCTAACAGGGGAGTCTGCAGTTTTACGGCGCATGTAGTTTAAAGCCGTGGAAATGCAGATCAGGACTTTTTAAACCATTATTATTAATGTCCTAATGAAATAAAGTGTAAAGGAAGAAATGGCTAGAGAGCCAAGGAGTACAATGCTGTCTAAGGAAGTTTAGGACAAGAAGCAGCCAGTGCCCACACATTCATCAACGAAATCACTCACAGAAATCGAGGACATCACCAGTGTCTTGTGGAATTCAAAGAACCCAAACTAGGGCTGATTTCTATACCCATAACTACTCTGATCTTTTTTTTTTTTCTGGGGGTTGGAGGATGGGGGGGATAGAGAAAAGGATTTGCTTTAAATAGTTCTTCAGCCAGTCAGATCCTCCTTTGTGTGGGTGTTTCCTGGGCAGGATGATTAATAGAGAAAATGTTTGAGAGTGCTGGAATATGATTCTTATTTTAAAGACACGATATCCCTGGTATTTTTCTAAAATGAATCCAGGGTTTGGTTTCTACTGTTGTGAAATGGATGGATGTGTGTGTTTGATTTAGCTTCATTAATGTGATGTTAATGGAAAGTGAAAGAACAGAAAATGAAGCTCTTACACAAGCCAAGCAAAATGTGAACACAATAGGTTTCCTCAGCCTAATCCAGGGATACATCTGAATCATAACTTGAAGGGAATAAACTGTTTTAGAAAAAGATTTAATGAAGGGACTGAAAAAGAAGGGTGAAGGGTGGGGAGAGTTGCAATGGGATTGGTGGAGTGAGACGAAATTTCCACAGTTAGAGAGATCCTCCAGCCTGATAGGTGCCCATGAAAATTAACTGTTGCACGCATGGCACTTGCCTACGGGAAGTGGGTTTATCGAAAACAGTGCGAGGATAAAGTGAGAAACCCCCCCTCCCTCATGCGCTGGGTCATTTTAAATGGGGAAAGGAGGCTCTTGTGCATAAAGCATGGGATGGAAGGATTGGGAAGTCTTGGTTCTTCTATTCCAGCCTCTACTACAGAGTGGCGGCAGGACACTGAGCAGGGCACTTAACCAAGTTGTGCTTCAGTTACCTGTCTCGTAAAATGGGGTTAGTGCTTATCTACCACATAGGGGAGAACGGTGAAGCTTAATTCAAGGGCCTCTGTGAGCGTCCAGTGGATGGTACTGTGGCAAACCCCTAGCCAATGAGCTGCAGGGTACACCCCCGTATAAGCAAGGGGAGAGCCTTGATGGGCCTAATAAGCTTTTTGTCTCATTAGCTCTATGACTAACATTTTAATAGTGACTAAAAGATTAATTATGGGCTGACTTTTGAAGGCGCTGAGCATGTGCCACGCCTGTTGAGTTCAATAGGGTTTTTGGGTGCCCGACACCCCAGAAACGTAGGCCCCAAATGTCTACTAGCACAGTGCTGCCAACTGTCATGAATTCAGCCCCTGCTGCAGATGATCTGGTGAGGCCTCCAGCGATTTTTTCAGCCCAGCCAAAGGGAAAACCCCACTGAATGGCTGCCAGCCCCACTTCCCCGCCTCTGGAGGAAGACCAGCCAACCACACCCGTGGCAAACTGCAGGCTGAACTCTTCCCTGCCCCCCCAACCAGGAACTGACAGATTGTTTGGGTTTTGGGAAGCAGCTGATTCCATGTTCGCAAGAGGGGTTGAGGGAGGAGGGAGCAGAAGGACCCCCCCAGCAGCTCAGTGAGATTCTTCTCCCTTCTCCCCATTCCCAGCGCCTCAGCTTTAGCCCTGCAACACCAGCCCTGGACAGGGAAAGAGGAAGATCCTGGCTGGCCCTGCTTACCTTGATGGCTGGGATGGGGGAGGTTTGAAGATCCTTTACGGCTGCAATAGATGGGGCAGAGGTTGCGTAATTAACTCTTGTGTGGTGGGGGTGGGGAGAAAGGCAACACAGCATTGATGTGTAGCTAGGGACAGGCAAATGTGGGGCCGGCTGGCGCAGCATTGATGTGGGGCTGAGGAGTGCATGAATAATAAATTGGCATGCGGGGAAGGAGGTGTTAGGAGACGCTAGAAGGACCTTCCCCCACGTCCTGAGGGGAGCACGTGATTCAGCTGTGTGCACTTCTACACAAAGGTGTATAATTTGATGTCAGGTGGGTCTTCTAGTGAGCAGTCCTGCAGCAGTGGCCAAAAGCGTTTCAGCCGCTATAAATTTGCGTGCGTTGACAACACTGTAAGGGCATGGAGCATGCAAAAAACAGCCCCACCAATGTGAGTTAATAGATCTATATTTTTAATCTCATGTTATTGGGGGGGACCAAGCTCATGCATCGGGGGGGGGGGGGGGGGAGGCTCTGACTGATGAGATTTGAACTTTTTTGGCATTAGTAATACTGAATATTTAATCCATCACAAGCAAGGGAACAAATGCTTCACAGTACATATGTCATTAATAAGAACACTCGCTTGCTCTTGGGCCTATCTGTTTGACAGCTAAACCAAGGAGCTGACTGGCTTTTGTTTCCTGTTTATCCTCAGAGTCAGAAATACAGGTTGGATGAGGGAGGCCTGTTTTAGAAAATGATTTCGTGAAGCCAGCTGGTCAGCCCTTGCATCATTGACCCTGAAATGATGATAACATGCTGCGTCTGACGACTGACCCCCCCCCCTCTCCCCCCCCGCGTAGTACGTATGTGAGGGCCTTCCCCATAGCCAACACACCAGAGCCCTCCAGAGCATAGGTGCCGACTTTCTAATTTCCCGGAGGGTGATCGACCCCCCACTCCACCACTGGCCCCGCCCCCACTCCATTCCTTCTCCTAAGGCCCCACCTCTTCCTGTCCTCTCCCACCCCCCTGCTCTTGCTCCGCCTCTTCTTGCCTCTGCTCCTCCCCAGCCCTCCTGCACACCGCTGAACAGCTGATCACCAGCAGGCAAGAGGTGCTCGCGGGGAAGAGGAGGAGCTGATCGGTGGGGCCACCCGTGGGTGCTGAGCACCCACTATTTTTTTCCCCGGAGCACCCACAGTGTCAGCACCAGCGCTAAAAGCATGAGCTCCAGCTTGAGCTATAGAGGTGGGGGCTGTAACAACTCTCAGCCTATGTGGCTTCAGCACAGAGGGAGACCTGTAACACACAGTCACTAATGGACTACATAGCCACCAAAACATGCATGCTATTAGCAATAGTAGACCCGCTTGGACCACACATTTAAAGTATTCACAGTCATAGGTCAAAGAAGAGCCTGGTTACCCTCCAGTTACTCACACTTGAAATACTGTCTTCTCGGCTCCTCGGAGCTAAGGTCACGTGTTCTCTAATGCAGCGATCCTCATCCACCTCGAACTAAAGAGACACAGACCCAGTGTTACCATGTTTGTAATGCTGTTGTACTATCATGGGTCAGTTTCATGTGCTGAACTTCTGCTGCAAAGCAATGTGCTGTACCATGATTATTTTATATTTGTCTAGTGCATGGGCTATCCTCGCTCCTGGAAGAGCATCAGAAGTGTTTCCTCCTTGCCCCTTCCAGGCTATTTGGAGGAGGAAGGGATGCTACATATTTTCTCTGCTCTGCTTCCTGTGTCCAACAGAATGGAGAGCGCTCATAGAATGAATGTCATGCTTACTGTTTATCTGGGCCTGCAAGATAAGGAGCACCTGTCTAATGTATGATACAGTTCATGAAGTGCCGGACCATCTATCTCAAGTCTGATCCTTAGCAGCAGCTGTTGCCGTTGTCATGCACCTGAAGAAGCAGGCTTCTCTGCCAAAGGGTCCCAGGGACATTATGCCATCAGTGAGAACATGCCCACTGTGACCAAACTCCACAGTCCCAGCATCTTCTTGAAGGGCAACTCCACACTACAACCACAACAGAACAAAATGGCGAGGCAATACAATTAAAATGTGTCGCATGGCCAGGCCTTTAACTGTGTTTTAGTACCAGACCAAAGCCTAGGATCATAACTTGGTTATTTAGCTCAGCTATAGGAGACCGTTACAGTTCTAGCTACACATTTTAATGACGTTGTAACCAAGTTCCTTATTTTTGTTGGAACACAAACCACCTTACAGCAGGCCCAGAACTCCCTTTGAAGTGTTCTTGAGCTACAGACTGGGGCAGTTGCCCTGGCCGCACCACCAATTATAAACCACACTGTAGTTTAGCACATTCTGGCTTCACCTACGTCACTGGGGTGTCACGAGGTTTAATGAATGTTTAATTCTGGCATGCGCTAAACCTGGAAAAAGCTCAGTGAGTACTAAGTATTCATATGCTTTAAGTGTGTAGAGCAGTTGTGTCTGCACCGTGTAGTCTGTGGGCACCATAGCTGG
This sequence comes from Malaclemys terrapin pileata, assembly GCF_027887155.1. Taxonomy (NCBI): domain Eukaryota; kingdom Metazoa; phylum Chordata; order Testudines; family Emydidae; genus Malaclemys; species Malaclemys terrapin. The sequence continues at coordinate 6,724,245 of NC_071517.1, forward strand.
GGGCTTGTTTTTGCAGAAAAATGTTTCGTACAAGACACTACCCCTTTGGGAACAACCCCACCCCCGGGCCCCCCAAAAAATCTGGCCAGGGAGGGTGGCTATACTAAATCACGTTGGCTAACTAGCATCAGTGACTCTTCAAACCAGCCCAGCAACTACCCGGGACTAGCCTTTGGCAGGAGTTTGTGTGTGTGGGGTCAGTTCACCAGTCAAAGACACAAGAAAGCTGCCCTGGCATAACTTGAAGCTGCATTCAAACTGATACTGTTAAACTGCGGAAGATGCACTTACTTCAGTATGAGCAGCTTCTTTTGATTGAGTTAAACCTGTTCTTAACAGCCTTCTTAAGCTAACCCAATATAAGCCACTGGTAGAAAGTCTTACTTTGGTATGTCTATAAATCAGAGGTGCACCTGCAGCCCGGGTAGGCAGCCCCGTGCTAGCTCTGCTGGTACTAGCATAGCTAAAAATAACGGTGAGCATACAGCAGTGTGAGGTGTACACATCCACTGGGTCCCTAGGTACGTACTGGTATCGATAACCCACACTGCCCATGTCTTCACTGCTATAGTTACCCATGATAGCTAAATTAAAGCTAGCATACATAGGCCGACCTGAGCTGCAAGCACAGCATTGAAGGCAGTGCAGGCAAAGATGGCTGGTTGTGTCATTAGGACACTAGCCTAGGACTTGGGAAGGTCCAGTCCCTGCTGTGCCAGACATCCCGTGTGATCTGAGACAAGTCACGTGACCCCTAAATACCATTAAAAATCTGGCTCTTGTCAGTGCACTTCCCACCGTGGTGTGGTGAGGTAAAGCTTGTATGGCACCCAGCTACCAGTTTAATTAGATTGCCTTAAATTCACCCATTAAGTTAGAGCAGCACAACTTTCTCATGTAGACAGCCCTTGCTCATGCTGGTCTCTCATTTCATGGGCACATTTGTGGCTAGGTTGTCTGGCCCCTGGGACAAGTTCAAAACAAGGTTTCTGAACAAGTCAAGGTAGCTGAACACTTTCAAAGTGTCACATTAAGGTGGTGTCTAATGATCTCCACATCCCACTTATCATTGAAACAGAAGAGTATTCACTTTTCATTCATTTTTAAAAGACTGTTCAAATACTCTTTCATCTCTGCTAAACGGCCTGCCATGTATTTGAAGCCGTTTTATTTTTTGTTTCTACAGACATCCGGGAAAAAAAAACAACAGAGGTGAGTATTTTGGAACATTGATAAAAAGATGCAAAGGCTCGTCTGGCAGTGAATGACTTCAAGCAGCCTCAAACACATTTATCTTCCCAAGAAGAATTAGGCACAGTGTGACTCATTTTAATAGCAGAAGAAAAATAATATTACTGTGCAGTGCTGAAGTTCCTAACTTTTGATGGTAGAATGGGGAAGGAAAAAAACACACCTTTCTTCCCCCATGTTGCTGACGTCTCCCTACCCATCCGTTATGTCCAGCTTATCAATTAAGATGAACCCCATGAACTTCAAAAGGTGTTTAATATAAAAGACACCAGGCATTTAAATGTGCAAGAGCGCCTGCAGCTTTTTTTATTTTTTAACTGAAGGATTCAGTTCTTAGTTCTGTGTACTCGGTATGTAGTTGAGCCCTTTGATAGAAGTTTTACTGATGTTTTAAATGAAGTCTTTTCATACACACAAAACAACCCAGATACTTTAAACTACATGGAAAAAAAAAAAAAAAAAAGAGGGTGGGGGAAAAAGCAATAGGTGCCACAGGTGTATCAAAAAGAAAAAGATTAGGCTTCAGTTACTAACACAACGGGCCAAAGGCATTCCCATGATCACTCTTCAAGAGCTACTTGCATGAGACTTGGAGGCTTGTCGGTGATTGCTTGGAGTCAGATTCATCCTTGGTGTAATGCTACTGAAACCAATAACTTCCACCAGGGATGAATAGGGCCTAATGAGGCTTGTTCATCCCTAAAACAAGTTTCTGCACCATAACATGAGAGAAGAGGAGCTTGTGGTTAAAGCATCAGACTGGCAGTCAGGTAATCTGGATTCAATTCTTGGCTCTGTCAGAGACTTCTTGTGGGACCTTGGAACAACTCCCGTGGGCTCCTAAATCGCTGAGTGAAAAGTGAAAAAAAAAAAAGTGGGATTTAGGCAATGAGATTTACTACCTCAGTGGTTTGAGCATTGGCTTGCTAAACCCAGGGTTGAGAGTTCAATCCTTGAGGGGGCCATTTAGGGAGCTGGGGCAAAAAAACAGTTGGGAAATTAGTCCTGCTTTGAGCAGGTTGGACTAGATGACCTCCTAAGGTCCCTTCCAACCCTGATCTTCTATACCTGGAGGAGGATTAAGTTACAGCAATCTAAGGCCACTTTCCTCCTGAATGAGACATCTACATCGGGGATTAATAGGCTTTGATTGATGCAGGTTGACTTCACACCTTTAGTTAATTTGCCTTAACTTTCTGGAGCGTCCTCCCCACTCCCCCAAGGCCTTGGCTACACTGGCGCTGTAGAGCACTGCAACTTGCTGCGCTCAGGCGTGTGAAAACGACCCCCTCCCCCCCGAGCGCAGTGAGTACAGCGCTGTAAAGCACCAGTGTAATCAGTGCCTGCAGCGCTGCACGCTCGCTCGCAGCGCTGCACGCTATTCCCCTCGGAGAGGTGGAGTACTTACAGTGCTGCGAGAGAGCTCTCACAGCGCTGGGAAGTCCTGAGTGTAGCCAAGGCCTTAAACTCCTAAGTACTCAAGTTACTTTTGAAACTGGGACTTACGGTTGTGTGTGTGAAAATTTTAGCCCTTACTGTGTCTCATAAGAGTAATAGTTCCTCTCCCTGACTCTTTGTCCGTCTTGTCTATTTAGATTGCAAGCTATCCAGGCCAGGGATAGCCCATAAACACAATGGGGACCAGAGCTCAGTCCGGGCCTTGAGGTGCTACCATCATTCAAAACCATAAACCTAAGACATTAAAAACCAGACCATATTAATTTGAAAAATATAAAATTTTAATAAAGGCTACATCTCTTAATTACAATAATTATTGTACCAAGTAATTTTCTTTAAATGAAACTCTTTATAATGCATAATTTACAGTATAAGTAGAACAAAATGCCATGGCAAAAGTCATGAGTACAGGACTTGTAATAAAAGGCATAAAATATATTTATACATAAACCCCTTAAACAAACAAGGGAAAGCTTGAACCCTGAATATAGGGCAACACATGGCAAAGTAACACCATGCCGGCACAGGTACTGTACTGAATAAATTTTCAAACACTAGAGATAGTGTATTATTATTTTTTCCACCATACATTTTCTACAATATATACAGACGTATTATACAAAGTAGCAATGGCAAACAGAATGCACAGATTAAGTTAATCAACACAAAACCCAAATGTAGAAATGCAAGGTCTTTCTTGGAAAAGGGTTGCTTTGTCCCAACACACGCACACCCACTCACACACACACTCATGCACGCACACCCACTCACACGAGGAAACTTTTCAAAGTGTTGCAAGGAGCTTCACCCACAACTCCCATTGGCTTGAATGGGTGTCATTTAGGTAAGACCAAAAAACGCATCAGAAAATTCACCCTGTCATATATGAATGTAGTTTAAATACAAGATGTGCTAACATTGAAGTAGAATTACCAACAAAATAAAAGGCTAGCTAGCTATGTGGAATACACATCTGGGTTTTAACCTGGCTTTTGCAATGTGTCCTTTTGGTGTGTTAACAATGTAAATGAAAACTGGCTTCTCTTACGGCCCTCCTCCTCGGTTTGGGATTGGCTGTAGTCTGCCTTGCGAAAGATAGGCACTGGACAGAACATGGAGTCCCACACAATGAGAGCAACAAAAAGAAAAAGCCTCACCACCCAGGGACAGAAACCAATTGCTGTTCCTATATTGCATCTAACATATTTAACACTTAAAGACCTTTATTACACATTAGAGCAGCTTAGATTAAAATGCACCAATCTCTAAATGAGTGAATGGCAGGACCATTTTTTTAAATTATTATTTCTTTAGAAAAGAATTTTATCTTCATTTGGAGAAATATTGGGCACAGCATAATTCCCCCACCCCCACCCCAATCCCTTTAAAGTGGTAGAAATTATTAATGCACTCCTAGAGCTGAACTCCCAAGTTGTAGCTTGTGGGACATAAAAAATAACCCCTTCAACTCTTTCCCCCTCTCCCCCCACAACCCCTCTTTTCACCATTGTTAAAGCAGCATATCCATAAACTGGACTTAAGGGAAAACAGACTGTTCAATAAATATCAATAAGGATTACTGGTAAGGTAAGCTATACACAGTTTCTCTTAGTCCATAGATTTCAGATCCCCAGGAAGTCATATATTATGTATGGAAGTCTCTCAAACATGGTCTGCATCTTCAATAGCCAACAGTGGTCATGTTTTTAATAAATAGTTCAGGGTTGTTGTTTTTTTTATCATCTCAGTACCCAACTCATGAATAATAAATGCCATTTTTTTTTCCTCTAAGGCTAATTTGGCAAAGTCTTCATAGGCCTCACTTTCTTCTTCATTGGTTCAAAACTTTCCTTCAAAGTTTTTGTTGTTGTTGCGTGTCCAAAGACATCTTTAGCTTAGGTTGCGTTAAAGAAACACAGATGCCATCAATCAATCCTCTCTACTTTCCCAAGAATCCTTCCTTCATACATGGGCAGAATTGTGTCGTCTTCCCAAATTTCTTCAAAAACTGCACCACAGTCAAATTCATCGCTTGCTTTTTTGAAATAATACCTGAGGGAGAAGGGGGGGGGAGGAAGCAGTTTAAATAATGAAGTGTTACTTTACAATTCTTTTTAGATAACAGCAGCAAACATTTCCAACAAAGGGTCCAATTCTCCTTTCACATGAGCGTAACAAGATAACCAAGAAAGTCCAATACCATTAAAATCCTCCATAACTCACAAGTGATCTGTTTGCATGCATCTGCCAATATTCGATTTAGAATGGATGCAACTGCAGCCAGCCCAAGCAGCGTTTGAGGAACAAGAGCAAAGGAATGGAGTATACTACTTAATAAAATAGGGCACCTCAGGGACAGTGCGCCTTGAACAAGTTATACATGTTGGCAGCAGATATTTTCAACAGGAGAAAATAAAAAGCAGAGCAAACTCTGGCCAAACATCTTACTTAACAAAATAAAAAACTAGTTTTTGTTCTCCTTTCTTTCATGCATAAATTCTGGGGCACAATATGGCATTGAGAAGCTTTTATTAAAAAAGGCTCTTTAGGAAAAAAAAAACCAAAAAAACAGTAACTCAAAGTCTGTCACATGCTTTCTGCAAAACAAGACTAAGTATGTGGCACTTCTCCCTTAGTCCAGTTTGTGAAACAGGGTGCCTTGCATTTAACAAAACTAAAACCATGCATCCACAGATATGGCTGTGTTTGTTCTCGGATGCTTCCTACTGGTCGCATGCAAAGAGCAATCTTGGTCAAGCTTGCAATATTTGACACTGGAAGGTCAAGTAGAAGTGTCCTGCATTCCTTCTCTTTTGCTCTGGGTCGTTAGATCATGAAGCCAATGCTCACCCAGACAAAAAGTGCCCCCACCCCTCTTGTGTCAAACAGTAAGGACCCCTCTATTATCCCGAATTAGACCGTTCAGCTTCTTGATTAAAGGTTCCTTTTATCCCTTTTCTAGCATTCTTCCTTCTAAGGCTGCTTAATTGCATATGCACAAATGAAGGGCTTCCATTCAGAAGGTTAGCATTTAAGGAGCCTGCCCGTCTGCTACCACACACCTCCTCCAATCTGCCCTGCTCTCTCGCGCTCTTTAAAAAGCGCTTTGTGATCTGATCACCAGCAAAAGAAAATCCTCATCAGATAAGATTTAAAAAAAAAAAAAAAAATCCCCTGCTCCGTAATTTTCAAACAAGGTGTTGGAGGGTTAAAGGTCATAACTTTTATAGGAGGATTCCCCAAAATTTAACTTGGATTTTTCACTTTATTAAAAACATGGATTGGGCTTTAGCAGTTTTAAAATAATGAGTTTGCTATAAAAATATTTAAAAACTAAACACCTAGTAACAAGAAGTTTTTAATTTATTTTTTAAGGCGAGTTAAATTAGGTAGGGAGAGAAGAGGGGTGAGTGAAACAGCTACATTTAGTCAAGGTACATTTACTTGGGTTTTTTTAAAGTCATTCCCAGTTGGACTGATGTACAGCATTGTGTTTTTAATGGTTCGGTCATGAAAATAACTCTTATTTAAGTTCTTCATACAAGGTTTGAACCTACACTCACTAAAGTCAATGGCAAAGCTCCCACTGATTTTAATGGTGCAGGTCAGAGCTGTAATTCCATGAGCCAGTAAGCCCAAAACAAAACCAAAAGGCAAAAAAATGTGAATGAGTTTTAAGGACTTTCTCCCCGCTTTCCCCATCCCCACCCCTCTTTCAGAGAGCAGCCTGCTTTCCCAATAACTTCCCACAAACAAACTCTGCTGGGGTTTACAAAAAAATGTTGTGTTTGTTTGAACACTGAATCTTTATTTAAGAAAACACACTATGACCTTTTACATAATTACAACCTTATTTCACACAGAGAGAGAGAGAGAGCGCGCGAGAGAAGCAAAGCAATATCCTCCCGCACATCATCTTCAAACAAGTCGCTCTGCACTTATTTGCTCACAGAAATGGGCTTTCCATTCAAACATGTTTTATGTGGCAAGCTCTGCTTCTCCTTTTCCCCCCTGACATCTGGCACCAATAGAATCTAGCAGGCCTGGTGTTGCTGTTCTGTTTTGAACTGCTGCCATGTTAAGATTACCCGACACCACCCAGTTTGTGTGTGTGTGTGTGTGTGTGTGTGTGTGTGTGTGTGTTAATGCCATCAGCATTAAAATTTTTTAATTTTATTTATTTATTTAAGAAAAAGACTGAAACACAATGTGCCGGGTGAATATCCCACTGCATAGTCAGACACCTGACTTTGGCACTGAAAAGGGAGCAATAATAGAGCTTTTAGGTACCCATGTTGCAAACTGATTCAATCAATAAAGAATTTTGAGAGTCGACCATTTATGCATGTCTTTGTGCATTAAATGAAAGGCAAAAGCTTCAAAGACATGCTTATTAAGTGTGCCTTAAAAAGAAATCAATGCCAGATGTGACCAAAGCAGTCTAGTTACTGCCTCCCCAGCACAGACAGACAGACACACACTCACTCTACTCTGGGTAACACGGCCCTCTTCCCTGAAGGTCACCTGCAGTTTCACTCAAAGTCCAGCCAAAAGTCAAAGCTTAGATCAAAATGATTCCCTGGAGGTACACACATTTGTGTAATTAGTTTCACCTTGTGTCTGTGCAAGATAAAATACTGGGCACGTACCCAAGTTCCTTTTATAAATTTCTGTATTGTCTTTACCCAGGTGTAAAGGGGAGAGATCTAAGCAAAACATTGTTTCATCCTTGTCAGTCACTTAAAAACATTTTCTAAAGTAATTACAGTCTGACAAGGCACAAATAATTGCACCTGCAGGGACTTTAAGGCCACAGAAGTTTTAATATCCTATTCAAGCACCCTAGCATCACAAGAAAGAATTTCATAGGAAACCGAATGAGATGTTCTGGAGGCACTAAATGACGGTTGAGAGAACAGGGTAATAGGAGAGACACCCTTTGCACTGCTTGGTTGCCAGTTCAGATCCAGCTCAAGTTGGTAGCAATTACAAGTTGTTGCCATCCGAAGGCAGTTGGGAGGGACGGGGGATATGGGGGTCTCAAACCCCAGCCCCACTGGACAAGCATCCACATAAAACAGAAAGCCACCAGGTGACTAGACTCTAGTGGACCTTTCAAAGCCAGTGAAGATTCACTGGTGGGACCACCTGGGGAAAGTTGTACTATTTTGACATTTCTGTGACTTCTGTCTCCAGAGGGCGCCCTCTGGCACCTGGGAGGAGTGCCGAATTCAAAACAAAAATTTAAAAATACTTAAACCTGGCTGTTTCTTTTGTACAGATGAAAGAGCCTCGTCAACCGATAGGACATGGTCAGTTCATTACTGAGCAGATCCGTTTGGCTAATACGGTAAAAAATAACTGAGGACAAAGCCACTGTAATTGGAATGAACGTTACAAAAAGACAGCAAACAGGGGAAACTGGCTTCTAAGCCGCAGATACCAGACACAATCTTAGACCATTAGAATTCCTTATATTCATATGGGTGGCTATAAGAAGGAGCGGGAAGACAGGGGGGCGGGGTTTGTTTGGTTTTTTAAGTGTCATTCAATGGAATTCATCCTCCAAGGCTTGGTATTTCTAACTGAAAGGCGCTTAGAAACAGGCCAAGAGCATCTGCAGGAACTCAACTAGGTTGAAAACAAAATTCCTGAAAGCATCTCTCACATCCCCAACCCCAGAATGAACCTACCTTACTTATGTGGAGGCTCTGCCAAAGGAGGCCAAGTGCCTCACAAACATTAACGCCCCTGTGAGGCGGAGAAGTGCCATTATCGCCATTATAGATGGGGAATGGAGCCACCGATAGATTAAGCTCAAGGTCTGGCAGGAAGTCAGAGGTAGAGGGAACTGAACCTAGATCTCTCAGAGTCCCAGCCCAACCCCGTAACCACAAGAGCATCTTTCCTTTTTGTGGGAGTCAACATGTAGGCAATAGCTGCCCATGGCCAGTGTTCTCTTATGCAATTCTTGGGGGACAGACATCAGGGGGGACATCAACCAAGCTCACTGACCCATGAGACAAAGCCAAGTTCAACAACATAGACCCAAGCCTGTCTCTCTAAACCACCCTGGCTTTGGTGGGGGAGTAGAAAAAGGACAGAAGAGAGTTGAGTGAGCCAGTACAGCCAACCTCCCGAAAAAGGTGCTGTACGTTTTTACTTGTGGGCGGGTTTGCAGAAACATATTTGCTGGTTATTTTGGTTCATAGTCTCAGCAGACGAAAGAAACCACGAGATTCTTACCTATAATTTCCCTTTTTGCTCAGCTGCTCTTTAAAGTGCCCAAGTGTCAGGCTCTGGGCCTTTAACATCCTCCTGTAGGGTATTTCTTCTCCACAAAAAAAATAAGTGACGACCAAGTCGCTGGACTGGGAGGCATGAACCACTGGGAGTTTCTTTGGCTCTTTGTGACTGCAACAAAAAACAAAGCATGTTTCTTATTTGGAAACAAAGACTTCACTGAAATCCAATATTTCTACTATAGACAATGGCAACCAGATTGATGCCAGGTTCGATTTGAAAGTCCGATGCAATGAAGGCAAACGTATGTGCCATGTTTGTATAGCACTTAACACGACAGGGTCCTGGCCCGCTTCTAGGTGCTGTGCTAATACAAATAATAAGAGGCTCATTCATGAACCATGCCTCAGAGCACACCTGTGCAACAGGGAACTGTTCCCATTTTATGGATGAGGGACAGAGATCACATGGTCTGCTGAGGCTCAAACAGTAACCCCCAGTGGTTAGGGCGCTAACCATTATGCTAAACACATTCCCATTAAGCCAAATTAACTATTTCATGTCTGGCCTTCAAAGGTCACAAAGATAACTCGCACCATTTTCATTCATAAAAATTATATGGCAGAGAATAACAGTTTAATTATTTCGCTCCAGGTATACACTCGTTAATGGGTGTTGCTGGAATTTCAAAGCCTGCCATTCAAAAACTGCTCAAAGCACTAAGAGGACTTGTCCCGAATGCACAGGTAGCATTACTGTAGCCGTGAACAACCAGGCAAAAATAAGGTGGACCTTGTTACTTGAAATGAGGAACACTTCTTAAAGAATAATAAAAAATTACTACATAACAAAATAGTAACAGTGCAATGAATGCCATGTAGCTAAATCCAGAACTACTTGTGAGGCAATGTATACTTGGCATGTCAAAAGGTCACAAAGTGTTAGTCCACAGTAATGTAGTCTTCCTAATTTGTTCTAAGTCTTTGTAGAGTGGCTTCAGAAAAAAAAGCTCCTAGCAAAGACAGCTGGTGGATTTAAGGTCAACCAATTAAAAATGAAAGACTCTAGTCAGGTGGCTTAGTCTGGACTTCAAACATTGCTCATTGCTTAAGATGAAGAGGGTAAAAAAGAAAACTTTAATTATTTAGGCCATTTTAGACCTCTCTGTAGCAGATTTCTTGTTAAAAGAACCATCCTGTAATTAGACTAATCCAATCTTTGTCCACTTTACAGGAATGCAAGTTAAAAAGAACCAGAAACAAGATTTTAAAATTTCTCTCTCTCTTTTTTTTTTTTTTAAAGAAAGAGAACAAAAGTATGTTTGAAAGACTAAACTTCAGATATAAAAATGTCTTCTATTTTCAAAGTGCCATCCATTTAATGTAAGTATAGTTAAAAGCCGTGGAAATACATGGAATGTATATATGTACATACTCTTCTGTAGTTAGACTTGCATTGCAAAAAGGGGCATTTCCCCCCTGAACAGAAGATGAGTGGTTTCGATCCCTCTGCTGATTTGAGGTTGAACATCTGAAGTTGGGGGATAAACAAACAAACAAAATTAAGTTAAAATACATCTTCTTAATTGAAGTCTTCTGTAGGACATTAAGTTCCCTCTTTGCATCAAAACACAATCAAAAGGAAGAATTAAGAATGCTATGGACTAATTTACCCTTCCGTATCCAAATGCACGATAAACAACCTAATTCAACACATTGTGATAGTGAGAGGCAGAACGTGGAATTCAAACTATTGAGGACTGGGGGGAAACAAAACAAAACGAAACAAAAACAATTAATCTTCGGGGCTTAAGTTATATGTTTTGTGGCAATGCGTCCCCTTTCTCACCTCCCATTACAAATCTGGACCTCTTCCTACAGTGGAAGGCAAGACTACATGCACATCACATAAAATTTCTAGCTACCTGGATGTCTACTGTTAGCTTGCTAAGTTCACCTGCCTGCCAGCCAGTAATGCCCCTTGGGAGATGGCGGGGAGCCTGCGGGAAGAAGGAAACAAGCAGCCTGAAATAAGGCTCCTCCTAAAGAAAGCCATATTGGTGATTCACACCCATTCCCTGCAGGGGGCGTCTGCCTCTCAGAGAGAACTAATAAAATGAGGCACTCAGGTCTGGAAAAGTTAAGGAGACTTTTCACTCCCCCTCCCCGCCATTCCCCTTTGTAGTTACCTTTGTTTCTGAGGCTTGGACACTTCCGCTAGCCTGCGGCAGGCTTCCTCCAGTTGGGCGAGGGTGTTGGGCGGGGTCAGCGGGGGCATGGTGGGATCCTGGACGAACGGGTGGGCAGGCTGTGCCCCACGTGAGTGATTGCTGTTCCCCCACAGGTGATGGCGGGCCGGGCGCTCACTGGGGATCCCTTTGGTAGACTCCAAATTGTAGGCCTTCTTTGTGCTTTGTGTGCTGGGGGGCGGAGTAGGGCAGGGGGGAGGAAGAGAAGAGGAAAGGAAAGGAACCGGCTTATAAAAGCTGGAAAATATGACTTCAATAGCAGCTCCTATTCTGCTCGCTCCCTCCCCAAAGTCTGTCATAACATGAAAAGGGTTTACTGCCAAAAACATGACATTTTTGTGGTTTTTCTGGTTCTGCAGAATGGCTTTTATATTAAACCGGAGGAGCAAAGAGTCTCATTTGTTTTTAGCGATTGTAAAAATAGACAGCCTATGTAATATATAAATATTTACCGGGAGCGATATTGCTGTAGACAGCTGTATATTTACCTATGAGGCTTGTGCTTATTTTGTCTCTCACTCTCCAGCATCCACTGCCAGACGTTCTGTGACCGATCTGCTTCGCCCCCAGGTAGCTGGAGCCCGGGCATTGCGGATAGCCCTGCTTCCCCGGCCGGCAGGGCGACGCCATCTGTTACTTTGCCGTTCCTCTTCGTCAGCGTGCCGGGTTTGCTAAGGATGAGATACCAGGGGACAGGGTTCCCCGCCCCCAGCAGGCACTGTTAATATCCTGGGCTCGTGTCATGACCACACTTCCCAATGTTATTAAGGAGCTAATTCCACCTGGTTTTCTAAATCAAGCCCACCTCCCTCTTACTGAAAAATAAACTCCTGTAACTTACCCAAACTGCTCCAGCGGAAGCTCCGTCCCTTTCGAGTGGCTCTTGCATTTCGAATAGCAGTTGGAGTCGCTGCCCCCAGGACAGAAGCACTGGACCCGCTGTGCTGCCTCGACTTCTATCTGCTCTTTAGTCTTGGGGATGGTGTGGTGGTGGATGTAGTGGTGGTGGACGTGCTTGGTGGTCTGCTTGGTGATAAATCCTTTACTGATGAGAGTGCAGGCAGCGGGCAACGCCGGGCTTGGCTGTGGCTTGCCTCCCGGGAGGCGGTCCGGGGAGTGGGAGCGGGGGCTGTGCCGCCCCATGCCAGGTGACTGGCAGCCGGGAGTCTTCAGCACTCGCGATAGATGGTCATCCAGGATCGCCTGCGGGTCCTCCTCGTAGCTGCCGGATGGCAGGAGAGTGAGCGAGTGCTGCTGATGCTGAGTGGTTGCTGCCTCCCGATTGGTCTGCGTGTTGGCAGGTAGCTCTGATCCCTCCTTCTCTTCTTCCTTGAAGGTGCAACATTAGTAAGAACTAAATAAAAAGCACAGGGTGCCAGCTGCACTGGAACAGGGGCTCTTCCCACTAGGCGAGCGGGGAAAGCAGAGCGTGCATTGCTGCTGGACAGCAGACACACCGGTACTGAGGACAGATCATTAAAGCATGCAAAATACAGCTTACAAAGAAAAGCGGTCTTCCATTACACTAAGTGCAGACAGGCTATGCCGCTCCTTCCCACCCCCAAGAAAGATGTCGGCTCAGCAGGCGCCAAGCACCACACCGGCGCCGGAGGGGTTAATCCTCCTACCTCTTTGATTTGCTGTAGCCTCTCCTCCAGACTATCCATCGTTTCTTGCTCTTGCTTCAGCTTTTCCAACCGGGAGATCAGTTCAGCCGCGAAGGTTGCTGGTTCCACAGGGGTCATTTCCTTAGGAAGACGGTGGGTTCTCTACACAGAGCAGGGACAAAAGGGGTAAGTCATGTTTAGCAGGCAGTGCAAGCACTTTAGCTGGTGCACCATTTCTGGCCCCACTATGCTTGTTGTGTCTCCATGTTTGGATGAAGAGACTACCGCAAGTAGGCATCGCCTGCCCTGGATTTTTATGAGCTAGTGCTGTGGCCTCATGGAGTGACATCCTTCCCACTAGCGTTTGCCTTCGGCAGGAGCAGTTGGTCGCACTCCGAGGAACCCCGCCTGTTCTCTCTGTAGTACAACCAGCCCATCAGTAGCTACTCTGAAGTAGAAAATCTTCAAAGACTGTTGTCAAACATCAAATAAAAAAAAAAAAAAAAAACCTCTGAGGTGGGAGGGAGAGCCTTTAACTGAAGGAATAAAGTGGAGTATAAACAGAAAGGAGTTGGAAATTAAAAAAAATAAGATGGGGGAGAAAAAGGGAGAAAAAAAAAAAGTCAAACAGTTGCAGATCAGAGAAGTGCTGGTAATTTATTTCCTGGCTACACACTGGGCACCTTTGAGGTAGTGTTGTCTCAACAGTGTCCTAGATCTCCCTCTCCCCCCCTCCCCCAATCTCTTTGTACAGAAAATGAAGAAAGCTGCTGCAGGCTAGTAGTGGGACACTGCTGAGCTTGGCTGCCTCAAGCAGATCTATCAAGGGAAAAAGGGAACATCTCCAAATCAAGTGCAGAATATAAAAAGGCAAACGAGAATTTCTGCCAAAAGAAGCAAACATGGGAGAAAAGAAAGAGAAACCACCCACCAGAGTTCTTCCTCCTCCTTCCTGTCATCTTCTCCCCCCAAACACACCCCACTCTTCGCCCTCACCCCTAGCTTCCCCTCTGCCCCCCACCTTTTTTTTTTTGAAGCAGAAAGCTGAACTGCCAACTCTTCCACGTACTACCCACCAGATGAGGCAGGGCCTCTCTCCGACAACCACTTAGCTCCAGAAATGATGTGAGGGTAGAAAAAGGCCGCTCTGCTGGAATTGTCACTCTTACACAAGCCAGCTCTATTCAGTCCCTGATCAAAGCACTGCCTTACAGAGAAAGTCGATTTGCACGCCCTGGGACAAAATAATCTAATTTACAAGCTCAGGCTACAGAACTTTCTTTATAGAAGGGGGTGAAGAACACCCTCCCTTCCAAAAAATAAAATCCCCATTCAATCCAACATACCCCCCCCACCACCACCACACACACACCCCCCAGAAACAGTATCTAAAATGTCTTGCTGCTTAAAAAAGAAGAAAGAGGAATTTTGGAATATTAATCTCAAGACAAGATATGTTTCTACTTGTCTGTGTAAACAGTTTATTCACTGCAAGAACCAGCAGCACCTTCCTGAAGTCTGCACTGAATCAACAAGTCAATGAGTTAGTTTTCAGGAGCAACACAACTAGAAGAACTGGATTTCCTCAAAACCAAGGCAGAAGTTGTTTTATTATTATTGTTAGAAGGCACATACTGGCTACCAATCTCTCTCTTCTGAGAAGCTAGTAAATCCTATTAACTGCCAACTGTGTTTTTGAAGTCTTGGGGCAGTACAGGAAAAGCAAAACACAACCCTCATCAGAGCACAGAAGCTGTGAACATGGTGGAGGGGGGAGAGGGAGAAGGTTAGATTTAGACAGGAAGGACCCACGCAGCCATGTTCATATCTATACAATCAACCAGATGGGGTGCTCCCAGCTTGAACCCAGAAGGTGAGCTCTAGTCAACGATCCAGAGAAAGGCTAAAAACCTTACACAGAACCCAACCAGTGACCAAAGCAACCCTATGCAAGCAAACTTTTCAGGAGTGTTTTAAGCTGATGTTTGGGGTTTATAGAATATAAATAATTATATAACAGAATAAGCCCAAAGACCTCAAGCCAATGGAAGTAAGAATAATAAGCCAGGTCCTCTGGGTTTCTGTAGCTCTATTGACTCCAGCTGAAGAGCTGACCCATCTATTCGCTTCTCTTCTTGAAGCTGTCAATCTTTGCATTCAGAGACAAAAGGATGCAACAAGCTAATGAGAAGGAAGCCATTTTCCTCCCTTCCCTGTAAACCTGCGATGATTTCTCCCAGTCTCTTCCAGGTGTTGCAATGTCTAGCATTATTAGAGGGCCTTCTCTCCAGCCATTTTTCAGAGAACTCTGCATCAGACTTACCGGAAAATGAGGTAGAGAAACTTGACCATTGGCTTTAACGCTACGATGCATTTCCCTCTGGAGCTGCTTCTTGCTCCCAAGTCTATAAGGAGGGATTCCATCTCTGCAAACGGAAAGACAAGTCACAGTCAACCAGGATATCCTAGGCCTACTTATTTCAACTTAGTATGCTGCAAATCAATGGACCATTGCAAGTACTTTCCACAACAGAAGACAGAATTCAAAATGATCTAATCATTTTACTGTTCCCAGCAAGCCCCCTCCATGTTCTTTGAAATAATCTAAACAGACTGAGGGTCCTGATTTTCAGAAGTCCTGAGCACTGAGGATTCCAACTGAAGTCAATAAGTCTATGGATGTTTAATGCCTCTGAAAAAAGAAACCAAGCCTTAGTCACTAGGCCTGGATGTTCAGTAGCTGAGCGAGATCTGCAGAGCAAGCTCCGTCCCCCTTCGTGTAGGCATCTGAATGTGGATAGATCCCTGCTGAGTCCCATTGACTTCAACAGGGCTCTGCCCGTACACAGCAGCTTACTGGACTGGGGCCTTCCATAATAGGTTTCACACACTCCTTACACTTGTTCTGTATGTCACTATAGACTGTAGGGGGGCTGATAGGTCTAAAGCACTTCATAGATTGCCAACACTATGCAGATAAGATAACAAAATGATTGGTCACAAAGGGCTCCCCCCCTAGGTGGGACCCAAGATGCCTCTTCTGCCTTCGAGGTTGTCATGCACAAGCCAGTAAAGTCACTACAAGGTGCAGCAACAGAACACAGGCTCCAAAAGCTATGGGACATCATTCTTCTTCTTGGCTATGTCAGCCCATTGGGATAAAGCAATCAAACAAAAAAAATCCCCAGACCAAGTGAGAAGAGCTATGAAAATTGCCATCAAGAGAGCAGAAGCAATAATTTTTCTCTAGCAATGAGGTATGCTGTCATCTAGTCATGCAAAAATTTACCCACATTAGTATTAAGAATATAAGAACAGCCATACTGGATCAGACCAAAGGTCCATCTAGCCCAGTAACCTGTCTTCTGACAGTGGCCAGTGCCAAGTGCGTCCGAGGGAATGAACAGAACAAGTAATCATCAAGGGATCCATCCCATATCGCCCATTCCCAGCTTTTGGGAAAGAGTTTAGGGACACTTCAGAGCATGGTTTTGCATCCTGGCTAATAGCCATTGATGGACCTATCCTCCATGAATAAATGAACTTTGAGCAGGGATAGTCCAGTGTTTGAAAAGCATGACTACTAGTCTCAGATTTCCCATAAATTTGAGGCACAACCATGGTCTTTGTGCTCCAGTCTCTCCACCCCCCACCCCCTCAAATCCTTAAGCGATAATACAGCACCATGTTGGATAGGGAGGTAACACCTGAGTATTAATATTTGTAGAATGCTCTGAAGTCCTTAGATATAAGGACCTATAGAAGAGTAGAATATAAATTCCACTCACAGCCAGTGAAAAGACTATTATGCACTTCTCCCTTTCTGTACCATCTCTCCCCTCCCACACAACCCCTATTTTCCTTTCTCCCCTCCCCAAAAAAAAAAACCCTCACACCACTCCCTCTCTCTCACACAAATCCCATTTTAAGATGGCAAGCACTAAACATTTATGCTCATGATGAAAGAAGGGGCAATAAAAGTATGAAAATATCTATTGAACTTGGCTTGGAGGCCCTGCCCCTCGCAACAACACATGAGTAGGGGTTGGATTGTAGCCAGGTTGAGCAGCAGTTATGGGGACAGAGGAGGAAGGAAGTCAACGCTCATCACGCGGATTGGGTGAGAGGGATTTTGTTCTTGGAGGGTTACCGAGGTGAGGATGTTTTAAATGAGACTGTCCATACAGAGGAATTAAAGGCCCCCTGCATCTTTTCCACCAGAGTAAGACTGTCTGCTTTCGTATTATTTGACAGAAATTCCATGTTATGTCAAGTATCCACCTGCCTGGGCTAGTACTGTACATAAAGTCCTTAGAAGTCCTTAGATATAAGGACCTATAGAAGAGTAGAATATAAATTCCACTCACAGCCAGTGAAAAGACTATTATGCACTTCTCCCTTTCTGTACCATCTCTCCCCTCCCACACAACCCCTAATTTTCCTTCCCCCCCCCCCAAAAAAAAAACCCCTCACACCACTCCCTCTCTCTCACACAAATCCCATTTTAAGATCCACCACCATTATGGCAGCATGGCACTTCCCACTCTCACAACAGTGAAAGGACTAAGGCCATGCACATGCTTCAATGTTTGGGTGCCCAGCCTGAGACAATTTGAAGAGGCCAAATTTTCAGAAAGTGCCAAGCATCCACCCCCAAGGGGCTAGGGGGGACATGAAGGAAAGCAGGCCCCATTGTAGTTTCTTGAGTTGAGTACCCAAATGTTGAGGCGCACAACCCCTAGTCATCTGTGAAAGTCTTGGCCTAGTGCTTTCTAAGTTTCCATTACAAAGCAACTAATTCAGAAGCGATACGGAGTAGCAAAGACTGAAGAAAAAGGTCAAACCAGTTTATTGTTTGAAACTTTGGAAAATCCAGACAGAACAGAGCATTGGTCAAGAGAAGAGATGTTTGGGGCAATGTTTAACAGAGTGGACAGCCAATGTCTCCAGTGATGATTATGTCACAAGCAAAGTGAGTTTAGGGTGCCTCAGTTCAGTTCCTAATGAAAATCTGCCTTCAATTCTGCCTCAGGTAGGTCTGCACAGAGCCCCATATGGGAACACACTCTGGAGAATCACGCATAGCATCTGTCTGCACTGTTTCATACCACGACCGGGGTTATCAGTCATTATCGCAAGCACTAAACATTTATGCTCATGATGAAAGAAGGGGCAATAAAAGTATGAAATTATCTATTGAACTTGGCTTGGAGGCCCTGCCCCTCGCAACAACACATGAGTAGGGGTTGGATTGTAGCCAGGTTGAGCAGCAGTTATGGGGACAGAGGAGGAAGGAAGTCAATGCTCATCACGCGGATTGGGTGAGAGGGATTTTGTTCTTGGAGGGTTACCGAGGTGAGGATGTTTTAAATGAGACTGTCCATACAGAGGAATTAAAGGCCCCCTGCATCTTTTCCACCAGAGTAAGACTGTCTGCTTTCGTATTATTTGACAGAAATTCCATGTTATGTCAAGTATCCACCTGCCTGGGCTAGTACTGTACATAACACACACACTGAAGCCTGCACAAACACTAACCAAAATGCAACAGCATGGATGGAGGAGAGGTGGGGTGAGGTAGGAGATAAGCCTGTCCTGCAACATCCCTGCCTGAAGCCCACGCATTCAGGGCTCCAGGAACTGAGAGGGGATAGCTGAGGGAGGGAACAGAACCACTGTCTATAGCATTGCTCCCCTCCAAAATCAGCAGAAATATACAACCTGAACAGCTCACCCCAGTCCTGCTTATCTTGGCCATGGCATTCTGTGGCGAGGGTTAGAAGGACAACTCTGCTGCCAGTCCCTTCCACGTCCGACGGATCCCTCCAAAACACTCCGTGCTCCAGCTTTGGGGACGACAGCCTTTAGAGGCCAGACCTTCAGCACCAGCCATGGGGGCAGTAATGGAAAGCAAGCTGGAATTTACAGAGTTGCAGTGCTTCCCACGGGGATGTAGCTCCTACCAAACCGGGATGATTTGCCTCATAGTAAAAAGGCATCTCTGCCCTATCAGCCGCAAAAAGTGACCGTAGGACAGAACTTCCATCTCCATTTAGACGTGCCTGGTTTGGGTTGGTTTAAAGTTAATCACTTTCGTGTCATGTAAGAATTTTGAGTCAGCACCATTTTCAGTCAATAAGCAGCCAGGATTTTCCAAGCATGGTACGTTTGTTCTTTAAGAGCAGCCCAGGCAGCTGTCGGACAACTGACAACACTGGCTTGGAAACAAGCATACGAACACCTCTCCAGCCATGGTCAGGCTTATTCAGAGCCGCAATGAGATAGCTGCAGGTGGAAGACAACAAAGGGGTGGGGCGTGGGGTGTATATGTCATAGATAACTGCAGAAAAGGTATGGAAAAGATGACACCAACATGGGCTAGCGAGAAGGGGGCCCCGATTCTCTCTTCAATGCAGTTACACGAGTCAGGATCAGCTCCTGCTCATACAGCTTGTAACAAGATACAGTTTTTAAAAAAGAAAGACATTTCACGGAGATGGGAAGGTTACTTAGTAGCCTTGGGAGAATCAGGCCTTCTAAAGAAGGAAGAGACAATTTTGTAGTTGGTTTGATGTCTGCTTTTTAAATGTAGGCCTTCCACATAAAATGAGGAACAGGGGATGATGCCAGGTTTAAGGGGGAAACAAGAATGGGCAATCACTTATTACAGACAAGACATGCAGCTGGAGTTGGGAGTTTACAGCCAGCCTGGGTGCAATAAGAAAAAGATATTACAGAAAAATCTGAAGCTGAAATGTGTATAGGCCACAGTGACAACTAGAAAGTGCCTTTTATTGTAAAGGGTTAGGCTTTGCCAGATGTTATAGAGCATAGCACAGGATTACTATTTGGAGCGAAGAGGGGGTGTTGTGTTTTGTTTTTAAAAACAGAGTTCCTCAAATAGGTCATTTCAATATAACCTTCTTCTCTTTCTCCAGCAGTAAACATATGCACTCACATTTCTTGGCTACTAAAAGCTGTGGGCTGAAGAGCTACAGAGTTTAGGCACTAAACAGTATAGTTTAATTATAAACATTTCAGCTACCCAGTCTGGTGCTAAGCCAACCTCTTTCTGGGGGAAACACTAGTTTGAAATCTTCTTTCCAGTCAGCTGCCATTTAAACTGAGCCAATTATCTTAGCCTTTTGACTCAGATGTGCCTGACCTAACCTGAATGTAGTTTTACTGCTGCTTTGAAATATCAGACTCATGCGCATATGCATTCACTCCCATCTTCATTTGGCAACGGCTCTGAAACAAGCCTCTGATCTTGCCAACATCAAAAGCCTGGTTTGTAAGATAAGGTAATATTTGAAGTTCGCTCAGCAGCATTCCCCTGTGTCCAAAGTAAATCCATAAATAAGATATAAGCAAATAAAAAAAAAAATCCCCTTTCCTCTTCCCTCTCCCCCAATCAAGAAAGGGAAATTTGCATGATGCTTCATGGCTATTACAAAATTAAATTTATACTTGACATTTAAAAAACGAACACACACACACACACACACACACACACACACACACACAGGGTGTGTATTGTTTGGCAATTTTACCTATAGCTGCAATTCATTAGATTTTTTAATAAAATTCATACCTCACTTTACTGGTATGACTGACATAGGCTTTATGGGACAAATTCTGCTCTTCAGTTTACATCAGTATGAACAGGGAGTAACTCCACTAGGAGCTGATTTGCATTTACACTGGTTTAATAGTAAAAGCCTTGTGTGAAAGCTGGCGTGCTGCACACTTGCAGCAAGAAAACACCAGGACACAGCTTGTGACAACGGTGGGAATCCACGCAGCAGAACTTTTTAGAAAGTTCTCAGAATCTCTCGCAAAGTCCATTTTCTACATAATCCAAGGCAGAGAAGAAAACTAATCCCAGACATTTTATGCACGTTGCATTACAATATTGGCAATAGCTGCTGACGTTTCTGTAGAGGCAGTTTTACTTAAATCAGGCCTTAGCTATGGTAATTTTGCAAGTTTAGTTGTTCTACCATCCTGCACGCACACGCGCGCGCACACACGAAAAATAAAACACCTCACACACACCACCACTTCCAGTAG
This sequence comes from Malaclemys terrapin pileata, assembly GCF_027887155.1. Lineage (NCBI taxonomy): Eukaryota > Metazoa > Chordata > Testudines > Emydidae > Malaclemys > Malaclemys terrapin. The sequence continues at coordinate 6,745,125 of NC_071517.1, forward strand.
TTGGGCCATTCCCACCCCCCGTGGAGTAAGTCTGGCTAGAGGGAGTCCTGCACTTTCAAAGATTCAGGGACTGGCTCAGTTTATAGCAGGAACTATTACTTTTCTAGGTTTGTCTCTTAACACTATGTAAACCTGCATTCTATTGAAATCCACACATGCCCTCTCTTCTCTCATTTCTTCCCTGTCCCGTCCCTCTCCCCCCCCCCCAAAAAAAAAAAAAAAAAAAAAAAAACTTGAAGCTCCTAGCAGTTTAATCAGCCAAGCTTCCCCAAGCTCCTCTCAGTCTGCACTGGCTATTGTTACGGCAGGAAAAAACAGCCAGGCTCCTTTCATGCACTGCTTTATGGGGAGCTCCTATTCACTTGTTCAAGTAAATTTCAAAGCGGCCTGCTACCCTCTTATCCCCTCTAAGCTCCCCTAGACTAACAATAGGCTGAAAGCGATTCAGTTAAGCCTTTCATCCACCATGCACTTTATTTCTCACTCAGTGCTCTCATCTGTATAAGGCCTACAATTGGCATTGCTGTGAAGAGAGGGTCTAATCCTAGCCCTGTGAATCCCAAGTGACCCTACATTGGTCCAGAAATGACTAACCCAATGAATGCTCTGTTGACACATGATCACATACAACTAGAGCCAGTAAGAAGAAATAAAGAAGTCACCCTATGATTCAGCTCTTTTATTTAATGCCAATATTGTTCAATAAGCGAATCCAGTGGGACAACAAGCTATTTTTTCCATAATATCAGTTCAAAACACACATGTGCATTTTAAAAAAAATAAAATAAACGCATCTGTACATCGAGGATGTTTTGTAAAAAAAACGTGCTCTGTTTTCCATTAAAGCGTGTGTACATCATCAGGCAGCAGACTGGTGACTTTAAAAAGCCAGCAAGCAGATCTTTAGGGGGGGGAAAAACTATACACTATACACATCCAACAGAGACATTGAAGGAGTTGCAGTTATGAGATTAAGGCCTTGAACACACTACTTTATTTAACAAACACCTTTTCCAAAGGACTGGGTCCATTTCAGTGGCATGACCTGCACTTAATTATACTTCCTTTCATCAAATGATCTCAAAGTGCTTTCCAGATATTAATGAATTAAGTCTCAGTACACCCCCAGGAGGAAGGAAAAAAAAGTGTCATTATCCCCATTTTAAAAGTTAAGCAACTTGCCCAAGGTTATGCAGCCATCTGTGGCAGAGCCCAGACCTCATGATTCTCAAGCTTGGTCTTCAACCACAGGCCCATCCTTCCTCTCCTCCACAGGCTCTTAAGACTCTTGACATTTTAATCCATAAAGCTCCATTCAAACAATTCTCTGAAAGATCGTCATCTGCAGCTATTGTCCCTTCAGGTCAGTAACCCTGTTAGTGTTGATTCTGACATTACTGGTGAACCCGAATTACAGAAAGCAATTCCTGTAGAAAGTTGTGTGTGTTTTTTCAAATGATAAATCAAATACTATTGGAGGCTTGGCCTTCAAATAAAAAGGCGTGATGAACTATAAATACATTTCATGTGTTAGTAGCAGTGTTTCTATTTTATTCTTTCAGCATATGGGAGAACACACATTTGCTCAGTTGAGGATTAAAATGAGAATTGTTGCAAAGTGGCAAAAAACAAAAACAAAAAGGGAAGAACCACCCACCATGGTTACTGCAGCCAATTTCTGTGACATTTGAGTAAATAGCAATACTTCTGGATGGCTTAAGATGCCTTCCAGTGATTTCGTCCAATGGAAAAAGTGGAAGCAGTATTAAAATGATAGAACAGTCATGCTGGCAAGTCATTGTGGTACATCAGCACAGGTAGTTTTCAAGAGGTAAATGCCAAAGGACTTTGCTAAAGTGGAATACTTACACGCTACTGTCCGTCATTGACATGGAATCATCAGTCAGGGCATCACTAGATATTTCGCTATCATTTGCGCTAGTTGCTGGGGCAAAAACATAGCCAGAATTCACATGGTATGGGTTAATAGGATCGTTCCTCTTGAATGACCTAGGGACAAGCAAAATAGTGGTCGCGTTATTTTGACATCTGAAAAAAGCACAGGTTAGTGTCACGCTCATGGTAGGTGTGTACGTAAGACACAATGAGTGTCTTTAAAAAAAACTATCCCTCCGCTGTTTTACGTCCAATAGACACTCAGAATGCTTCTAGTCCACAAGAAGTTTATCTTGACAGCGAACACAGAGTTAAGACGGGCCCAGAACTACACAGTCACCAACCATTCTCTACATAAACACTAACATCAACCTGGTGGCTGAGCACTCTGGAGAAGATTTTCAAACGCACCTAAGGGATTTGGGACTCGAAGAATAGGTCTACACTGCAGTAAAAAGCCCCAGCACTGAGTCTCAGGGGCTTAGGCTGCAGGGATAAAAATAGCAGAGTAGACATTCAGACTTGGGCTGTAGCACAAGCTCTGAGACACCAACCCCCTTGTAGAGTTTCAGAGCCTGGGCTTCATGCTGCGCGTCTACACTGCAGTTTTTAGCTCTGAAGCCCCACAAGCCTGAATCAGCGGACCCAGGCCAGCCTCAGCCATGCTGCAGGTCTTTTATTGCTGTGTAGACATACCCAACATCCCATTTTCAAAAGTGATTTGAGGCCTGATTTTTAACGGTATTGAGGTGCCTAAAGATATAGTTAGGCACCTACTGGGATTTTCAAAAGAGTGCTTCTGAAAATCTCAGAAGCACCTAAATACCTTTAAAAATCTAGCCCTTAGTGCACGGAAAGTCATTAGGTCTTGAGCTAATACCTAAGTCTCTTCTGAAAATAGGATTTAGGCGCTTTTGAAAATGTTACCACCTTTCCTTTCAGGCACATAGATGACTGACTGCAACCATTGACATCAGACAAGCTTTAGAATTACTAATAAATAATAAGCATTTATACAAGCCAGTTTAACAATATGATCTCAAACTGCTTTTACAAAGGTGAGTGCCCTGGTGCCCCCTTTACAAAGAGGGAAACTACAAAGCCAGTTTTCAAGAGTACTTTAACTTTTAGTGACACCTCAAGGTGCCTAGGAGTTCTGAGTGCTCAGTGCCGATTAAGATCAATGCACTTTAGGGAAGGGATGAAAAAACAGCCTTAGGTGTCTCAAGTTGAGTATCCAAGAACGGAGAAATCAAGAATTAGCAGACACTTCTGTAAAGTCTGACTTAACATGTCACAGTATTGCAGGGCGAGGGAGAGAACCCAGATGCCCTGACCACCTAACCACTGGACAATGTTTAGGTCAAAATGATTCCAAGTTTTAAGAGGGTAAATTCATTTACAAATCTTTCAATCTGTGGTAAGTGGTCTGTGCCTAGGGGTTTTCAGAGGTATATTTGTTTATATATAAATGCAGGTCTTGGCTGTTAAGCTTTTGAGTCTGTGTCTCAAAGTAGAACCTCATTATCTGATAAGGTCTGCTGATTTTAATAATTAGGGTCACTTACACAGCACTTGGGGCCTCAGGAACAGGATAGCATGCTCTGCAGGTTTTTAAATGGTCTTTCAAACTCCCCACCCCAACGCTTCTGGGATTGGATGAGGCCAGCTTGATTTAAGTGAGCAGCACAGCTGCCTTAATGGAAAGTGGCACTTCCCCTCCTGCTAGTATCTCCAGTCCCTTTGTTTCATTTGCCCCAGTTACCCACTTTCGACCTCTTCAGTGGTCTTAATTCAGTTCTCTCACAAACAACAAGTTTTCCCTACTCCCCTGCTGTGATGCATTCCTCTGTTTCACTAGCAAGGGGAAAACCATGAGCCTTCGCAAAGGCTTAAGCGGGGGCGGGGAGAAGATGGGCCTCTTTGGTATGAGAGCCCTACTGCAAATAGCATGACTGAAGTTCTAGGCCCCAGTTTCAGGCTTGAACTTTGCAGGAGGCCTTGTTGCAAAGAGTCAGGTATTTAAGCACAGCTGGGATTACATTCTTTTCCAAAGCATGCTAAGTCATTTCAATGGGAAGATCAAGACTTTTTTTTTAGTGAAAAAAAAAATAGATGATAGTAAGGAATGCCACAGGAAAGAAGTCAAGTCTTAAAAGATAAATTAATTCCACATGCTGATGAAAGCCAAGTTACCCAAAAAAAGGTGTCCTTTTAAAATAATACAACCCTCTTGCTAATACAAGTCAGCTTGTAAGGTTCCAATGACATTCTTTAGGCCACTGCTAGTTTTTGGTAGCTCACAGAAAGGCTGAAGCCTCTACTTTTTATCACTCTACTGGAAACTGTTTAATGTCTTGCTTCTACAAAACCCAGACCCATTAGGCTTATTATTGTAAAGTATTCGGTTTCAAGATGTTCACCATATGTACTGAAGCAATCCTGCTTTTAAGTGAGTCTTAAGTACCGTCCTTTTATTTCATGTTCAGTGGTGCTATTTAATCATGCTAATACAGAAGCAATTAATCATTTGATAGTTTATGCTGCAACCCTATTAAACAAATCAGTAGAGCTATCTAATCACTTAATAGAAAGATGGTTCAGTGTGTGTAAAATACCTTCATCTCTCTAAATTCAGCTTTTAATCTACCCTATGTGAATCAAGTTTAACTCACTGATGAGTACTGTACTCCAAAATCGACCCCGCCTCCCCCACCAGAGATACTGAACCACTGTGCAAGTTATAATTAAGAATGTCACCTTTCAGAACTTGGTTAACTTAAAAACACACATACTTTTACTTTGTCTTTAATCATCTTATTAAAAAAAAAGGGGGGGGGGGGCAGAAAAAGATTCAGAATCGCCCCACATAGAAATTCCCACATACTTCAAGAAAACTGATTAGGGCTGTTTTTTTTACGATGAACTTTTTAAAAACTTGACCACACTCCAGTAATGCAGCACATTGCCTTCTAGGATCTTAAATTCCTATGGAAAGTGGAGTTCTCTGATGCAGATTCTGCACATACACAAAAATCTTCAAACTCAATATGCAAAGTGTTTTCAGCTGTCAGGTAGCAGTTGCTCTGGAGCGTCAAGGAGAACGACTGATGTTTCTCAGTCTATTCTTATCTCTTATCTTGATGAGATGACACAGCATGTAGCTCTCTATACATTATGTTAAGCAATGGGTAAAAAAAATCAGAGGGATTACAATGCAACTAGAATTTATGGGGCTCTTTTCTGGATCCCCTGTTATAACAATGCAATTTAGGAGATTTTTGGCATGGGTGGTGGAACTAGGGGTGGATTGCAGTGGTTTCCATCATATACAGGGTTTACAGTTTGGTTTAATGGCTCTCAGCACCCCCACTATACACACTGTTCCAGCACCCCTGATTTTTGGTGAGCGCACACACAGTCAACCTATGGCTCTCTGAAATAAAAAATCAGTCTGGCAGTTTAAACCGAAGACTTATACACTGAGAAATAAATCCTCAAGCAGCGTTTTTTCAAGGCAAGACTGAAGCTTACTAAATATTTTACTGAGACACAAACATCACTGCACAACAGGGGTAAAAAAAAAAAAAAACCCTTAAAAATATATGTATTAGCAAAATGGTGTTAATCACAGCTTCCATGCTCTAACTGTGGGACACTGCTTCAAGCATAGCTTTACAATGGCATCATTTACTTTGATAATTGAAGCCAAACTTGGTTCCAATAACTTCACACAAAATGAGCTCCATCAGCGAGTTCTTTCAAAGGACAGGAAGCACTTTGAGCCAGCAGAGGGCCATCTGCTAGCCCCAACTTATTTAAAGCAAGGCCAGTCTCAGAGATGTTAGAACAGAGAACATAATGGGAGGCAGATGAGTCCACCTTGGATTGAATAAAAATATATTATAAAGGCAGCACTCTAAAGTTCCATGTACATAAAACATAGGCATGATAAATTCAGAACCAAATATAAATAATGGTCAGATTCCATCTTACATTCCTGGGTCCAACATAAACTCAATGGTTTGAGGGTAGCAGTCTCACAAAAACCATCAGACACACACCTAATACTTTAAAAAAGAAGTGTTTCAGGGGAGGGGGAAATCTGAAACAAACTCAAAGTATTTATTATACATCAGGAGCCCACATATCTAACTAATACTTAATACACACCAAATTCCCTTTTTTCCCCTCCCTCCAGTCTCTAATCCTATGTTTTGTCTTATTATTTATACTTAAATTGAAATTTATTAGGAGACAGTGGCAGATGTAGGCAGTTCGTCTGTGTAGTGCTTTGAATCGTACACATGCCAGGATGGAGGTGTGGTTTGGCCACCACTCAGTGAAAACTCTTCTTTATCAAGCTCCACTCCTAAATGCAGTGAATAGTGATACACAACTCATCCATGCACCCCTTAGCTACCAGCTGGCGGGCGCACACACCTTTGAACAAGGATAACTTGGAGAGGGGGAGGGAAACCGGTTTCCTGGCCTTTGGATTGGGAAGAATCTCAGCTTGACCTCCCTCTCTGCATTCTCCATGGAGTCAAGAGATCTTGATTCAAAAAGCTATTGAAAATGCAAGAGAAGGTGATCAAAGCAGATAGCACCACCTGACCTCCTGGGGGCAGATCTGACATCTAAGTAGCGCAAAAAAAAAAAAAAAAAAATGCTTCACTTGAAAGAGCTGCAATCTCAAGGCATGATGGCCATCAGTACTCCTGGCCAGGAAGGCAACACTAGTCATGGTTGTGAAAAAGTTCTCTTGAGCCAGAAGCAACTGGTAGAATGTAAAATCCATTCCCAACTGGGCACTGAATTCCAATTATCAGAGGGGTAGCCGTGTTAGTCTGAATCTGTAAAAAGCAACAGACGGTCCTGTGGCACTTTTAAGACTAACGGTGCCACAGGACCCTCTGTTGAATTCCAATGAAGACCAAAAGATAACAGAACATCACAACTCAGCACTGTTTAATACTAGAGAACAGTAGACTGTTGAGCTAGGACACTCCTGCAAGAGGGTGAGGCTCACAGCACTTGTAAGTCCCCACAGATTGGCTGCCAGTTAGGCCCTGAGACAGGCAAACTCCCTTGAATGGAAGAGCATTATAGCCCCTTCCCTCTTCACTTAAAAAGCTGGTCTCAAGAAGAGACAAGGGGCCAAATACTGCTCCCAGTCAAACCGATGTAAGATGGAGAGTAACCATAGATGTCAGAGGAGTCACTCCAAATTTACAAAAAGAACTGGAGTACTGGTGGCACCTTAGAGACTAACAAATTTACACAGGTGTAAGAGAAGAATTAACCCCACAGTCCCTGGATCCACTTTGATCACCACAGCCACGCTGCTGCAGCCTCTCTGAAGGGCAGGAAAGGAACAGAGAGATGCACTACAATCACCCTCCTCTAAGAGGCAGAATACAACTGAAATAGAAGCCTGAAGCCCTTTGATGTCCATGAATCACAGAAACTGTTCTCAAAATTCCTGTAAACCAGATGTCAAACACTCACCACACTGAAAAACAAACTCCTTGCATCTGTACTAGCAGACAGAGCATACAACTGAAAACAGATCACTTTGCCCCCGATCTTTATTCAACAATTCACATTAATGGAAAGGCTGGCAGGAGAAGGGACAAGGGGCTGGGGAGGGAAAATAAGTTTTCAGAAGACAATTTTACTCATTTGGAATATGATCATGGTCATTTTGTAAGGGGCTACTTGCCCCCTCAGTCCACCTTTTCAACAAAGCATACAGCAAAATGAAGGGCTCAGTATCACAGAAATCTCTCTGCCCAAGTGCATAATTAAGACTTTGCCTCTGGTATCGCATAACAGACACTACACACTCTGAACTTGGCATTAAGACATAGATCCAACTTTTAATAAGTTTAACTTCAAGCACACTGCCAATAAGAGAATACCAGACCTACTATAACCCTAAATACATGATGCTAAGATCTTATGCTCTTGTATACACTGACTCAAAGCCATCTGGAATGGCTTTGACATGATACCAATAATGAATGTGATGAGAGAGAGAGATTTTATATTACACATATGAACTTTACATGTATTTTATTATGTAGTAAGTGCATACATTTCCTGCTCCATTATTACACAACTGCATTCCATGTAACCAACCAATTTAAGCACCGGTTAGTGGTGAAGTTGGTGAACTAATGTTTCATTTTTCATATGCCTATATAGATGCTCTTTACCGTTACATGGAATATGTTTGAAAGTTGCTGCAATAATTAATGCATGTAGTTGCTATGAAGTTTTTGGTGTATAAGAACTGGAAGAGCCAATAAGCTTTAACAGCACAATACAGTGTTTCTTCTATTCAGAAAAGAGCAACAACAAAAAAACAAAATAAATACCTGAATATTTAAGGTTGAGATAAGCATCTGCGTTGAATCTACCAATGGCATGCTTAACTAATAGGATTTCTGGACTATTTTCAAAACCCGGGGAGGGGGGCTTATGTTGTTAGCTTTCTGTTTTAAAACTACCTAACACTGAACACCCACTTCTCAAACCTTTTAAAGAATAATAGTCTCAAAGTCATTAAAATCAAAACAAAAGACCATTTCTTCCATAGAGTTTTCTTACCTGTATCCATTCTCAGCCGTTTCTGTAGCTCTGACATTTGCTGTAACCCTCAAAGTCTTGCTGGATAGCCCAACTACAGAAGGCAAGATTTTGTTTTTAAAGTCCACACAGCTCCATTCTTCTTCTTCATTCAAGGTTGGGAGATAGCCACAGACAACTTTTAAGCTCCCCAGTCCATTACTGTTAATATAAGCAGGATTCTCTCCCCCACTCCTTACATATTCGAGGTATATATCAGAAGTTAAAAACATCTGGTAAGCATTTTCCTCCATCACAGTCTGAATTTCAGTCTGTGCCTGATCAAACATTATAGAATCTATCTGCTGCTTCTTGATACTATCTCTTATATAGGTCTTAGTGGCAGGCTTGAGCTGCTTGGAGACAATGCTGTTGTTCTCAATGTACCTTTTGTATATAGCTTTGGCTACTCTTAAAGTTTTGGTATCCTTAAGGTCCATCTGCCTGAAGCCATTGCAGGCAAACCAGAAGTCTAAGGTATCCACACATTTCTCTCTTTCCAGGAAGGTCCGAAAAAGATAGGCACCATCTTGATCCCCCAACAAGGAATGCAGAGATTTGGTCCATCTTGCCAGAGGGGAGTCTGGAGATGCACTGCCTTCCGGCTCGCCAAGACCATCCTCATTCCTCCTTGGGTTGGAAGAAATTGACATGGCCTTGAAGCTTTGGCTTTTCATGACAAACGAGCTTACAGGCTGTTGGCATGGTGTCTCTCCTTCCTCGCCTGGCACAGGGGGGCGGGGGGCGTCTTCCCTGAAGTTGCTGCTGGGGTCTGGAAGGTGAGTCAGCAACACAGCACTACTCATGGCTCCACGAGTTCTTCTGGTAGGGTTTTTCCGCCCCCCCTTAAATTCCTCAGTAATCTACCTCTGTGTGTGTGTGTGTGTGTGTGTGTGTGTGTATGTGCGCCTCTCTCTCTCAAGTCAGCAGGAGATCCTCTGAGCCTCCTCTCTGGAAAAAAAAGAAAAGAAAAGAGTATTGATCTAATCAAAACCAGATCCACCCAACATCAAAGACAAAAAGTAAACAGGCTTTTCAACTCTTCACATTCAAAAAAAAAAAAAAAAAAGCAACGCACAGCTATCTGCAGTGTTAATCAAAAGTATCAGATATGCTTTTCTGAACTCCCGGCGCACTTTTAACTTGGGGGGTGTGGGGGGGGGGCTGGAAAGAAAAAGAATTAACCCTTCATTTACACTGCATATATAATCACAACCTACCAAACCCGTCTCCAGTGAAGACACCCCTCTTTACAAAAATACAGGTAACCTTCTCCCCTCTCAGTGATAGCATCAGGCACACAAACTTGGCTCTGTCCTGCTGTTTGCAGGGTAAACCAGTTTTGCGCACGCACACACAACTCCCCCCCCCCCCCAATTTTGCCTCTTTTTTTGTAGATAACTCAAGGCAGGGAACAAGACGTGCCTTTCTCGGCATCTGGTTTCCATTTTACCCCCCTCTCCTCTCACTCCTTAAAAATTTAGATTATGATCACCAGAAGCCCTACTAGCACAATGCTGAATGCTGTTTTGGAACGGCACGTTCAGAAAGACTTTTTTTTTGGGGGGGGGGCGGAATCACTACAATGTTTCATTTTAAAAACAGTTCTGACTCATTTTAGAAGTTAACTACAGCCTTCAAAATAAAAAAAAACTGCCATGGATTTGGTTAAGTTAAGCACATGCACTTGTTAAAAGTTTGAAGGAGAGAAGAAAAAGAAATCACCAACCCATTTGCCTCCAAAGGCTGACTCACTAGTGACTTTTTTTTATTAGAACAAGTTTCCATCATTAGAAGGTAAATGTGAAACTAACTAAATCTTGCTATAGGTTTAAAAAAAAATCAATAAAAAGTAAACACTCACTACGGTGCAGAATGATTTTTAAAAGCTTCTCTACAGTTTTAATAAAACCTGCTTCCATCCAATAAAAAGCTGGTTTAATAAGCATGTGAAAGGCTCTCAAACTAATCAGAAAGCGTGAACTGAGTTCCTGGCTTTTTTCTTTGCTGCACAAACCCAAGCAGAAATTCACACACACATAAACAAGCAGTGTCACCCCTATTATCATCAGTCTCACAATATCGAGTCCCGTTTGCAGAAAAGGAAGAGAGAGAGAGAGAGAGAAAGTGCCTCCCCCTTATCTATAATGTACCTGATTGCTGGAGGCATCCCGTGCCTGGGCTCTCATCTCCTCCAAGCTCAGCCCCTGCTCCCCACCTTAGAGCAAAAATAAATACACCCAACCACCCCTCCTGCAAACAAAAAAGAAAAGAAAAAAAAGAGACCCTCCAAAAATAAAAATAAAAACTAAAGAAGGGAAGAAACAATCCAGGAGGCGCCAAGCCCTCAAAGGACAATCCTGCCAAATAATAATAAAAAAAACCTGCTCCAGAAATGGCGACGGGCAGAGAAATGAGAGGTTGGAAAGAGATCTTAGAGAAAGAGAGAGAGAGAGGGAGAGTCCTAAACTACTTGCTTCCTCCGAGTCCTGTGCAACAACTGACCCCTAACTAAGCGTGCAGCGCCTCTTTGGAGTTCACAGGGGGTGCTGAGGGGTGTGGGAGGGGTATGGAGGAGGAGAAGGGGTGGGGGGAGAAAGAGAGGAGAGAAATCTCATTCTCACCACATCCACCTTTAACAAAAATGCATCCTGCTATGTCTGCCTCTCTTTCCCCACCATGCCCATAAAATAAAAGCTTCCCCTCTTGCAGAAAATAAAATAAAAAAAAAGGCACCGAGAGCTCGGATTTTTGCAACATAATTCAAAAATAAAATAAACCCCCACTCCGGTGTCAGCCCAGCCCTGCTTGCCCATAGCTAGCACATAAATAGCTTTCCTTAAAACTTCAAAGCCCCAGCGAAGAGCACATCAAAGCGCCCCGGAGAGGGAGAAAAGCGCGGGGGGGCAGCGCTAGGATCACACATACATTCTTTTGCAACTTACCATGGATCTCAGTAGTTTTCTCCGCACCGCCGCCGCTCCGTTCCTCCTTAAAACAACCCCCCTCCCGCCCCCCGGCCCTTTCCCACCAAAAGTATCCGCAATGTTGCCCCGATTGCCCCCCCTATATTTTCTTCTTCTTCCTCCTCCTCTCTGGCTTTGCAATAGCATCTGAGAGCATTGGACGAAAGCGGCTGCAGGGAATGTATGAGTAAAAGCAAAAGAGTTCAGGGTGATCCTCTCCTTCTACCAACCACCACCCCCCCTTTAAAAAAATACAAAAGAGCTGATCCCTCCCTGCTTCTCCTGACCCCCTACCCCCCCTTTCTTTCAACTCAGGTCCTGTTTCAAGCAGTCATTCCATGCACCAAATGTCCTCCAGGCTATTCCAACAAACACTGAGCTGTGGGTTTAACTGTGCACATCAAAGTGAAGAACCGAGAGAACGGTCCTGCAAGGGAGATAAGCGCCTTTCTGCAACACCCCCCCACCACCACCAAAAAAAAAAAAAACCCATCCCATACACGCCTCAGTTTCCTGTTGCACCATCGCGCCAGACACTCCCGTGGCAGCCTGGCACACAGCTGGAGCTAATTCTTTTTCAAAGGAGGATTTTTTATTATGTTGCTTTTTTTTTTTTTAATGAAAGCTTTCAGACTTGGAATTTTTTTTTTTCATCTCTTGAGTTGTTACTAAGTTGCCAGGACCTTATCAAAGGGAAACAATCTCCAGCCAACTCCCCCAGGCCTTGGAACGTCAGAAGTAAGTGATCCTGCCGCCCCAATCGTATTATCCCTGCAATTCTCCCAGAGCTGCCGGAGCCTTAAAGGGACAGGCAACCCCCCTTCACCACGGCTGCTCGCAGCTTTGCGCCCGGCCTGTAACCCTTTCCATGCTCAATCCGCCTTCCTCCCCCCATTCGCTCTGTCTCTGCTTTGTAACCAGCCGCCAGCGAGATAGGTATCAGTTGTTCTTGAACTCTTCCCTCCTTAGACCATGCCAACCAACAGTCTATTGCTTTTATTTTTCTGGTCAACTTTAGTACCGGAGGGTTGTGACATTTTTCTGCGGTATAAAAAAAAAAACAAAAAAAACCCTTAACTTCCCCCTCCAAAAAAACTTCATTTTAGGAGAAAATTGGCCCGTTTTAATTATCCAAATGCCTGTTTTCAGGCTGCATCCTACTTAAACAATATCGGATTGTAATGTAACTGGCACATCAACCGAACTCTGGTTTAAGCTGTGTTCACATCTCTCTCTCCCCATATGTGAAATATTAACCAGACACAGAATGGGGTTTTTTTTAAACTTTATACAAAAGGCTTCAATTAGCGATTGGACCCCAAACCTGTATTCCTCATTCAATCCGTCTCCTCTCCCCGAGGTTAGCTCTTGCATGACACTTCATCAGGAGGTCTCAACACACTTTATAAAGGGAGGTTAAGTAAATCACTACCCTCGTTTTGCAGAAGGGGAAACTAAGGTACAGGGACTCATCTAAGGTCACCCCGCAATCCAGCTGGGATTAGAACTCATGTCACCGGAGTCCCACATTATAGGCTGCACTAATTCCTTTCCCCCCTTACTCAGATGTGTTTATTTTGGGGGGAAAGGCAGAACCAGAACACCCCTGTCCTAAGTGGAAGGTCCAGTCCCAACTTTATGGCTGCAGCTCATCTCTAGTTTTAGTGTACTGAAAAACTTTTCGTGTCCCCCTCTAAGGAACACAGAACACATATTTCAGATTTTTTTAAACGGAATGAACAAAAAACAGGGAAAACTTCCCTCTGCCTGGCCAAAACAAGGCAACTGGTGTTTTTGTCCTCGATGGCATGAAAAAACTTTGCAATCAGATTTTTCTTGTTATTTTTTAGATTATGATTCCGCCCAGAGGCCGCAAACAGGTTCACTCACAGTGCTTTGTCCCAGTACATACAAAGACAGAGTCCCTGCCTGAAGAGTAGATGATGTAAGGTCCTCATCGTTCCAATATTTATGCATGTAAGTATCTTTACTCACGTGGGTAGGCCCAATAGGACTATTCATGTGCACCGAGTTGCATGCATTATTACATGTCCTTATTTATTTACAGCAAGGCCGCAGCTCAAAAAGCACAGTCCAAAAAGCTCACAATCTAAGGAAAATATGTTATGGTCAGAACGTTACTATATGCATCAAGGGCTGAATTTTGAAAAGGGTTCAGCACTCATTTGCTCTCAGTGGAAAAAGCTGAAAATCAGACCACTTGCTTTAGGTGCCAAAATTGAGATCGCTGGACTCTTTCGACAATGCCTGTGTGAGGAGAAGTCAGTGTCTAGAATGGCGACTACTGCAGGGCAGGGCTGGCACTGCAAGTGAATTACAAGCAGCACATGGGCTATGCTTTTCAAACACCAGCTTCTTTTTTGTGAATGTAATTTATGACAATCCCTTGGAAATGCAAAAGCTACATGCAACCTGTTATTAGCCTTTCAGACTAACTTTTAACTACAAGACTTGCCTCTCTCTCTGCTCTGCACACATTCCCCCCACCTCCCCAAAGTATACGTAGTGGAGGCAATGCAAATAGCAATTATGTAGAATTTCCATCAGCCTGTCTCCAGTACCCAGAGTCTGGAGCAGTCTTTCTCGTTTGTTCACCATCATTTAACGCCACTGGCCAGATGTAAACAGTAACTGGTGCATTTTTGGTTAGGTTTGGGAGTAAGTGGGAGGAAATACTATGGAAAAAAGGCGGATAATACAGAAACGTACTTTGTCCCTGGAGGGTTCTTTCTTTAAAACAACCTTGGGCTGAATCCTCGCTAGTGCATATCCACTGAAGACAATGGGGCCAGATCCCCACGGATGTTACTTGGCATAGCTCCCTTGAAATCAATGGGGTCAGATCCTCAGCTGGTCGCTCCATTGAAGTCAATAGAGCCACACCCCCAGCTGCTGTAAACAGAGACTCTCCTGGATGTGTGCCAGTGTATATCTCTTGAGGATCTGGCCGCTTATTTCTGTAAAATCAAAGCTAACCGACGAAGCGTGTCATTGAAGTGAAACCACTAGACTTTATGGGCCAGGGGAAAGATGCACATTTAATGCCGTGGTGGGAAAGTTGGTGGGACCCTTACTTGTCTCTAATGCATGTTTGGGTTTAATTTCCTGACCTGAGGTACCAAGAAAACATTATAGGCAGGGGGGCCAGGGTCCGTGGTGCATATTTTGGGGGCTACAATCAACACGTGGCACTGGGGTATTTGGGGGGATAATCAGCATGAGGGGCTCGGGCATTTTCTGTGCGGGGAATAATTGGTAAGTGGCCTGGAGGAATTGGGGTGCCATAACCGGTACGTGGTGCGGGGGGGGGGGAGGAATAATCATGTTGTGGTGGAGCGGGGGCTTTTATTTCTGAGTTGGGAATGGATGGTTACACACAGCCCCTCCCCCGCCGTGCTATTGCATGATTCTTTGTCTTCGTGCCGCTCTGCAGGTCCGAGGGTGTCAAAGAAAAAGCCTTGGGGGGGGGGGGGAGTGATCTCTCCCAGAGAGCATGAGGTTTGACAGCTCTAGTTCGACCATGCAGCTGGTGTGTGTCATTCGGACACTTCCCATTGGCCCCTCGCCCTCCCCTGGCTTCTCTGATTGGACAGTCAGCGGGGCGAGAGCCACATGCCGGCGATTGATACATTTGCAGTCGGGCGTGCGGAGGAGGCGGGGCTTGCGTTCCCTTTCATGAATGAGCTGCGCGCTTGGCAGGGTGGGGGGAGGGAGGAGGATGGGCGAGCCCTTGTGATCGGCAGGGAAACGCAAAGGCCAGCCACTTTAAGCAAAGCGTAAGGGCTGGGTAGGTTGAAGTATAGATGGGAATCCTGTTCCTCTCTTCAGCCCTGTTGCAGGAGTCCCAGTGGAAAGGGGGAGGGGGTGTATGTGTGTGTGTGTGAGATTAGGGTGACCAGATGTCCCGATTTTGGGGGCTTTTTCTTATATAGGTACCTGTTACCCCCCCACCCCCGTCCTGATTTTTCATACTTGCTATCCTTATGTGTGTGTGAGAGAGAGAGGGGGGGGGGGGGGTTATGCAGTGAACTCATCTCCCATCCAAAGCTATCTGTTCCCTGGGTTTAAACATCAAAGAGGCCCTGCCAATTTCATCAGTTTAAAAAAAGAAAGAAAAAAAGGGGAAGCAGTTTGAAGTAGTGCACCTGCCCCTACGCTCCCCTGTCAACTATCGTGTTCTACAATCACGCCTATTTCCTTAAGGGCTTGAGAGAGGCAGGATGGGTGAGGTGAAAAACAACTTCTATTAGCAAAGCTTCTGAACTCCACCAAGCTCTTCGTCAGGTGTGGGAAAGGGAAGGAGTGTCACATGCAAGGTGGAATAGATTGTTCCTTAAGGGCCTGGTTTTCAGAAGTGCTGGGCACCTGACAGCTCCCATTGCCTTCCATCGGAGTGTGAGAGGGTTATGCAGTGAAATGTGGATGCTCGTCATCTGAAAATCAGGCCCTATGTGTTTCACACCTAGCTGCTGTGTTAAAGACCCCACACAAACAACGAAGGGCCCAGGCCTGCAAGCACTTACATATGTGAGTCGTCCTGTAGAAGACAGGTGGACTCCTCAGCTAAGTTATCCATATGCTGATGTGCTCACAGGCCCAGGCCCTAACTGATTATACAGGGGAGAAAATTATAACAAGTGTTGTCAATCCACAGAGCAAATTGGGGGAAAAAACAAAAGAAATATATACTTTTTCTCTAGTCTCTTTCACTTAATATTAGATGATACTTGTGACAATAGTAAGTTAAATTATGCTCATTCAAGTGAGAGTGTCCCTGTAAGAATCTTCCCAGACAAGGACTGCATCTTTTTCTCTTCTCTTTTATACCCTTTAAAAACATGTTTTAGGTTTGCAATATCCATAACTAATTGCATTGCTAAACAAGCTATTTCCCTTGACCTGTGGTTTTGAGACCTTTGCATGGCTTCCTCCCAGCCCTGACCACCACCTCTTGGAAGATTACAAATAAATCAATGAAGAGCTCATGTATTCCAGTGGCCCTAGGCCTGAGCTATAGGTCCAAAATACTAAGGCCTGGTCTACACTGGGCGGAGGGGGGGGGTTCGATCTAAGACACGCAACTTCAGCTACGAGAATAGCGTAGCTGAAGTCGACGTATCTTTGATCGAATTAAAATTACTTACTTAGCGTCCACGGCGCGGGATCGACGGCCGCGGCTCCCCCATCGACTTTGCTTCCACCTCTCACCGAGCTGGAGTTCAGCAGTTGACGGGAGAACGATCGGGGATCGATTTATCGCATCTACACTACACGCGATAAATCGATCCCTGATAGATCAATCGCTACCCGCCGATCCGGCGGGTAGTGTAGACGTACCCTAAGAGACTGGTGGCTCTTGAAGAGCGCATTTGTTGATTAACTGTTTGCTGGCTGAATCTTGGACAGCACAGAAACCGTGTATCTAACACAGTCACATATTAATATATGCATCTCCTGGGCACCATGGGAGGTTTTTGGTGCCATTTCAATTTAAAACAAAATATAATTTAAGGGGATTTATTGTTGGTGAAAGTGTCCAGTTTTTCCACCCTGGAAGATGGAGTTCCTCTATCCATAGGGGAGGTACAGCAAGCTTCCCTATGGCTGCCCCACTGTTGTGTTTCAACTCTGAGTTGGAAGAACTCTCTCTACAAGGCACCTGGTATTAGTAGTAGTAGTAGTATTTTTTGTGGTTAGTGTTGAGTCATGGATCTAGGCCCCACTGTGCCAGGCGCTACAATCATATAATAAAAAGATGGCCGCTTCCCTGAAGAGCTTACAACTCTTGTCTCATTGTCCATTCCAGTGGTGAGATTTTTGATGGGGACACCTGTTGACTAGGGAGTAGACACAGATCACCAAACAGCCATCAGAGGGTAATCAGTAGCTTCTGGATACCTATCTCCTGGACTGACTTTGAACCAGAAATTTGGACATTAAAAGCTCTCTCTCCCATTTACTAACTCTTGTGGTTAAATCATTCACAGGGGAAGAACTGGAGCTCTAAGGTCGTACATGGGTAACATCCATTTAATTATCCAGGCTATATACTCTAGTCTGATTGGCTGAAACAGCATCATGTGCTATACTAGAATTCTGTTCTAGCAGGGTCAAAGCAGTACAAACATGTGTGAGACAGGACACGCACCCCCTTTCAAAGAAGTCTCCAGGCATCATTTTCATAGTTTAGCTTCTCAAAAATGTGATTTTTGTCAAAGTGTATTTTAAACAAATAGTGGCCATTTTGGTAAACAGCCCTCATGTAATAACACTGCCCTTGCCCTGGAAATGATACCTGGAGGGTGATACAGCACAGGGGCCAATATACATTAACGCAGACTCGGTACCATTTCTTTTATATCCCGTGGGGTTACTTGACCATCATTGTCCTTCAAAATAGTCACCGTGGCCCACATTTGCAGAGACAAGCACACTTTTATGCAAGCCCAGTTAGGGACTCCGTTCCCCTCCAACCTCAAGCACAAGCTGGGCCAGGTAACTTGGGAAACTTCGAAAGGTTTTGTAAACGTATTAATTACCACATCCCTCTCCCCCTAACACCTGGACAGTTGGACTCATAGTAAAGAAGGTAGCCTGGTGTTAAGGACAAGCCAGAATACATGGTGTACAGAATACATGGTGGTGTATGGGTGCTATAAAGCTTGTATTGGAACCTGGGGACAATCCTGCATGAATCATGTGTGATTTGCCACTGTTGGGTAATGTGAACATCCCCAAGTCATGTAATAGAATATCAGTGTTGGAAGAGACCTCAAGGAGGTCATCTAGTCTAACCAATCTCCAGACAGATTTTTTTGCCCAAGATCCCTAAATGGCCCCCTCAAGGATTGAATTCACAACCCTGGGTTTAGCAAGCCAATGCTCAAACCACTGAGCTATCCCTCTCCCCATCAATGAAAACTTTGTAACCTTATAATAATATATTCTCTCATTATCATCTGTGATGTCTAAACATGCTGAGTGGTACATACACTGCTAGAGTCCACTTGGGACTAGACTGATGAAATAAATAGACAATGGTGGGTACAAGTAGAACTTCCAGAGTTTGTTTCATCATTACCAGTATCTGGCACTGTGGAAATCCTTGTTTATAGCCTACTGGAAAGTTTCTATGTTCAGGGAGCTACTACAGCTACCAAGGAAACTGGATATCTTTGATTTTCCCTGTGATTCACCTGCCTACAGTTGAATCTGAATTCCCACACTGAACAGATAGCAAAATTAACAATTTATATTCACTTCACAGCACCTTACATTCTGCGTTTTATATAACGCCACAGTGAAAGTGTCATAAAGTGTCAAAATGGGCTGTTCAAGCAGTGGCAGCCAACCAGGCCAACCCCCTCTGACATTATGGACATGACATTTACATTTAGGGCAAAGAGCTTGAAATCAGCTTATTGGAAAAAAGGGAATTTTTCCTAGAAGCCTCCTTGGAGCAGAGGGGAAGAAAATTCGTATGGAAAAATATTGTGCTTCTTTAGGAACTCGAGTAGTTGATCAAATCAGGTTTCTTCATCTCGGCTTTCAGTGGTTCTGTGTAATGCTAGCAATGAGGCCAAACAACAGTCAGAGGGCCCATTATAACACAAACGTTTTCTAGACCAATGTGTATTCTTCCAAACTTCCCCTAGTTAACTTTCAAGCATATTGCTCCATCAATGTCTTCTCTGCCCACAAGGCAGTTGCTTCGCTGGTGTCTCACTCTGAGAGAGACGTCTCCAGATAGTTGCCTTCCCGCATAAAAGTAGGTCAAATGCCACTAATGCTGAATCTCAAAAGACTACACCAGTGCAGCCCTGGTCAGCTCTCCTGACCATAGTTATTTATGGGTATAATCAAACGAAGAGAGCTAAATTTGGTCATTTTAAAAAACTGTTTTCACCTTGGAATATCCCTGTCTGTGATGACATATTTGATCAAGCCACTTCTGGTCTCCTAGAATTTCTAATGCCTTGTTTCATTTCTCAGCTCAAACCTAGCTGAAGCTGTCCACCTGCTCAAGGACAACTTGATCAGTTTTGACACCTCCCGGTACCACTGGGAGGAGCAGTTTTGTGGATGTTTTGCAAGATGCTAAATTAGACCCTACCTCTGATTTTCACAAAAGAAATAGAGGACAAATTATTAGGCCAGATCTTCATCTGGTGTAAACTGGTGTCATTCCACTGTTGTCAGTGGAACTATTCTGATTTACACTGACTGAGAATCTGGCTCAATTTTGTTTAGAAGAAAACACATAACCAGCATCCTAAGCAATTGCCTTTGACGGCCAACATTAGTTTTAAGTGTTGTGCACCTTGTGCTTCCTGGAAAGAATAATGATGTGAAGAGCACCACTGCACAATCACATCTTAAGGCCTTGAGAAATAATAATACCTAGATCTTCTATAGCACTTTTCATCCATAGAGCTCAAGGTGCTTCACAAAGGAAGTCAGTGTGAGAGCTAGGGCAGCTTCCTGCAATATCTTGGACAACGCTTACTGAATTAAGTTAAACCTTATTGAATTAAGTTTACATACCATTGTGGGCCAGTGATTGTATGTAATTCCCTGGGGGATGGAAACCACAGCTTCTCCAGGAATTAAGAACAGTGGAGGGGCGATTAGGCAAATTCACTCAGGTTGTAACACCTCTACAGAGGTACCACCTCCTAGGGAAGCTTGTCTAGACTAGTTCAAACTGGATTCTCCAGAGGAAAACTTTTGAATAAATAGCCTGAGTTTAAATTGTTTCGGGGCTTGCTTTCTGATCCAGCAAACAAAGGGGACCTTCTGTTCAAAATGGGCCCCAATCGTTCCGGGAAAGACTTGGAAAAACTTGACCTATTCATGTGAATGCTTGTTCTGAGCTAACAGAAAATGAGTTAAAGGGGGCTGGCAGTTCCTAAAAGATATAATATTGGAGGTTCAACATGCGGCTATTCCAAGGCAGAGGCACAGGAGGCCAATGTGACTGCCCAAAGGAGCATATTTGAGCCATCTAAAAACCAAAAGGGATACATACGGGGAGTGGAAGTAGGGACATATCACCAAGGAAGGTGGACATAATATACCGGGACTTCAGCAAGGCTTTTGACACAGTCCCACGTGACATTCTGATAGGTAAGCTGGAGAAATGTGGGCTTGGCAGAATTACTATTAAGTGGACACAAAATTTGAAATTCCCACCATGGAATCTGGTGTTATATATTTTCTACTAATGAAAAATATTGAAAAGTTGGAGTCTATTTATATAGGTGTTCTTCTTCCCCTGAAAATCCCTTCTGTTATCCCTATTGCAGAAGGTGTGATGGGGAGTTCACTGCACACCAGCCGCTGAAGGGGTTAAGGTGGCTAGGTGTACTTAGAAGACAGCCAGACCTAACTGAAAAGAAGCCCAGATGGGTAGGAGTAGGCTAGATTATAAAGCCAGGAAGTTTGCAGCAGAAAGGGGCTGCAGGAAAAGAGTCTCTGGGAGTGGGGGAAAGGGAGTATAAGACCTGGGGTTCTAGCCCTGCAAGAAGGGTCAACCCCAGAGGAGCTGTGGGGAAAGAAAGCCTAAGAGGACTAGGTAGGAAGAAGCCCAGGGAAACAGCAGCCAGGGGTAGGATTATGCAAATGTTGGCTGCTTGTTGGGCTGGAAGGGAACCCAGTGTAGAGGGTTGGCCTGGGTTTCCCTATGAGGTAGGGGAAGTGGCATAGGAGTGTTGAAGATCCCAACTGGATAGCTGAACTGGAAATACTTTATTACCATGGAAGGGGAGGATTATATAGTGATGAGGCCGGAGGGCTGAGTTGTGAAAGGGGACAGGGGGGAGTAACAGCTTGAGTAACTGACGGAAGAGGGCACCGGACTGGCTGAGAGCTGATCCTAGAACAGCCACAATGAGGTACCACCTGCAGGACGTGAACCCCTTCACACAAGGGCATAGGGTGTGGACAATGTAGCAGCACTGTTAGTTGTAAAGTTCATCTTGTTAAGAGAGAAGTAGTTTGGACTTCCAAGTTCAGCAGTAAACACAACACTCCAGTCCTTCATCAAAACATATAAGAGATATAAAGTGCCTGGCACATCAATCAATCACCAGGTCATTTTATTCTCCATTTAATTAAATCACAATCTCTGGAATCAGTTTGTGTGTTGTAAATAACCAGTGCTTGGGTTAGACAGGCAGCCACCTGGGGCTGCAGACTCAGAAAGAGCAGAAAAATGAAAGCATCTCTCACCCCACCAAAAAGCCACCAGGGCAGATGCTGTCGTATGGTGTCCTTGCTCTGTCCCCTGTGTGACTCTCCCACTGCATTTCCTTGACCTTTCTCTCCATGGTGCCTCCGCTAGCTCTAACCAACTGAAGGACTGAGACAGGGCCTAGCTGCCTCTGCTGAGCCCCAGTGCTGCTAGCGTGTCACCTGCTACCCTGGTGTCATATTGAGCATGTTGGCTACCACAGTACCTATTGGAAAATGTTAAGCATACTCTCCTGTCTCTTACTAGCTAGTATGCACAATTACACCAGGCAGCTGGTGGCACAAGAGGGAAACTAAGCCTGAGCAGAGGCAAATGCTGCCTAGTTTGGTCATTTAATCGTGCATGTATCTGGAAGGCGTGTGCGACAGAGGGGTACGTGGGAAGGGGAGATGCACTTAGCGAGAGCTGCTTGCCTGGCTGGGAGTAGTGTCTGCCCTGTTAGGTCAAGAAGAAATATAGCTGCCTGCCCAGTGAGCTAACGTCTCTGTTTAGGATGGGAAGTTTGAGGCTGGAAGGAGAAAGATGAGTGCGCTTCTAGCTGCTGGCTGTCTCAAATCCTGTCCACCCTCAGCTCTCCAAACCCCTGTCACCTCACCTCCAGTGGTGACAAGTATCCTTCCTGGCTTTCCTAGGTACCATAAGGCAGGTCAAAACCCTCCTGCACAATCCCAATTGTGCCAAGCTTCTCTGTACCTTGTTGTCCCCACCTGGCAGAGAGAGAGAGAGAGAGAGAGAGAGAGAGAGAAGGGTAGAACTATTTACTCTTCCCACTTTTGTGACGTGTATCGGTATCACTGGATGAAAAAGTGCAAGGTGTGAATCATTATTAAAGTATGGTACATTTCTGCATGAGACTGAAGGAAAAAGAGCAGCCCAGGGAAGAAACATGACAGTAAAATTTAAACCCAAAAGCTGTGTTATTCACACTTTGTGACTGATGTCATATGTACTGTCATATGCTATGCAAGCTGCAGTATTCTGACTGGTGGTCATGTTGATAACAAGATCAAAGGCTTGCAAGTAGTTCAACAGAAGTGTTGGGAACAGACTTGATCAAAATAAGAGGAAGGCCCTGTATATAGAAGACATGAGGTTTGCATCCCACATGTGAGCTAATACCTTTGAAGTTATTCCTTCCTTCCTTCCTTTTTTTTTTTGGTAAGTTAGTTTCACATCATTAGTTTAATAAGTGCAAACCTGATTATCTGTGTACTCTCTCTCTCTCTCTCTCTCTCTCAAGCAGTCAGTTGACAAGTGCAGAGTAATATACATGCAGATACATATTTACAGCAGAGAAAAAAGGATTATGAAAGAGACTCAAATATAAGAGAAGGAAACACACAACTAGATTTATGGGATTTGAAGTTTGTTCCTTAAGCGAACATACTTTTGTTACTGAATCCTACCAGATAGGTCTGATAATTTTTTCTCTTACTAGAATCCTTTTAACGCTTCCATCCCCCAACACAGACATGTTCCTTGATGTTTTGTTGAAAACACTCCCTGCAATCTGCTCACTCTTGGCCACATTTTTTAGACTGAAAAGGGGCACCATATCATCATTAAACATTCTATAGCAGCTGATAAAGCACACAAGCACTTTGCTATCTATTAACATTTTTGAACTGTTTCCTTCACCTGTGTGGAATATTGATTGGAAATGAGGTTTGGGGACAGAGTCGGGGACTAAGACATTTGTGACCAAATTTCCATGATTCATTCATTCATGTACTCTTCCCCCTGACACAGACTAGCTATTGACCACTTAACCCTATTAACTAACGTCTTATTTTACAAGTAACCACTATGAGATGAATTCTGCAACCCTTATGCCAAACATGACTCAAGTTTTGGTTTCAGTAGGACTATTTGCATAGGGAAGTGCTACTCCATTGGAGGAAGGGGTGTAGAATCGGGCTCTATGCTAATACTAGCTAGCTAGTTATGCTACATACTTTCTGTTCACAAGGTAACAACCAGTGACTGAACTCTCCATCTTGGCGGCAAATTTTGCCCTTGAGTGTATCCACTTGGGTTCCATTGAAGCGATGTGCTCCACATGCACATCCAAGAGCAGAATTTGTTCCTCACCAGGTCATCCAAAGGCCTTTGGAGCCAGTGAAAAGATCCCCATTGACTTCAATGGACTTTGGATCAGGCCATATGGCTGCAATGGCACAGTAGTATCAAGTACTAATAACCGAGGCTTGCCTACTTGGCAGGCACTATGAGTTAACCCTTTGGAGACTACAGATATCCCTGGCCACATTCATTCCTGGAGTAGCTACACTGACTCCAGTGTATTTCCATCAGGCATAAATTTGGCTCTTTGGGTGCAGATGTGCAAAGGAGACTGTCTCTTTGAGTCTGGGTCCAGAATAGTTTTTAAGCTGGGTTATTGGTTTGGGTTCAATGCCCATCAAAACCTCACAAGTTGTTTTGGAGAGATTGCAGCCCCAATTGGCAACTAGACCATTAGGCCGGGCAGCTTGAGTGGAGGAAATCTCACGTAATCAGCAGTTGTGAAATTTCCCTCATATTACGAGGACTAAAATCATCTGTCTTTGTAAGGTTTCCGATGTATTCAGAACCAGAAAATAGATCCCTAGCTGTCTGGATCTGACCTGAAACAAAACCATGAGCACAGTTTCCAATCTGAGGTTTCCCTTTGATATTCAAAGGCGTTTAGATCCACACACCCTGTTCTAACAAGAGGACATGGGATTTTCTGCTACCATTAAATGATCTGCATTCCCATTTTATCCTGACTTAATGGAGCACTTCATGAAACAGTGTGAATTTGGCAAGCGAGTTACAGTAGGAGAGCAAGGGCAAGTCTAAAGATCAGAAGGTAAAGGGAATGCCATTGCCAATGAGAGGCAGGAAAGGACTAAGGTAACATTCCATCCTGTTTGTTCATGGAAACAGGAACATATTTTCCATGCATGTTAAGGGAAAGTGTTCTTATGTCTATAGTGCAAGCTGAGGCCTGGCTTTCCTTCTGAAAGGGCTGGACACCCTGCCCTATGGAAGGGTGAATTTGTTCAGTTTGGTAACAAGTCGGGTCTGATGAGATCTTGGCAAGATTATGGAGGAAGCGAAATATATGATGTGTTACTAGCCTTAACTGATGTGATTTGATGCTGCACTATAATCCCTTTTGTTTGCCGGCTGGCTTCTATAGCTGTGTAAAAAAATGGTTACTTAAAAATTAAACTACGTCCTACTGAAAATCACAGAGAGGAAAGGAAATCCAAATGTTTTGAGTTTAACTATTAAACATAGTTTCCAGCTCGTGTGCTCAGAACTTGAAATTAAACAAATGAAAGAAACATGTTCCAATGGTTTTATGTAGGCAATAATGTCATTAACAGGAAATAAAGAAATTGGGCTTTGCAGTTGCAGCATAAAACTTAACCCTTCCTATGCTGGAACGGGTGTGTTTACTGCAAAGCATCAAGAGGCCTTTTAGGATCATGACTAGTACTTCCTTAGCACCTTTCATCAAAGTCTTTTACAGACATTAGGGTAAATGTCACCCCTGTGCAAAGGACCAGCACAATGCCTATCTTCTACTTAAGTGCACAAAATAGGGCAAAAGTGGGGTTTAATTGGTCCATAGACCTGTGTGGACCCTCTTCACAGGGTGAACTTCACCCATCATATGCTTTAGATCTCATAGCCTCCAGATACGATAAGTAATCGTTTTGTAGACAGGAAAACAGACACTGGGAGGATAAGTGACTTGGCTCAAAGTCATGCAGCAAGTCATTTAGAATTGGAAATGGAACCTAGGCTGCCCAGGGTGCAAGGGCCATGCTTTAACCATTACCCCATGCTCCCTGCATTTTTGGGCCTAGGCATCAGGCAAAAAGGTGTGAATGAGATTTAGCTGTGCAAATTGTCTTCATTTCAGTAAGTTTCCGTTTCCAGTGGACTATTTGATCATTTAAAAGCTCACTGATTAATTGTGAACCTCACCAAATGATGCCCCTGCCTGGGTTTTGTAAATTATTATTTTTAATGATTGAACCATCCAGGTACATTAGCAATGGTCACTGACATTCAGGAATAATTAATAAATAAAATGGAGAAATAGTAAGCCTGCTGAATTTGTTTAGAGGCAAGGCTAGGACTATAACAGCGTTTAAAAGAGAATTGGATAAATTCATGGAGGTTAAGTCCATTAATGGCTATTAGCCACAATGGGTAAGGAATCAGATATGCATCCGAAGAAGTGGGCTGTAGTCCACGAAAGCTTATGCTCTAATAAATTTGTTAGTCTCTAAGGTGCCACAAGTACTCCTGTTCTTCTTTTAATGGGTAAGGAATGGTGTCCCTAGCCTCTGTTTGTCAGAGGGTGGAGACGGATGGCAGGAGAGAGATCATTTGACTATTACCTGTTAGGTTCACTCCCTCTGGGGCACCTGGCATTGGCCACTGTCAGCAGACAGTTTACTGGGCTAGATGGACCTTTGGTCTGATCCAGTACGGCCGTTCTTATGTTATGTAATGATGGTGGTGAGCTAGCTACGGCCATTCTACATAAGACATGCTGATAGACTGAGGAGGTCATATGATGGGGCTGATATTTGGTACAGGAAAGCCAGCAACTTGAAAAATGGTGAGAATTCCTAAACGTGCTGGCGCATATCCCATTTTGACTCACTTTGGCCAATGGGTAATCCAGATGCGTGTCAAAGAAGATGGAAATTGAAGCATATCTGGACAAACAGGATCCTGTGTCCCCAAATCCAACTGACAGCCAAAGGATGATAGTGGAAAGACGAGGGGACAACCATCAAGTGCTAATAGGTTTTAGTGACTGCAGGAAGACTTTTGGATCAGTAAGTCACATAAAGCTCTCCATCAAGAAAGAGACCTTTGCACAGTTGTTTGTAGGGATGCTATCAAATCTCAGAACCCTAAAATTATACCTGCCATCTGTGTGTTGTTTTGTTTCTTCCTGTCTATTCAGTTCTTGCTAGCTGATACAATATGGAATGGTACAAGGTACCAGCCCGGAGAGCACTTTAGAGTGCTGGAGCATTGTCTGATTCCAATAATCTACCTTCTCATAAGCCAGACCAGCAAGGCATCATTAAGATTTTTTTTTTTAATTTGGCCGTAATTTTCACTTAGTAAGTGTAAAAAGGAGTGAATAGATGACCACTGCATGAGCAAATCCTCCAAGTGGTTCCACAGGGCAGACCAATGCATGGAGCACATTGCACATAGCTAGTTGCAAGATCAGCACCTTTATCTGGAACAAAGCATGTGCTACTCGAGAGACCACCAGGAGGAATATCACGGGCACCTCTCAATTGAAGGAAGTTCCAGGAGAGCAAAGAGGACCCCCCCCCCCAAAAAAAAGATAGTGGTTGGATCGTCCTGAAAAGATGAACTGGTAAAATACAAAGTGAATAAACATGAACAGAGAGCATCATAGTGCCAAAGGGCAGGTTCTCCCACAGTTGAGGAGAGCATGTGAAATGTGCTGAGTCCAGGAATTCTGTAGGCCTGATCCTGGAATCAGAACTATCTTGGCTAATCCTGCTTGCGCTCCATAGAAGCTGAATCTACTCAACACCTCTTGGAATCTAACCTCTGTGGCTGATGCTATAAATAATTCACCTGGACTGTCTGCCTTAGAAATGATGGGACGACAGCAGCGACCCTGAGTCTGGGTAGACCAGTATCAATAAATAGGAGATAATTGATGACCCGCAGCTGGCGTGTGCCTTACGTCGTATGTAAGCATGTAGTAAAGTTCCACACTAAACACCACAGAGGATGGCTTGATTCTGCCTTCACAAAATGTGTCACTGGCAGGTAAACCAAAGTGGGTTAAATATTATCTCTTCTTTATTGAACGCAAACTGTATACTTATACATGGGGCCTAGGGAGGGTCCCTAACGACTGTAAAAACAAAGGCTGATTCTTTTGGATAACTGGCCACTGTTGACGATAGAATTCATGTTGTAAAAATCTGACACCTCCCTCCCCCGAATCTAAAGGAGATGGGGGTGGGGCTAACTAACCTCATTTAACCTAAATCAGAACTCGTTCTGGTTTTTAAATTTGCATCTTCAGACAGAATGAACTTGGTTAGATCCTAGGGTTAAAATCCTAGCCCGGTGGAAGTCAAAGTAAGTTTTGCCATTGACTTCAATTGATTTCATCCTGGACCTCTTTTTTTTTGGTTAATTTCTAGATCTAGGGTCAGAAAAACTTGCTGGCCTTTCATGGCCGTGGAAACATGCTACTGTGGGCCAGCTGAAATACTTCACAGATGCAACAAGTTCTGGGGACTCAGTTATAAAGCCGTTGTCTACCAACCTGGTTACAACGCGATGCCATTTTGCTTTCACTCACTACTTGAAATGGGGAAAGTCTCACTGACTTCAGTGGGGGTTTTGCCTGAGTAAGAATGGCAGGATTGGGCCCATTATCAGCACTAGACGGAGGACTGCAAAATGCAAAATTATAACAAAAGGTTGCACGGTACTGGGGTTGCATTTCCCCCACCTCCACCCCAGTTTATCTCATTTCTGCATTAATTCCTTACATGGCCGGTGCCCTCCCTGTCAAAGCCCTATTGATTATACAAAAGGCATGTTCTTCCCCTGCGGAAAACCTTGACTATAGTCCTTAAAAGTGAGGTTAAATAATTAACGTTGGCACTTTTGTTTCACCTTTTTAGTAAACCTAGGGGAAGCTTGGTAAGTGTTGGGTCAATATATCCCCAGACAGGACACACAGATTGCTGTTTGGACATATCTTTTGTTAAGAATTATTGATTTTTTTTTTCCACTGCAAACCATAATATTGAGAGGGAGAGAGCATCCAAAAATTTGTTTTAATATCTTCTTTACTGCCTATGATTTCTAATACATTCTTAGAAGCCTGGAAATCATTAACCCTCTGTAGCTGTTTTCATGTGCCAGGAGACTGGGGGCTTGATTCTCCTTTGATACAGACTAGAGTAATGGGCCAGACCCCAACTGGACTGAAGTGATGTAATTCCATTAAAGTCAATGAAGCTACATTGATTTACAGCATCTTAGAATCTGGCACAATAGTATTACATTAGTGTAAAACTACAGAAAAATCAGGCTCTGGGTTTTTTCATCCCTGTGTTTTGAATGGAATTGAAATTAATACGCCTTTTGTTTTCTTTAAGAGCAAATTTAACCTATGTCTCTTGTTATCTTGCCCAAATAATCCTTGTGCTTTGGCATCATTGCTAATACCACCATCACCACCCTGGAAACCACCAAGTAAATGTTCCTGCAGCATTTCAAAGTGGAGTAAAATAGGTGTTCCTGTAGGGCCTATAGTAACTTTAAAAACAAACAATCCCAGAGATGAAGTGGTAGATTTTAATTTAAAAGCAGGTATTTGGAACATGGAGGATCCCTCCCTCCCCCCGCCCCTTATGGTTTATTTTAACTAGGTCTGACCCATGCATGAATGCATTTAAAAGGTAGTTTAGCCCTCGCTCACATTGACTGGTCAAGCAATGTTCTACATTTTTTTTTGCTGTGACCACATGTAAGGTTGTTGTTTTTTTTAATATAATTGTATGGCATTGAAATCTTAAAATGAGGTCTAGTGGTGAAAGCACAGGACTGTGAGTCAGAAGATATCTGGTTTATATTCTAGGCTGGACCATTGCACTGCAACCTCTGTGTGCCTCGTTTTTCCCCTCTGTGCAATGGGGATAATAACAATAATCTCACAAGAGTGTTAAGAGAATTTCTGAATGGTTGAAGCAAAGCATTATTATTAATTATGGTTCTATTCTGCTATCGTAGGTATTACCAGTAGAGGTCATGGGAATTTAATCTCATCTATTTGTAGCCACTAGCTGCTTAACCGCAGCTTGCTAGAATATTGCGAGCAGCCCAGATGTGAAGAGCTTTGGCAGATCGAGCAAGTGACATATTTGAAAAGGACGCAAGAAGGGAAACATTTGAAGATTTGTCTCATTTGCACAGTTTGCGGGCACAATGAATGCATCAAAGACTAGAAAGACTCTTAATATTAATAATAAATTAGTATGTATTTGTGTCGTGGTAGCATCTATGAGCCCTAGTCATGGACTGGGCCCCTATTGTGCTAGGCGCTGTACAAGTAACAGAACAAAAAGATGGTCCCTACCCCAAAGAATTTACAATCTAATCCCACCACCACCCAGCAAACCCTTGCTACCTACACAGAGTTTACTACTGCGAGTAGTTCCACTGAAACCTATAGTACTAATGTGCTATAGATGCCAAAGGCTGTGTCTACACCAGCCTTCATTGTGAAAAGCTTCCTACCAGTAGTAGCAATGGTGGGAGTGCTTGTGTAGACAGGGCTTCAGTTGGCAGCTATGGACTAAGCCCCATAAAATCTAAACTTGCTCTGCGTAGGTCTATGTGACAGAGTGGTTGAAAGGACTGATACTTTGTGCCACCATTAGGAAAGCTGCACCAGTGTTAGAAATGGAAAGGGTGGTGGGAAAGAGAGCTCTTTAGATAAAAGCCTAGTGTTAAAAAGTCTGAGCCTATTCATAGGAGTAATCAAGTGCTTGTAGGATTAGGCCCCTTCCAAGCTCCCTAAAAACACCCTTTGCCCTCCCCAATTCCCTCCAGTTTCCTTAGTTTGTACAGTATGTAAAATGTTCTCTTGATGGTTTTTAGGCACTGGAAAAGTTCTTACAGTGCTGGTTATTGGCAAATTCTAATATACGCTCTCCCTCATGCCCATCAAAAAGATGTTCCTATAAACTGTTCAGATCAGTTAATTAGTCATTACTAATTAGAAACTGTTAGTTAATACGGTGATGGGCACTATAGAAAACCCTAAGACAGAGGGATAGAAGATATAACCTCTTAGATCCTAACTTGAATTTTATTTCTGCTGTTTTCTCTTACTGAGAGGCGTTTGTTTTGTAAAATGATCATTTATATTTGGGGTATCTCTGTCTTTTAAAAAGCACGGATAGCTAAAACCCTGTTATAAGTAACACCAGTAGCCAGCACCCAAGGGAACAGGATAATTCAGCAGTAAAGCATAGGTGCTGGAACTGGGGGTGCTGGGGGTACTGCCACACCCCTTGGCTTGAAGTGCTTTCCATTATATACAGAGTTTACAGTTTGGTTCAATGGCTCTCAGCCCCCCGCCCCCCACTATACAAATTGTTCCAGCGCCCCTGCAGCAGAGGTGGTATAAATCTAAAACAATTCAAACTGCAGTTCTAAAGGTCATATTCATGATACATTTATGGGCCTGTTTTCCTCTGGCTGCACATATAACTTCTATTCATGTTAATGAGAGTTATGCACGCAAGTCCCATGTACACTGAAAAGAGAATGCTCTATTGTCTTTATCATGTAAGCTTTAGCTTGAAAATTATGGAAATATAGGTTTCCAACAGTGGAGAAGACTAAGGGCCTCTTTCTCATGTCATTTGCACCCCATGTATTGAGGTTTTGGGGTAAATTAAATGAGAACTGTGTAATATGTCTGTCATTCAAATGACATGGAATTGTTCTTCTCTGGAAAAACTAGTACATCTCAGGTCAGACAAGCAAGGTGGTGGCAGTGGGATATACACGGTCCATTGGGGTGGGGAATCCTTGATGTCTTGCACCAAAATGAGTAAGCAACCAAAGTTACAGGCACTGTAATTTTCCAGAAGAACTATATTCTGTGCAAATCTAAATTTGCAAGTCAGGGCTTGCTGTGGGCATCTCGTAACATACGTTTTAATGTTGAGTCTGGTTCATTTCCCCCCATCTATGCAACTGACAATAGACTCATTAAAAGCACACTAGAAATGCTAAAATCACTGCTTATTATTCCAGATGTAACTTTAGACAACAACAAAAATTCCATGGATTTAAGCAATGTGCCTCCATTGTCCTTTCATTACACAAATACGTACCTAACATCAGAATACAGAGCAGCTTATATGAATTGTTTCCAGTTACTAAAGAATGCACTGTTTGGTACAGATTAAAGACTAAGGCCTCGTTTACAGGGGCACAGCTATGCTGCTCTAACCCCACAGTGTAGATGGAGACTACGGAGACATAAGGGCTTTTTCCATCTCTGTAGGAACGCCACCTCGCCCCGAGCAATAGTAGCCAGGTTGACAGAAGCATTCTTCCATCAACCAAGCTGCGCCCACAGCAGGCATTATGTCTGCATAGCTGTGATGCTCCCAGATGGCACATAGCTATGGTGCACACCCCGGAGAAACATACCTATGTCTTTCCATTGATTTTTAATGGGCTTTGAACCAGGCCCGTAGGCTTTTGGTGTTCCATCATGACTACATAAGGAGCAAATCTTGAAATCTGTGCTAAACTGCAACAAACCCATTTTAGATCTCAATGTAGCCAACCACTGGGTGCCATTGGGCAAGTCACTTTATCTCTTGTCTCAGTCACCCCATCTGTAAAATAGGGATAATGACTCTGACCTCCTTTGTAAAGCTCTTTGAGATCTATGAATGAAAAGTGCTATATGAGCTAAGGTTTGGTAGGTTTGCTTTTTTGTTTGTTTTTTAAATGACAGAGATGGATTTTCTACAGGACTGATCCCTTTACACTATTTCTAATGGTTGGGCCAGCCTCGTTTTAAACACCTCAAGCAATGGGGGAATGTTAGCACAATGCTACATTCTAAACTTCCAGAGGACAGAAGAATGAGCCAAATAGGTTGGTGATAACCTTCATAAGAAACATCATTCACCTCAGTAGAAAAACTTTTTAAAATGTGGATGAACATGGTTGGAATAATACAAATACTTTTTTCTTCGTGTTTTGGTGTCTTGTGTAATCCAAAAGAAGTCAAGCCTTTGATCTTTTCTTGGCAATATTTTTCTTTTTTAAATCTAGGATTTTACAGTTTGAGAAGAGATGCGGTATACTCACAACAGAGGCTATCAATAGGACATGAGTCTGAACAAAAAAAAAATTGGTGTCAGGTTCTCCATTTGGAGTGTTACCTTCAGCTTTGAAGTTTGTAATGATTCAAAAGCATCTAGAGCTGCTACAAATGTTAATAAAATTAAAGCCATCTGAAAGTGAGGCTTGCATGGGCCTTTGAAAGCAGGTCTGTGATCAGTTATTACCCTCAATTACCTTGTTGTCCACTCTTTTAGCTTGAGGTTAAACTCTTAACACCTCTCTTTGAAGTGGTTATCCTTTTATCTATGACCAGACTGAGGAATTTTAAGGGCAATAATCAATGAGAGCTTCATGAGAATAGGAGAGACAAGGCAAAAGAAAATAGAAAATAGGTGTGAATGTCTCTTTAACAGCTGGCTGGAGTTTTGGGGGGGAGTAGAGGGGTGGACATTGTTCTCTGTGATATGATCTTTTTTTTTTTTTTTTTTTTTATAAAGGGGGCCCAGCAATTTCCAAATCACCACTAAAAATAAAGCAAAAGCAATAATTGGGGGGAGAACAGAGGTGAAGACCTCATCAAAGGAAAGGGGGGGGAAGTAATGAAGCACAAAGATACAATTAAAGTATTGGCTTAATCAGGGCTTTGATGTCCGACATGGTACATAATTCTGTTAAAGGGGGCAGAGAGAACAGAGAGTGCAGTCTGATTCTCCACTCACTCACAGCAGTTTAAGGGCCCAATTCACCAGCACATCTTTATTCAGCAAGGCACTTAAGGAAGTGCTTGGGTCCCAATGACAAATAAAATGCTTTGCTGAAGAGAAATGGACTTAAGCGTACAAGCTTTACTGAACAGGGGCCTCAATAAGGAGTAACAACTGAAAACGATGAAGTTACAGCAGTGATCTTTCTGAAGTGAATCATTGGAGCATCAAGCTATTGAGACAACAGGAAACAGCATGAGGAAGATCTGTCCCCAGAAAAGGCAGTTTCCATCTTTCATCCTGGGCCCAACCCAGCCATAGAGGAAAGCCGGCTAGCTAGAGAAGAACAACATACAAACAAACTCCACACTGTCTCACAAGGGCCCTGCGGATCTGGCAGAAGGACCTTCTTGTGCTCATTATGCTGTTTAGAAAAGAAAAGAAAGCAGCTAACTAATGGTTACACGTTTCATTTTTCAACCCCTTTTCCTTTAATCCCATTTTGAATGCCTGCCTACATCGAAAAGATTAAAACTCAGAGGGAAATATCTGTAGAGCTAGCACAGATTTCCCCCTCTAAAACCCAGCAAGATTTATTGAATGATCTGTTTTAACTTAAAAGGGGAGGGGGAAGGGAAGAAGAGGTAGCAGCAGCATTAAATAGGAAGGGGTTTGGGTTTGAAGCATGCTGCTCGCTAGCACAGTGAATCCATTTTGTTGTGCTTTTGCCCCCTTGATGAGTGCAGATATTATTACTAATAATACTGGACGAGAGAGATCACATTTTGCTCTTGTCTCTACGTCATTATTATAAAACATTTTATCTCACTGTAGCCCCTAAAGGCCAGACCCTTGCCCCAAAGAGCGAATAGTTTAAAAGACAAGGTATAACAGGTGGGTGAGTGAGCTGGGGAGAGGGGGGAATAGGGTAACAAATATAATGGGATGCTGGCAGTTCTCATTCATACAACAGCAATGATCACAACTGGCCACTTTCCTAGCTATTGTCCCTCCACCAACTCTGTTCTATTGTCCTCTTTGTCTCAGAGTGGCAACATCCCCCTGATACAACATTTTCAACCACAACAGCTAAACCTTCCATCTCCTGAAATATGTCATGAAGCTGCAGTGGTGCTAGGAATACACCTTTCTGAAGCAGGAGAGCTCATGGAACAAAGATCAGACACATAACTTTGATACCTTTTTTTTTTTGCCTGTGCATTTTTCAGCTATGAATTCTGTTTCCGGGAATGTACATGTTTCAGGTTTTCAGTGAATTATTTTTATAGTGACTAGGCAGTGATCTGTTAGGTTAAAAAGACAGGCAGAATTTCAGTTTGTTTCATTCTGCCCATGGAGGAAGAAACTGGTGTATCATTACAGTCAAATGTTTCTTAATCTGAGGGGCCTAAAAGTAAGGTGCTCAAATCCACATTTAGAATCCAAATTTTGGTACCAGATCAAATCAAAGTGCCCTGATTTTCAGAAGTCTCTGAGCACCCACAATTTGCAGTGATGTCCATGTGCTCAGCACCTTTGAAAATAATGACAAGTTTCAGAGTAACAGCCGTGTTAGTCTGTATCCGCAAAAAGAAGAACAGGAGTACTTGTGGCACCTTAGAGACTAACAAATTTATTAGAGCATAAGCTTTCGTGGACTACAGCCCGAAGAAGTGGGCTGTAGTCCACGAAAGCTTATGCTCTAATAAATTTGTTAGTCTCTAAGGTGCCACAAGTACTCCTGTTCTTCTTTTTGAAAATAATACCACTTTGATTTGAGCCAGTGACGATATCTGGATTTGTGTCTAATTTCATTTGGTGCAAATGTAGTAGAAAATGAAGAATGAATTTGCTTTTCTGGCTGGGATATAGATTGATTGATCATGTGCTACACACACACACCACATCAGATGGTTACATTTCTAATACACACATACCCAAATAATTGGTTTTATGGCAACAGCAGTAAAATATTGCTCAAGAGAAAAAATAAGGGATAGAGGCCATGAAGCTTAAAGGCTGAGAACATTGTTTCACAATCCAGGTAGCCCAAAGACAATTATTGTTGTACACTGCTATTACTCAAGAAAACAGCCACTCTTGCCTTTGTTACATTTTTCAGAAGCGAGCGTTTGGCTTGATTCCACACTCCTCATTCAGTCAAAACTCCCACTACCCTCAATTATTAATAATAATTAATTCATTGTTACTTGTTAAATACTAACAATCTGTACAAGATACACAGGGAAGACAGTGCCGGCCTCCAAAGAGTTTACAAAAGTTCTGGCCCTGTAAGGGTCAGGTCTCTTAACAGTGAAGTCTGGCCCCTTTAAGTGTAGTGGTGGGATGGAACCAAGCAGCTTTGTTCCAGGGCTTGGCCCTATAACAAAAAGCATTCTGGGAAAAGTAGCTTCCTCATGTAGGACTGAGAGTCTAGGGTGGAGGCAGGAACTTTGGAGACTCTAGAGTCTGGAGAAAATGACTGAGAGACCTGCTGGGAGGATCTTGGCCATCAAGCCCTGGCCTAGGGGGTGATGTGGGGAGTGGCCTGGTGAAAGAGTAAAGTGATTCTGGGGTAGAGAGGACATGCTGCTTCATAGTTAAGGATCTCCAGGTTGGAAACCTCCATCTCCAGGGAGACCAGCGAGGGGCAGATGGGATTACTGAGCCCGAAGAGAGAACAGTGAGAGATTGAGTACTTGGGTTGCTCGCTATGGATGTGTTTTGCTGATTCCCCAGATGGGGAAGGACTGCAATATGTGGTTTGGCCAGAGGGCTAAGCATTAACTCACCCATCTGCCAGGGGGAAGCGACAGACTGTCATTTGGAAGAGGGTAAACTGAATCATGGCCAGAGAGGTAAGAGACCTGTTTACACAATCCAAACAGCGTTCTCTGAAAGGAATGTGCATGCGGCAGGTGCCAGCAGCCATTGCCATTGTGCTTTTCAGGAAGCTAAACATGTACTGTCATTTGCTACCAGATTTTCCCAGGCACCAACCTATTAGAGTTGAGAAAAAGCATTTTAAAACTGTAGGAAATATGAGCCCAATCCTGCAGCCCTTATTTGCCAGAGCACTCTCATCCCAGGTGAAATTCATTCCTGGTTAGAGGCCCGCAGGTCTACACACCACTTAAATCCAACAGGGATTAAGAGGGATTTCAGTGGTGCATAGGCCCTTGTGCTGGCACTAGAGTTTGTTGAAAATGTTCTGCTGAGGCTCTTTTTATGACAGCAAATGTCCACTTAACAAAATGGATTTTTATGTGAAAATATTTCCATTTTTGTGGATAATTTGAGGGGGAGGGGTTGTAAAACAAGCAGACTAGGTTCTTGGTTTCCCCCCCCCCACAAAAACAATTGTAGAAACATTTAGACAAAGTACAAGTTTTTGTTTTAGTTGACATTTTCACAGGGGGAAGAAACCATTTCCTGACCAGCTGTAGCCAGCTCTCTACAGAGGGGTGAATTTTCCCCCATGTGTGTAAGGACTTTTTGCCTGAGTGAAGACTGCAGGTTCATGCTTTCCATCAATATAGGGTGTCTCACGGTACAAGCCATCTGCTCCAAGTTAGAGTTAACGCTACAAAACCCCAAACTTTTTTTAAACAAGTTAATTATTTTGCATACATTAAAAACTGTTTTATAATGTGATTATAATGCCCCTGGGGGCACATAGAAAAGAACTGTATGGTCCTCATTTGCATTCCTGTTAGCAATCTTGCTATTCAGCTTTGCTCTTTTGATATGAAAAAAAAATATGGTTTTAAAAACACAACCCATAGGTTAAAAAACAAAATGAGAAAGTAATTGTAATGTGTCCTTTATACAGAAATGGTTTTGATACGTTTAAACAACTGTGTTTTTTGTATTTGCAAGTGAAAATGATTGATATTTAGGGTATTTATGACTAAAGGAGGCCTTAAAATATTGTAATTATTTTTAGATTTTGATCAATTTTTAAATCTTTGACATGTCCCTATATGGCCTTTTGCTTGTAGGATAAGGACTCTGTTCTGATCAAACACAAGTGACTGATTGATTTTTAAGACCAGAAGAGACCCTTGTGATCATCTAGCTATTAACACAGGCCCCAGAATTTCACCCAGTAATTGCGGCATCAAGCCCAGGATTGTCGCAAACACAAGCCTTCGGATTGGTGTGGAGAGGAAAGGCTGGCAATCCCTCCAAGGGACTAAAATGAGGTTGTGTTAAAACATGACCTTGTGGAGTGGTGTTATTGAGCATGATGTTAAATACAATTTAGCAGCCAGTGTGGACAGGGGCTGTAGTGTTTGGTTTCTAACATCATGTCTAGAGTGGTCTAGAAAATGGGGGAGGGGAGAGAGTGTTCCCACAGAAAATGTGGAGTTTTCTGTGAAAAATTCAAAACTGATATATTTCAACTGAAAAAATTTCAATTCTGACATGCTGACACGTTGCCTAATGGGAGTTGTAGTCTGGATGCATCATGCTCCCATTCTACTCTATAGCCAGGCTACCTAATTGGACTATATGTCCCATGATACACCACTGTCTCTCATCTTGGTAAGGAAGGTCTAGGTCTCCATGTTGCTGAAACTCCCTGCCCTCTTCAGGAGCTGTTTTCAACATGGCTCAGCCAGTGCACACTGGGGTAGGGGTGGGGCAGGATCGCTGGCCCCGATTCTCAACAGTATTAGGCATTGATCTGCTCTGCACCATGTTGCAACACCTAATGTGACCTACTGCCTAGTGGAATTCTCAGCCCCAGGCGTGGTGCCCATGTTCCCAATACAATGCCTAGGGAGAGTTGGTGCCTAAGAAGGGAATCCAATTCCCAGAAGCCAGCAAGCTGAGGGGCACTGCCTAAGCTAGCCAGGTGTGACATGCGGAGGAGAGGCATCTGAGTGACTGATGGGCCCAGGGATAGATACTGCCCTTCGCTTAAGATCCTCAGCTGTGAACCCTCTCCTGGAGTTTTAGGTACCTAAGCCAGGCCAGCTGCTTGTTCACTGTGGGGAGGCGTCAGGACTTCAGTGGCTTTGCCGAATACCAACCGGTGGAAACTTAGGCCTTGGCTACACTTGGGGATTCACAGCGCTGCTGTGTGTAGTCGCACCGCCAGCGCTGCGAGAGAGCTCTCGCAGCGCTGCAAGTACTCCACCTCTCCGAGGGGGGGGGGGGCGTTTTCACACCCCTGAGGGCAGCAAGTTGCAGGGCTGTACAGCGCCAGTATAGCCAAAGCCTTAGGCATCTGGGGGACTTAGGCTCCACCAACATTTTCAAAGCTGCCACCTAACCCTGTAGGCCCCTAAGTGGTGGACATATGTGCCTAAAGAGGCAGATAGGCACATAAATACCTTTGAGGATCTGGGCCTACAACCGACTCTGTAAGATCCATGCAGATCTTGAGGTGATTTATTGGGTTGCGGGGCCAAACCCCTGATTCTTTCAAGGGGGAAGAAAGCCATGCCATTCCACTGAGAGAGAAGGAATCAAAGGAACCCCATGAGGGGAAGCTCACAGAATTTAAGGCGCAGCCATGGATTTTCCCATGAGATGAGGTGAGTCAATCTGAGACCTAACATCAGTATACTTCATTCCCATGCCTCTCAGCATCAGACACACTTAACACTTACCCCAAGTCACTTCTCACTGAAGGAGGGAGAGCTCCATTACATGCCAGGAATCGCACAGCCAGACAGGAGCCGCAGGCTAATGAAGCTCAATCCCTTTCCTTTGAGGCTAGTTTCTTTCTCTCCCCACCCAAGATAAATAGTCTTTTCCTGGGCCTTTCCTTACCAGTTCCCGAACCCCCACACACACTTTCCATAAGCCATGTGATATGTCTTTTTTTCTTCTTCCACTTGATTTAAAAGAGGAGCGATGGAGAGAGAAATCCTTACAATTTGCCTCAGGTGCTCATCTGTGAAATAAATAATCATATTCAAATCACACCCACAATACAATACCCATTTCCCTCCTTAAGAGAGGGTCAGTCTGGCACAGTTCACAACATCATTACCTCTAGGTCAGGGGTAGGCAACCTATGGCACGCGTGCCAAAGCCGGCACGTGAGCTGATTTTCAGTGGCACTCACACTGCCCGGGTCCTGGCCACCGGTTCGGGGGGCTCTGCATTTTAATTGAATTTTAAATGAAGCTTCTTAAACATTTTAAAAACCTTATTTACTTTACATGCAACAATAGTTTAGTTATAGATTATAGACTTATAGAAAGAGACCTTCTGAAAACGTTAAAATGTATTACCGGCACGCGAAACCTTAAATCAGAGTGAATAAATGAAGACTCGGCACACCACTTCTGACCCCTGCTCTAGGTCAAATAACTGTGAGTTCAAGACTGAACTGACCCAGTAGCCAATGCAATTCTAGAGGGCAGGTGCCAGGAGATCATCTTAGCCCCAAGTTACCTCTTGCAGCTCACAAGCACTTGTTCTTTATGGGTTTTATCCAATTAACGTTTTAAAAGTCTCTAGGAACGCTGTCTCATTTACCTATGCAGGCAGGTCATTCCACGCTCAAGTTACCCTTGTTCTGATATCTGATCCATCAAAGATGCTGTCATTTGGGTGACAATCCTACTCCTATGATGTCTGTCCTTCTTTTAAAAGAACAGAGGAAGACGGTGCCAGCCTCCTGAGAAACATCCTGCCTCTCCCAGAGGGATAAGATCTAATGTCCAAGGCTACAGACCACATTATCTATGACTGAGCACTTGTCACATATTTGCCCCCGCAACTCCTGTTGTGAAGAGCTTTGGGATGCCATTCAAGCCTCTCCATTAGGAAAGGAAGATGCATTCATTCTCATGCACCCTCAGCCTTCACCCTGTTCTCAGGATCTGCATAAAGCCTGGGGCCAGCCAAAACATTCTGCATGTTTCTGACCAGCTCTGATAAAGGATGAATGCAAGAAACGTACCAAGCTCAGGGGCAGTGGAAGCCTGGCATGTCCTGTATCCTATTGCTGCTTAGCGTCCCGCTTCCACCGGCGTCTTCCTCTGGGAAGTGTATTGAGGGATGAGGAATATTCCTGCTGGTGCCACAGATCTTGCTGACTGATGATATCTTTTCCAGGTGAATGGGAATCTTCTCCTCTCTGCTACCCGCACTGAAGATGTGGAGGGCTGCATGTACAGCTGCAAGGTTATCAAAGTAACTAGCAGCATGGGGTGCGCTCCTCCACTGGTAAGTGCGCTGCTGCATAGCCAAGTTACTCAGGCTAGTAGTGAGAGTGAAGCCCAAGAATGACGTGCAGAGCTAATTGGGGTGATGGGAAGAATAAAAAGAAGGTGCACCTGGGGCTTGGGATCTGCTTCCACCTACAGCTCAATGGATTGCCACAGGGCAGCTCCACTCTCACTTGTGCTGGAGTACAGGGCAACTCTGCTGTGCCCCAGGCTAGAGCTTGTGAGGGGCAAGGCTTCTGCGGATGACGCTGAAATAATGCTGTCCGTTAACAGGCCCCAATATGTCTCCTGGTCTGTTCCAGGTTGTGCTGCTCATGCCTTCACCGTGTCACGGTTCACTACACACAGGATGCCAATCAGCAAGGCCAGTAGCCAGCAGTCACCAAGAACTGGTGTCTCCATGTGGTATCACTGAAAACTATGCAGATAAATTATATCCATTCATATCAGCTGGAGCTTTGAAGCAGGAGGATTGTGTTCTTTGAAGTTGGGGAGTGTGGTGGCCCATCCCAGAAGTGGCTGCATTGTTTGTGCCCAGCTCTGACAAAGGACGAATGCAAGTAACTTGGGTGACGTGATCCTGTTGGCAGCTTGACTTTCAGGGCCTGATCCAGTTCCCACTGAAGTCAATGACAAATTCCTATTACTAACTTGTTTGGGTCTTCAGTTTGTAGAGCTCTTTGAGAGGATGAAAGCTGCTCTGTTAATAGTGAACACAGAGCGTCAGGTTTAATACACTGCGAATCAAAATGTACTTTCAGCCTTAGCAAGAATGCGGCAGGGAAGGAGCATTAGTCCAATAGTCAGAGCACAGAACACAGTCAGGAGTTCTGTTCCTGGTTCCGCCATAGATCCACTGTGCCCTGATCCAACGGACGTCAAATGGGCTTGGCTCAGGGCCTGTGACTTTGGGCAACTCACTTAGGCACCGATTCACAAAAGTACTTAAGCATGTACTTAAATGCTGTCCTGGATAGAGATACTTTCCTGGATCCAAACTTCCATCCTTTGAGTAGTTCCATTGAATTAATATGAGTAAGTGTAGTAAACTCAACCTTCGTTTTCCCATCTGTTAAAAAGGGCATGTGAGATATAGTATTACTTTGCAGGGCTGTTGTGAGGTTTAGCGACTGTAAAGTGTTTGGGGGTCCCTGAATATGAGGGAAAACATGCTCATAATTTATAATACTAAAATCGTATTGTGGAATATTTATTCCCTCTGTTTTAAATGGAAGTGCCTGCTGATCCTTAGCCAACCTGTGCTACACTGATTCCCAAAGAACACGCTTCTGAGGTGGGAAAGGCTGGTGATAGAAGGGGGGGAAAAATCAGGTGTCATAAAAGTAACAATTTTTTTTCCATGGGTGGGTTTTCAAG
Organism: Malaclemys terrapin pileata; assembly: GCF_027887155.1. Classification (NCBI taxonomy): domain Eukaryota; kingdom Metazoa; phylum Chordata; order Testudines; family Emydidae; genus Malaclemys; species Malaclemys terrapin. Next base: position 6,787,072 of record NC_071517.1, read on the forward strand.
GGGGGGCCCAGGACCTGAATTAAACAAACCTCCTTAATAGGCTATTAATAATAGTCACAGTGGAAACGGCACAGCTGAAGCCCTGAACTGAGACCATACCCCTAAGAACACATCTAGTGATATGTCAGTGTAGCAACTGGGAGAAGAAGGGGGAAAAAGGTGTCAATGTTGATAAAATACTTTGTTAGAGAGAAAATTGGATTAGTGGTGGCAGTCTGGCCATGAAGTTCTTTGGGATGGTGGAAAAAAAATCTTGTTCGTTTGCTCCTCTTCCCCCCAGCCCAAAGAAGGTCTTGCAGCCAAAACATCAGTCCCTCTAATCTTATTTTCTTTTTTCTAGCATTTATTTTATTAACCCCCTTTCTCATTTAACTGCTATGAATAGCTCAGTGGGTAGCATCCTTCTTAGAAAGTGAAAAACCTCCTTGGAGATGTGGTGCGAGAACAGAAATGCAGACAAACTTCCAGCGCCAGCGCTTAGAAGAAAAGCCCTTTCTGTAATCCTGTCTGGTGAATCCTGACATTATACACCAAGGTAGCCATGATTTCCAGGTCCCCTTTTTAAAACACGTACAATCAAGGAATTTATCAGCCGACACGCTAGGGAACGGTTCCAGCTTCTTCTAAGCTCCGTGGACACACAGAGGAGATTTAACAACAACAAAAGAAAATCTGTGCTTCTTGATGGAAGAGCAAAGCGTCAGCTTAACTACAGTCCCACTACGGAATCCATGCACTGTAGTGCGTCACCATCGCTGAAATGTGGTGCTATGGGCCAGCTCCTCCATCAATCTCAATTAATGCTATACTGAGCTCAATAGAGCTATGCTGATTTCCACCAGTAGAGGATCTGTCCCTTGTCTGATTCCTTGACGTTCATGGGAGTTTTGGGGTGGTCAGAATGGGTCCCTAAGTACATGAGCACTGCTACCTTCCCCCTTTCCCCCCACACAAACACACAGCTATTCAAACAGTCCGAGCCAACAATCAGCATGTCAGGATATTTTATTATTTACATAGCACTGTACAGTATAACAGTGCTGAATGACGATGTCCTTTTCCATGATGGCTTCCCTCTGGCATATGTAGGCTACACATCATATAACAAAATTACACATGGTGACATCAACCTTCTGCAGGCCTTATTCTGCTTTAATACAGTGGATGACCCATTGTGTATTAAGACCTAAGTGTCCTCACTGAAGTCAGTGGTAGTTGTGGCCACAACATGCTTTATCTATTCCTGTCAGACTAAAATTATACTTGAAACATTCTCCCCGGTTGTAGATATTTGACAATGGTATGCCATTTATAAGACACAAATGAACAAGTTTAGGATTGTACATATCCAAGGGCATTTATGGGACAGATTCTGGACTCTGCCACCGTGGAGTTACATATGATCTCTGCTGGTACAAACAAGAGCAGGGATTTGGCCCTCTGCTAAAGTATCAGGTACAGTGGCCCCGGATCCTGCTTCCATTGAAGTGAACGGCTAACGTGCCCTTGAGTTGAGTGGGAACAGGATCCAGCCCTGGCTGACGTTTGTGTGTTTTTCCTCCCAGCTGTGGTGCAGTGGTAAGTGCATGTTTAATTCAGTCACCATTCATGGTGTAAGGAGAACAATGAATGCGTCTGAGAGAATAATTGCCTCACTGCAGGAAGCTGGAGAGTTCAAGTTGGTTGGCACCTGGACGTTGAATCAGGCCCGGCTCTGATTGGCTATTGCCAGCCCCACAATGGTACTGAGCTGCTGGGGAGAGGGGTGCTTTCAAAGTCACACAGCATGTTAACGCTGTCCGCTGGAAAAGCCTTTTGCCAGGAAATGCTACAGCAAGCTCAAAACCCTGAGACCAAGGGGCTGGATCCCAGCAGCCTTACTCCTGAAGGGCTGGGCTGAGGGAAAACTAAGGACCTAATCCTGGGAGAGGCTGAGTATTTTCTACGAAAATGTTAAGCCTTCCCCTACTTTCATTTACAGCTGAGCATGTTCCCCACCCATCCATTTCCCTTATCCAGGGCCCCAATTCTACCCTCTTTACAAGGTGCGAGGAAACTCCACCAGTTTCCACAGGCTGAGTTTACCCAGCCTCCTTTTGTCAGAGAGGGAGGGATCTTGCTCCCATGTGGGGGACAGACACTGAATTTGACTCGGAGCTGCATGGAATTCGGGAGGCCCTCAGAGGGCAGGAGCATCCTACGGACGTCCAGGATCTCAGCATAGCTCCCAACTGCCTTGTGGTCCCTGCTGGCAGCTGAACTGAAACCCCACCCCCTCCACCATCACCTGACAAAAATGTGAGTGGTCCAGGGCAGGCCACATCTGCAATATATAAAAGGCCGAGAAGGCCCAGAGAAGGAACCATATTTGGCCCCAAACTTTGTGCGCATTACTAATTATTTGTTCACCTAGTACCAGATATCACACTGCCTACCACGTGATCTTTCATGCAGGGCCAGGATGGGGCCAGACTTTGAGCCACAATAAAGAGATGCCGACAAACTCATTGCTCAAGTCCTGGTCTATGCTGTGTAACATCTCTAATAACCTCCTACAGCTCATGCCTCTTGGCATCTAGTGGAAATGCAGATCTGTTTTTTGAAATAGGCATTTCAAAGCACTAGCAGCCAATCTTCATGCCATAAACATAATCTGAGGAGATGATCTCTCAAGACAGAGCTCTCTTAGACAGTGCATCTTGAGGGGCCAGGAGAAGCAGACAATTAGGTTTGTAAAGGGCTTTGAGAGCTGCAGCTGGAAGGTGCCATATAAGCACAGAGGGCTGTTGTTAATTATTATGCTAATAAATTGTGGGGTCAGGGCTTCTGAACTACACTATACACCAGTGGTTCTCAACCTTTTCCATACTGGGGACCCCTCCCCACCCCCAATACCCTTTTCCCATCTAGTCTCCCCTTTAGTAATATGGGAAAGGCAGGGTGATCAAGACCCCCAGCTTAATCACCTCTGCTATAGACTCTTCCTTACATAGAGCTCCACCAAATTCTCTGGGTATGGTTATAACACCATTGGTAGCTGTGTTTAGTATGGATGAAAATGTTGCTATAATATTGTTTGGAAGGTGTTTTTAGAAAGCGATTCTGTACCACATTTTCTTCTTAGTTGTGGCAACAGCAAGGTGGTAAACTCATCTCAGCACAACCAGGTTGACAAATGGTTAATAGTATCTTCCTTGAGCAAAAGCACCTAAGTCCAATTTCACAAGTGACATAGGAGCCTAAATCTTATTGAAAGTCAATGTGACTAAGGCATTTTTGAAAATATACTCACTGTCTGCACAACAGAAATAACGATGGGTGTGAAAAATGAGTCTGAGCAAAACATTGTCTGTGTAGGCAAAAATAAATAAATACAATAAAAATTGTAGTCACGTCAAAGAATTCTGTTTTAGCCTAAATATCTACCAGGCTTAAGTCATGGTTCTCTGATATGCTTAGGACAGTTTGTTTTTCCTATCCACATAAGCAATAAAACATGGTTTGGCAGGAAAAAAAAAAATGAATTACCATGGGGTGAATTGCTAGTGAGGAGCAGTTTGCATGGTGTGGAATGGCTGTTAGTCTTATCTCTGGGTACAGTTTATATGAACAGTAAAGAACCCAAGCAGAAGACACCAGCTGTTGGATTGTCTCACAAATACTCAGGCCCAGCATTGCACTCTCTCTAAACATTACACTCTCACCTTAAACACAAATAGTTTTTTATTCCTATCCACAGAAGAGGAACTGAAACATCAAGTGGTCACCGATAGAAAGACCTAGTCTTCAGACACATAGATAGTTTTCTCCTATCTATCAATGTCAGGCAAAATAGACTGAAGTAGAGATCGGACAGGAGCTCTAAAATTTGGATCTGGATCCAGATTTTGAAATCCCATCCCACCTTCGATTTAGGAGTTTTGGCTTATTCCATTGGAAAGGGACAGAGCCAGTCATGAAATTCAGATCTCAATTCCACACCCCACAAAGCACTTGCCTAGGTACTTCCCTGAACTGAGGCCAAAAGTTCAGGAGAATTCAGTTCTTAGAGGTAACAAGGTCCATCCAGCTGACAGTTTTTGTTTGTTTGTATCGTTACCCATCTCACCATTCATATTTGCACTCACGTAATTACTCAAGGTGTTTGGATTTGCAGGAGAACATTAAGTTGTGAAGAGTTTCTATCAAAGAGGCCTCAGGGCTTTCAAATCTGAGAGCTAAAAGTACCCAACAGGCATCAAAACCTGTAGCTGTTTTGTAAACACAGCTTCAAATGCACACTGAGTAGGGGAAAGGCTTTAACCTGGCTGACTGGTAAACAATGCCCTCTCTGAAAGAATTCACTGTTACAAAGCCAGGCTGGGTGCAAGGTCAAAGGCTGTGACCTTTCAGCACATAAACAACAGAAGGAGCTGCAGGGAGTCCCTTGGCTGACATTTACAATGGAAGGTGATTTCAAGAATATTTTAACCACAGTTTTTGGATTGACACCATAGAATCACTTACCATACTTTGGACTAATCCAAGAGAGAAATTCTTCCTCTCTACAATATGCTTTATGGTCTGATCTCCAATCTAGTTTTAATTGTCCCAAGCAATGGAATAATATAAATACCTGATGCTTTAAAACGGCCAAAACTGAAAACAATGATGAGACAGATCAGCTGCGAGAAATAATCGCAACTCAAATATGTGAAAGATAATTGGGAACTGTTTAGGAACATTTTACTAGATACCCAAAAGCAACAATTTCACAATGTAGATAGAAGGTTACATTGATTATAGAACAACCCACCTTAAACTGAATGTGAAAGCAGCAATACATTTATATATACACACACACACACACGTACGTGCGCGCGTACACACGCATGATAGCAATGAATATAAATTAGAAGGTAAAGGTAGGAAATTGACAAGGGAAGGAGGAGGACACAAGGAGAAATCTACAAGTAAGCAAGAGGGAGTTTTTTAAGTATATCAGTAACAAAAAGAGTCTTAACAATGGTATTGGTCGATTACTAGATGAAAATGGTAAAATTGTTAATAATGATGCAGAAAAGAAGTACTCAATAAACATTTCTGTTATGTATGTGGGAAAAAACACTGCACCGGTGCAGCTTTGCCACTGTAATGCTTCAGTGAAGACGCTACTACACCAACGGGAGAGTTTCTCCTATCGGCGTAGCTAATACATGTCTATGAGAGGTGGTGGCTATGTTGACAGGAGAAGCCCTCCCATCAGCATGGTGCTGTCTACACTAGGGGCTAGGTCGGTATAACTACTTAACTGATGTAAGTTGATAGCGTAGATCTGGCCTAAGGAGGATGCAAAACAGCAGCTACTAAAGTTAGTCATCTTTAAATCAGCAGGTCCAGATAATTTGTATCCAAAGAGCTGGCTGAGGAGGTCTGTGGACCGTTAATGTTGAATTTTAAGGAGTCTTGGAACACTGGGGAAGTTCCAAAGGAGTAGAAGAAAGCTAATGTGCCAATATTTAAAAAGAGTAAACAGGTTGACTTTTCACAAATTTGATCTTAGACAAAATAATGAAATGGCTGATAGGGGACTCCATTAGTTAACATTTAAAGGAGGGTAATATAACAACACAATCAGCATGGGCTTGTGGAAAACAGATCTTGTCAAAGCAATTTTATATAATCTTTTGTGAGATGACAAGTAATGGTGTTGCTATAACAAATTAAGACGTTTGTAAGGCTTTTGAGTTGGAACTGAATGACATTTTGACTAAAAAACTAGAATACTACAAAATCTATATGGTACATATTAAAGGGCTTTAAATGACTGAGATATCAAAATGCAACTGTGAATGGGGAATCAAATGGAAGAAAACAATCACTCTAATTTGGCAGATGACACAAGGAGTGGGGGAGTGGTAAATAATGAAGAGGACAGGTCATGGATACAGTCCAACGTGGATCACATGGTAAGCCGGGTGCAAGCAAACAATATGTGTTTCAGTATGGTCAAATGTAAGGTCATATATCTAGGAACAAAGAATGTAGGGCATCCAAACAAAACGGGGAACTTTATCCTGGGAAACAGTGACTGAAAGAGACTTGGGGGGGAGGGGAGAGGGCGTCATGGTGGGTAATCTGAACGTGAACTCCACTCCCAATGTGAGGATGTGGCTAAAAGGGCTAATGTGAGCTTTGAATGTATAAATGGGAAGATTGAATAAGAGAAGAGAGGTTACCTTACCTCTGTATTTCATAGAATCGTAGGACTGGAAGGGACCTTGAGAGGTCATCTAGTTCAGTCCCCTGCACTCATGGCAGGACTGTTATCTAGACCAGGGATCGGCAACCTTTGGCATGTGGCCCGTCAGGGAAAGCCACTGGGGGCCGGGACGGTTTGTTTACTTGCAATGTCCGCAGGTTCAGCTGATCGCAGCTCCCACTGGCCACGGTTCACCAGTCCAGGCCAATGGGGGCTGCGGGAAGCGGCAGCCAGCACATCCCTCAGTCTGCGCCGCATCCCACCAACCCCATTGGTCTGGACCGGCGAACCGCGGCCAGTGGGAGCTGCGATCGGCCGAACCTACGGACACTGCAGGTAAACAAACGGTCCCGGCCCACCAGTGGCTTTCCCTGACGGGCCACATGCCAAAGGTTGCCGATCCCTGATCTAGACCATTCCTTAAAGGTGTTGGTCTAACCTGCTTTAAAAAATCTCCAGTGATGGTCAGTTTATTCCAGTGCTTAACCACCCTGATAGTTGGGAAGTTTTTCCTAATGTCCAACCTAAACCTCCCTTGCTGCAATTTAAGCCCAATCCTTCTTATTCTATCCTCAGAGGTTGAGGAGAACAATTTTTCTCCCTCATCCTTGTAACAACCTTTTATGTACTTGAAAACTGTATATGTCCCCTCTCAGTCTTCTCTTCTCCAGTTTAAACAAACCCAATTTTTTCAATCTTCCCTCATAGGTCATGTTTTCAAAACTTGTAATAATTTTTGTTGCTCTTCTCTGGACTTTCTCCAATTTGTCCCCATCTTTTCTGAAATGTGAAGCCCAGAACTGCACACAATACTCCAGCTGAGGCCTAATCAGCGCAGAGTAAAGAGAAAGAATTACTTCTCATGTCTTGCTTACAACACTCCTGCTAATACATCCCAGAATGATGTTTGCTTTTTTTTTTTTTTGCAACAGCGTTACACTGACACTGGTGTGACTGCTCCTGGAATTCGGTGGTCGGTTCTGGTATCCACAATGCAAGAAAGATGTTGAAAAACTAGAAAGAGTTCACAGAAGAGCCACAAGTATAATTAAAAGATTGGAAAGATTTATATAGTGAGAGACTTGAGGAGCTCATTCTATTTAGTTTATCAAAGGGAATGTTAAGGGATGATTTGATCACAGTCTATAAGAACCTACAGAGGGATCAGAAACTTAACAATAGAGGGATCTTCAGTATAGCAGACAAAGGTATAACAAGATCCAATGGCTGGAAGGTGAAGCTAGACAAATTCAGAATAGAAATAAGGTGCAAATTTTCAACCGTGAAGGTAATTAACCATTGGAACAACTTAGCGGGAATCTCAGTGGATTCTCCATCAGTGGCAATTTTAAAATCAAGATGTGATGTTTTTTCTAAAAAATGCACTCTAGTTCCAACTACAGATATTGGACTTGAAGCAGGAAATAATAGAGAAAAGTTCTATGCCCTGTGTTATGCAGGAGGTCAGCCTAGATGTTCACAATGGCCCATTTTTGGTTAAAAATCTCTGAATCTAAGCTTCCATCACTTCCCTTGGGGGATATTCCACTGTCTTTATGTATATGAAATTCAGGTTACCATTCCAAACTACTTAGGGATTATTGTTGTAAATTAAAAGAAAGTTGAAGACCTGTACTTCCAGTCTGTTCTGCAGCCAGCATTCTGAGAGCTCCTACTCCTTGCATTTCAAAATAATTTCAGTTTGGCATGTCTCAAACTTGTTCCACACAATGACCATCTGGCTGAAAACCAGCATCTTCTGCAACAGCAGCAGTGTGAGGCAGGGGCCCCACTGCTCCAAATCTCCCAGCAATTTGCATCCTGCTCTAATAGATGTTTAATAATCAAGCAAATACTTTTCAGTAAAAATCTGCACCTTTCACAGACTCAACCAGAACAAAGAACTTTCCTTCCCCAGCTGAAAGAGTCTGAAAAGCAATCCAGCCCAGAGATGAATTAGGGACAGCACAACCCTGTATCCTTAGGCATGTCAGCCTAGGGTTGGTAGCCATTTGGACATTTCCAGATGGAAATCCTACCCCTAACGAACACATTTAATGCTCACACATGGTCTCTGGCTGCTCAAACCCATCTGTTAAGATGGCATCATGCCAACTTGCTAGTTGTTTGGATCTGTTCAGTAGGGCTAACATGCCAGGCAGTGATGGGTTTAGTCAATTTGCTTAACACTGTGAGTGCTGCCTCAGTGGTCCCATCTACACTACAGCTGCAACTGTCTTGGGCCACACATTACAAGATTGTGTGCATCAAATTTATAACATGGTTTGGTGTTGCCTGCGGAGATGTGACCAAACCACACAACATATAAGTTAGGGAAGATGTGCTACAGCCCCTATTGGTTCCCTATAAAAAGTTAAACACAGTTTGATCCCATCAACATACAGCAAAACCAAAGCATGAGTCCAGTCCTATCAATACATGTATGAGTGATGTTCCCACCTGTGCAGCCTCCCATTGACTGGTTGCAGGATTGGGCCTCGGTTGTGGGAAAACCCTGGGCAGCCCGACACTACATTACATTTATAACAGATGGGATCCTTGTCGTGGGGTAAGTACACCCCATCCCCCTCCTTTTTGGGAGGGGAAAGGGGTGTTATAGCCCCGCGGCTAAGTCCACCTGACCATAAGGACTAGTGGCCAGAGTTAATATGGCCTCCATTCCTCACAGGGCTGTGTGGCCTAATGCCAAAGTCAATATGGCTACCCTCTCTCACCAGACTGTTGGCCTAATGGCTAGAGGGAGATGGGCCACCACGCAAGGGCGGTGGTGGCCAGGGTAGGGGAACTGGGCCCTCCTTACTCCACCGGGTCCCAGCCCAGGGTCCTATTAGCGGCAAGTGTACTCACAACTGGGTCGCGGGGATCCAACTGAAACACACTGACTTAATTCCTGGTCCTATGACCAGATCACTAGCTAGTTCCCCTGGGCTGCTTCCTACCCCGTCTTCCAGTCCACCATTCTCTGGGGCCCTCCCAGGGTCTCCGGCCTGTGAGGCTTCCGATGGTTCTGACACCTCCTGGCTGTCCATAGGTAGCCGCCCAGATCTCAGCGGGCTTGACCTCTGCAGTCTGTATGTATATATTTTGTGATATGCTTTAGGATCTCCCAGGAGGGAGGGTGCTATAGACATGCAGAATGTGTTATTTGGAGGAGGATTCATTTAACTTTGCGAGAGAAATGTTGGGGCGTATACAGGCTCTGGTTTATGCTCATCTAAAGGCAGAGTGCCAGTCATGAAATTCAGCACTAGATTCAGAACCCCTGTAAAGTCCCGCTTCAGCAAAGCACTTAAGCACACAGCTATGCTTTCCCGAATAGGGATGGATTTATGCACAGGCTTAAGGTTAAGCGTGTGGATATGTGCTTTGCTCAATTGGGGGCCAAAGGTGCCCCATTAGATTCAAGCCAGTTCATCCTGCTCTCTTTTGTTTCCAGGCTGCCAAACAGTTAGTCCCCACTTTTATTGGTACGGGGTAGGGGAGAGCCCATGATTCTGCAGGTGCTTATTGTTTTTATAACCCCCAAAGTATTTGTATTACAAACTGTAACAACAACGCTGATTAATGGGATAGTTTATGCCTCCAAAAGAGATGTCAGGAAGGATCATGTAAAAGATCTGCGTAATGGCTCCAAAGGGGGCGCCAGGGGACACACTAACCATAATGAATGGCTTAAAAAAATGTGAAAATGGGGGTTTTGTAAAAGTTGTTTATAAAATTGAAGTGCTGAGGCTGATGGCCCTGGAGGCTGAAGCTCTCTCTTTATCCAGGAGCATGGACAGAGGCAGTGTAAATGTCCTCACAGGGCCCTGCGCTGTCGGCTCAGAGGGTCGTTCCGTTTCAATCACCCATTCAAATCCCCATTCTCTGATCGGAGAGTTCAATAACAGGAGGGCTGGTTTGTGCCAACGGTGGTGATGGATTCTGTGATACGGATACTTGGTTTTAACGCTGTTTAAATACAGCCACAAAAGCGATGCCACTATGGGGCATATGTGACTCCCCGCTAAACAGAAAGCAGTGGTGTTATAGGGGTGTGCATTCCTGTGTCTGATACCAGCCAGAAGGATTGGCCTACTATCTTATGTTTGAAAAGCTAATCTTACAAGAGCGTTAGAGGTGCATGTGCTTCGAACAGAAAGCAGCTAGATTTGATGAACGCTGGAGAGGAATCCATGCCATTGAACTAAGTTTCAGTGAATTTGCTTTTCTTCTTTGGAGTGAGTGGTGAAAGGATCAGCCTGGCATGAAGGAAATGTCAGCATCACCTTGGTCTTGTGCGACGAGGAGTGGAGGGTTGTAAATACGATTCCTTGGTCCAGACTCTGCACAACACACAGCGTTTGTGTGACTTTTATGACGGAATATCGTCACAGCACGCAAGTGAGAATGAAACCAAACAAAGAGGACAATAAGGGAGATTGCATGGAATGTCCACTGTGTATATCCACAAAGCCCATACAGTCCTGGGGCCTTAACATTTTAATTATACGTTTTACAAGGGCTCAGTATTGTTCACTGGAAATCACTCTGCTGGAGAGGTGACCTTTTAAAGTTAGAAGGATAGTTTTAAGCAGCCTCGGGCCAGGCCTACATTACAATGTTTTGTTGGCACAGCTATGTCGGTGAGGAATGTGAAAAAAACCACACACCCCCCCAGCGCCCACAGCTACACAAAACCCCCCAGTGTAGATGCAGCTATGTTGATGGAAGAGTGCTTCTGTCAGCATAGCTAATGATGTTTGGGGAAGAGGTGTTACTATGCTGACAGAAAAACGCCATCTGTTGGCATAAGCTCCGTCTACACTAGGGTGACCAGATGAGAGACGTGAAATATCGGGACGCGGGGTGGGGGTGGGGTGCCGGCAGAGCAAAAAAAACCAAAACAAAACCCAGAGAGCTGGCGGCGGAGGGGGGAAAAAAAGAGCGGCCGGAGCATAGGAAAAATTGTTGGAGGCTGAGCACCCACCGGCAGCTCCACGCCCCACCCCCCCGCACCAGCTCACCTCCCCTGAGCTGGCTGCTGCATCCTGCTTCTCCCCCCTCCCTCCAGCGCTTGCGCCGCCATACAGCTGATTAGCGCAAGCCTGGGAGAGAGGGATGAGGAGGAGGAATGCGGTGTGCTTGGAGGAGAGCTGGGGCTGGGGCGGGGATTTGGGAAGGGATCCAATGGGGCAGTGAGGGGGCGGGGCAAAGATGGGAATTTGGGGAGGGATCCAATGGGGGGGGCAGAGTCGGGGCGGGGCCAGGGCGCGAGCAAAATATCGGGACAATTCGCGTCCTGACCGAACATCGGTTGGGACGCGGGACAAACAAGTAAATATCGGGACAGTCCCGATAAAATCAGGACGTCTGGTCACCCTAGTCTACACTAGGGGGCTCTGCTGGTATAGCTATACTAGCAAAGCATTTGTAGTGTAGACAAAGCCGTTATCTGCGGCTCCTTTCTCTTCCAGAGCTAACTTCAACTGCCCACGACTAGGCTCAGAACTGAACATTTTAATAACGCTAATGTAATACATAGGTTGAGAAAAGAGTGTCTGTACATCTGGGTCTAGTGCTTAGATTATCCACAAATACAGAGTTTGTTTTTAAAAGTCATATGATACATGGAGTACATAATCAGCAATAACCCAAATTTAGGTGAATAAATGTAAGAATACAGTTTAGATATTAGCACCCAAGTATTTGGATATGTCACTCATGAGAAGTTGTACAGAGGTTTGGATGTGGAAAGCAAAATATATCAATGAGTGGAGATTGTCCCTCGGTAATTGAGAATTAGGGTAGGTTGTCCATTTAGGAAATACAATCTATCAAATAGGGCAGTAGTCCAACCTCTGAATTAGCATAGCCCCTTCTATGGGAGTGACTTCTTCAATAAACTGGACTGTCCCCTTTTACCAAGTTTCTTCCCAAACCAGATAGAGCTCTTGGGGCCTCATCCAAAGCCCATTTAAGTCAATGGAAAGTGTCTCATTGACTTCAAAAAGAAGAACAGGAGTACTTGTGGCACCTTAGAGACTAACAAATTTATTAGAGCATAAGCTTTCGTGGACTACAGCCCACTTCTTCGGATGCATAAGTGGGCTGTAGTCCACGAAAGCTTATGCTCTAATAAATTTGTTAGTCTCTAAGGTGCCACAAGTACTCCTGTTCTTCTTTTCGCGGATACAGACTAACACGGCTGCTACTCTGAAACCTGTCATTGACTTCACAGAGTTTTGGATCAGGCCCCTAGTCATAGAGTTGTTGAAAGCAGATAAGATATAAACAAGAGAGACAGAGTGACCAGACAGCAAGTGTGAAAAATCGGGATGGGGGGAAATAGGCGCCTGCATAAGACAAAGTCCCAAATATTGGGACTGTCCCTATAAAATCGGGACCCCTGGTCACCCTAAAGAGAGAGGATGGTGAGGAGGGGAGTGAGACGTTAAATGCTGGGATACAACTGGCTTCCTCTTCCCTGCCTCCCATGGGAAGAGAGAGGGAAGAGAAAGAAAGAAAAAATGAAATCAAACTTTCACTCCATGGAGTTCACAGGGATAGTTTTTCAAAAACTGTTGATTCATTTGGCTTCTCTGGGTAAGTTGCAAATTGGTGCCGATTGCACTATCAGCGGAGGACTGGAATTTCAAAACCATTTCCTTGAGGGTTCCCAAAAGACTCATGACAAGCTGCCTAGCTTGCTCTGCTGGCTTCTATCAGCGCTCCATCTTTGTGGTGAGCTTTCACGTCTGGCTAATGGGACCCACCTCACAACTTTCATACTGTTAATTGGAATTAAAAAAAAAGAGGAAAAGCACACACTGCACAATTACCTGACAATGAGGTTCTTGGCCCTCTAATTCTGCCATTGATTGAGTGCTCTTTGTAGCTGCTTTTACCACCTCATTACCTTGTGGCTGGGGTGGAGCATTTCATTTAATCTTTCGGTAACTTCTGTTTCCTCTTGGGAAATCTTTAGTTGTGCAGAACTGTCAACTGTTTGTATCCTAATTGGTGCTGGGTTTTTCAGGCTTTGTGCTCAGAGTCACGGAACTTCAGACCAATGTTGCACAGAGTTTCTGGGAATTGACTCTGCTGACCTGACAGCTGAGAAAACGGAAGACTGTTCTTTCATTATTTCTGGCCTAGGCACACATGGGATGTGCTGGGAATCATTCAAAAAAGCCTGGTTTTGTGAAAATTCCACTCGGATTTAGACTCTGTGTGGGGTTTGGATAAATCCACATAAGCTTTGGTGAAGCCTTTGAACTCAATCATAGAAGTTTTTGAACTTCACTCATAGCTGCTTTTAACTAGTGGTGTCATTGCAACTGTATACAAAATTAACAGGGGCTTTGACACCATAAAATACCGACTCTTTAACACAGATTGACAGTTTGGAGCTACTACAGGCAATCATGCTAGAAGAAATAAATTATCAGGAAGCGGAGCTTTCTGAAGATATGTCTACAGTGCGTTTTAAAACCGATGGTAGCAAGTCTCAAAACCCGGGTCCTACTGACCCACCCCTTCCCTGGGCTTCAGAGTCGAGCCTGAACATCTACACAGCTGTTTTTAGTGCCTGAGTGGGAGCCACATGTGCCTGAGGGTAAAGGCTCGCTCTCAGAGTCACTGCTCTCAGAGTCACTGGTTTTAAAATGCAGTGTCGACATACCCTGAGTGTTTTATCTGATTTAGATACTGTGCCCTCAATGACCTTTATCTTTCAACGAGCCAACTGAGGAACAGGTTTCTAGCAATGTAGCAAGCCATTCTGTAGCTAAGTTTTTTGGTGACTTACCTCCTTTAGCGTTCAGAACACTTAGAAGAAGACATGAAGAAGGCATTTAGCGGAAACATTTGTCTGCAGATTTGCTTCATTCATTCATTTTTAAAATTCATCTGGTGGCAGTTTGGTATTTATCTGTACACCAAACACAGGTGTGAATGTCCACAACTCCCCTGTGAGGTAGCGCAGTGCTATTATCCCCAATGTACAGAGGGGGAACTGTGGCACAGAGTCACTGTGACTTGTCCATGGTCACACAGCAATTCTGGGGCTGAGCAGGGCATTGAATTCAGGTTTCCCAAGTCCCAGATAAACTCCCTAATGACTGGACCATCCCCTTCTACTAACAGACAAGTAATACTGATATAGTACTTAGGAAATTACAATTCAAACTTCCTCGCTCTACTTCACCAGTGCAGCTTGATCCCAGCCCACAACACCCTCTGCTATTCCAGCCCTCATGTGACAGGGCCTGGAATAGCAGATGCATGTGTCCTGACCTGCAGTTCTCCTGCTCTTCCAGCCCAGGGTTTCTGTGGAACAAAGAAGGGAAACATCTCCTCACTATCTCCCCAAACATCTGTACAGTAGCCATAGCAAGTGTATGTATTGCAAAAGTGAACAGGTGGTTGAGCTCAGCTGGAACAGTAAGAACATAAAAACGGCCATACTGGGTCCATCTAGCGCAGTATCCTGTCTTCCAACAGTGGCCAGTGCTAGATGCTTCAGAGGGAATGAACAGAACAGGGCAATTCATCAAGTGATCCATTCCCTGTCGTCCAGTTGCAGCGTCTGGTAGTCAGAGGTTTAGGGATACCCAGAACATGGGGTTGCGTCCCTTACCATCTTGGCTAACAGCCATTGATGGACCTGGCATCCAGGAACTTATCTAATTCTTTTTTAAACCTAGTTATACTTTTGGCCTTCACAACTTCCCCTAGCAATGAGTTCCACAGGTTGTGACTGTGCATTGTGTGAAGAAGTACTTCCTTATGTTTGTTTTAAACTTGCTGACTATTAATTTAATTGGGTGATTCTTGGTTCTTGTATTGTTTACCCCTTCACAAATAACTTCCCTATTTGCTTTCTCCACACCATTTGTGATTTTATAGACTTCTATCATATTCCCCCTGAGTTGTCTCTTTTCTAAGCTGAATAGTTCCAGTCTTTTTACTCTATCATATGGAAGCTGTTCCATGCCCCTAATCATTCCTGTTGTCCTGCTCTATACTATTCCGAATTCTAATATATCTTTTTCGAGACGGGGCAACCAGATCTCCATGCAGCATTCAAGGTGTGGGCGTAAGATGGATTTATATGGTGGCATTATGATATTTTCTGTCTTATTATCTATCCTTTTCCTAATGGTTCCGAACATTCTCTTAGCTTGACTGCTGCTGTACATTGAGCAGGTGTTTTCAGAAAACTAGCCACAATGACTTTCTTGAATGGTAACAGCTAATTTAGACGCAATCCTTTGTATGTATATTATGTTTTCCATTTTGTTGCCCAGTCACCCGGTTCTGTGAGATCCCTTTGTAATTCTTCACAATCAGCTTTGGACTTCACTATCTTGAGTAATTTTGTATCATCTGCAAACTTTGCCACATCGCTATTTACCTGAACAGCACTGGTCCCACTACAGATCCTTCCTGCTGTTTACCTCTCCACTGTGAAAACTGACCATTTATTCCTTCCTTTGTTTCCTTTTAACCAGCGACTGATCTATGAGATCCCTCTATTAGTCTGGGGCATGAGGCATTCTTAGTGGAGGGCCCCCTAAAACTTATTATCCCCCTTTAGAGCACATTGCAAAACCTGTCTAAAAATCTACTTCCTTAGGAGAGGAGTGAAGTGAGGTGTGGTGGGGGAAGGGAGATCTCAGGCTTTGTGGGCTGGAGAGCACTTTAATGTTGGCATTGGATCAAAGGGAGTTTGTAATCTTTGAAAGCACAATATTACATTCTTTATGCACTCAAAGCTTGGGATAGGAGCAGTGATTATGCTAATTTATTTACATATGGAAGTGCACACACACATGTACAATTTAGCACTTCTATCTTCTTTCCATCTGAAGATCTCATTGTGCTTTATAAACATTACTTTAGCCTCTCATTGTCTTGGAAGAAGCGACTGTTCTCGTGTTGAAACAACATGCTGACTGAGTCTATGGCAATTCGGAACAGGATTCTGCTCTCCCAGTTCTGTGCCTTAAACACAAGACCACCCCTACCTATAAAACCAATTTTGGAAAAGTGAAGTACCATCTACTGTACTGGGGGGATGGGGTGAGGGAAGCCCAGTCTTATGTATATATTTAAGAGAGGCCTGCTTAGAATATTTTTCCACTGACCTATAGATCCACATCTGTATTGAAATGCCAGCTCACTCAACACCGATGAAGCAAATTAGTAGAAGACAAGTGAGCGTCCCAAATAAATGCCAGATGATGTAAGGACATTCCTGAATACAATTAAACACAGCCCTAATAAAGATTCAGGCTCCAACTTTTTTGAGGGTGTGTGTTCATGAAATAGAAATGGGCCCATTAACTTTCTAACAAACATGAGCCCCCCTCACCCCAATCATTCTCTTATAAACCCTCTGGCTTATTTCCTTGTTCCAGGAAGCCCTATTTGAAGAAAGGGACTTTATTCCATTTTATGCAGAGATAATGGGTTTCAGTGTCAAGAAAACAAACTGATCAGTTCTGAAGTCCAATTTTTGGGTTGTAGGTTTTGCTCCTTGGTCCATTGAAGTTCATATTAAAACTCTTATGGGTCTTCAGCTGGGCCAAGCTTCTGCCCTTCAGAGTAACCATCAATCAGTTGCTGTGCTGTTTGGAATCCTTAGTATATGCAGCCCCAAAGACAATGAAGGGATTGTAGTACAATATAGAGTATACAGGAGAATTTTATCGTAATGCATAATCTTGAATGATTTCCTTGGCCCTTGAGATACAAATGTGGATATCTGCAATGTAGCTGCTGTGCTGAGTTGTTGATTTTAAGTATTAGAGCACACCCTGCTGTAACCCTATGCATTTTACATGGCATTTTCCTGTGCAGAGGATTTCCCGCCTGTTGAAGTAGTGGTGGAGAGGAATACAGTTTCTTAAAACAAAACAAACAAACAAATAAATAAAAAATTAAGGATTACTTTTGACAGTAATCCACTGTCTCCAAACTAATTTTCTTTCCTTATAAAAGCTAAAGGACAATGAAATAAGTCTAATTAAATATGGCTTATTCATAACATCGGGGAGCTCTAGTCCCACTGCATTGTTCCATGGTAAAGGACAAAGATATTAAGTAATATTCTTTATAGGCTCAGGATCACTTTCTCAATGACAGATTTCTTACAGAATTAGGAATCCTCTTCTAGATATTTTGACTAGATCACACTTCTGCGGGAAACATGATGTTTAGGGACATATCTACCTTCACAAATGCCCTCTGTGTATCTTTGATTTCCCCACTAGTTAAATGAAAGAACCTGTCATAAAAGTAACCATCAAAATTCCATTGTCTGAAGTCATATACAGCTGTAGGACATTTCCAATTATGCAGGAAAGGGATCGAGAGAAAGGTGAAAAGAAAGGACAGTGGATATCAAAAGGGATGGGATGGAACTGGCCGCAGATTAACCAACAGGGGGTGAAATCCTAGCTCCACTGACGTCAATGACAAAACTCTCTCTGAATTCAGTGGAGCCAGAATTTCATCTTGGGTCATGATCTTGAAGACTTTTCTTAGGCAAAGCTTGACTAATTTGAGGTCGGGGGCAGTTTTGCTTGAATAAGCCTAAATCTGGCTCCCACTGAAGTAGTGGTAGTTTTATATCAAAATCAGTGGGAGCAGAATTTGATCCTTAGTGAGCCAACCTGAGACATAGAAGCTAGTAAGTTAAAAATGTTGCAAGTTTAACTTATCTACCAAGTGTGGGAGATAACTATCCTATCACTTAACTCATTCCATGAGCAGGAACATGTATATTTGCTTGGTTTTAGCCCTGTACAATAATACCCATCTTCCATGTCGATTCTGATGCATCAGCTCACATTTTAAATTTATATTCTTCCCCTCCCACTGAGCTCTAGGCCTCTAGAACATATGGAATAATCATGAGTCAGCCTATACATGATATTGTTTTAGGCTAGCATTTTCAAGTGCCTAAATCCCCCTGAAAATCAATGTGGTCTGGCCACTCGACTCCCTTTGAAAATCCCAGCTTTAATGTTAAATATATATTGGTCGTGAGAACAGAAACTCCTGGTACTATCAACAGTAAAAAGTTCACTAGGTGTTGGGAAGTGGAGAGGTAGGAAGACTAAGCAGTTTATAATGCTGAAATGTAACTAATGAAGGCCTCAGGCCTGATTCTGATACAGTTTCCACTTACACCATTTTAATTCAAGTGTAGCTCCACTGAGTTTTAATGAAGTTACTTCTGATTTACACTAGAGTAAAGAGAGATAAGAACCAGGCCCCAAGCCTCTAATGCCAGTGGCTAAACAACTGATCACCATGTGCTATCATAGTGTACAATGCAGCACTTATTGATAGAGATTGGTACATTAATGGCTCTTGGTAGAAATAAATTGGTCTGTATGATGGTTTTCCACCACCTGCTCTCTGATTGTTAATATCCCTTTGATTATTTCAAAGATTTTGAGTATAAACATGTCAAATGAAAATTCAAGTTCCTTTGTTGCGAATAACAGAATTATGAGAAGTCACTGAAAATTCTCCATTCCCCCATATTTTATCAGTGTCCCCTTGAAGCTAGAAAAGCACCCAAAGCCTGGTAACCAAGCGTAGCAGTTTATAGGGGAAAACCTGCACCAAGAAAAAGAGGGGAATCTGAAATACTCACAAATGGTAAAGCAGGTACACTGCACAAGACCTGCACTCCTTTATGTTATGGTTGTGGCATACAAATGGTAAAAAAAAGACATTCTGAAATGCAGACTTGGTGGTCCGGCTTGTACATTATTCCAAATTCTCAAATTTCACATATGATGACTGTGTAATTGCTCTGTAAGAGCCTGACCCTACAGAGTTATCTGTTCTCTCTCATGTGAGAGCACGTTTGCAGGATTGGGCCCTTAATCAGTCCCCTCAACGCTTATCATCCATAAAAGTAATTTCAAATGTAGGAAAAAAGTTTTACTTAATTATCTTATTTTCCTGGTTTGAACTGACCAACTTTGTATCTTTCACGGGCTTTATCAAAGAAGCCACCAGCACAAGAGTACATTTCATTTTAAGTGGGCTTTAGTTGGTGGACTTAAAACTGATCATGCATTTTAGTTTCAGTAACTTGCAATTTCTGCACTCTTTGATAATGCACTTTAAAGAGCAAACCTTCTTTAATGACAAGGTTTAAAAGAAACGACATTTCTGAACAAAATATCAAAGCTGAGAAAAGACAGTTCTTTTTTAAAAAAAAGAAAGAAAGTACGAATTAAAATGACCTTGTGTTCTGAAACTTTTTCATATGATACTTGATGTTCTAGCTTCCCTTTCTACCATCAGAATGAGACCTAGTAAAATTAATTAGTGCCTAGTGCCTTCAGTGAATTGTGATTTGCATTAAGATAATTTTAAAAAGTCAGATCCCTGCTACATTCTCTATTAAGACTGCTTATCACTGGGCTTGATGATGGGTGGGGGTTCTATCCCTTTTCTTCCAACTTTAAGAGAAATAAACATTTGTTACATGTATCACAAGAACTGTAAGCGGCAGTGAAACAAAGTTTCACCTTGATAAGGGCAAGGACTCCCTCACCACTGGTGAATGATTTGATGTCTTTTTTAAAAAAAAATTAGTTGTGTGATTTTTTTATACAGAATTAAACAGTCATCTTTCTACTGCAAAAAATCAGTAAAATAATAATGCACAAATAGAGCCGTCATCAAGCCACAAAGAAGCCTGCTTTGCTACAGTGTGTTTACTGTGTGGTGAAATCAGCCACTTTCAGCTGACAACTCTTTTGCTAGCAGGTGAAACTGGGGTAGAGGGCCTTGACTAGCCAGTCAGCAGTAAGAGTTACAGACGTGAAACCAACTGTTACCTGATAGTTAATCACATCCCAGTGTGATACCTCTTGATCATAGACCAATTACAGCCAAGGCACAAACCTCAACTTTTTTTTTAATGTAAGAAATGTTTTAAAAATTACAGCAATTCATTTTATGGGGTGAACCCCAGATCCTGGTTTAGTTTACCCTTGGCCTCCACAGTACTTTCTCTGAAACACTCAAATTGACCAAGCTTTGCTTTTCTCGCTCATTCTTAAACTGTTTGTTGAGATCATCGCTGACGTTAGCAACCCATTTCCTTGGTACATAATGAAATTCAGATCTGCATTCAGTCTACTCAGGGATCCATGTGCAACGGAGCTTATGTGCATTAGTTTGGCTACTCCGCTGATTTCAAGAGCCCTAGAACCACTCTGATAGGTGCAAAAATATTAGCAGCATGCTAATCATCAGAAACATCTCATTTCACTTGTGCTTGGGAAAAGAGGTTTCATCATAATAGATGCTTCTATCTCAGACCCAACACAAAGCAATTTACAAAAGCTAATCCACTCAGTTCATAATCTGCAACTCAGTGAACTCTTGAAATTTCTTCTGACGAGTTGAATTAATGTTGCCGTACGTCTTTCCGAGTAAACAGTTTTTAATTTTTCTACCCACAACAAATTAAACGTATCTTGGCACATCACTCTAGTAAAACACACCATCACCCAAGGCAGGGCTTAGTGCCACTGCTGCATTACTTCTCTGATTATCTGAGAGCTATGAAGAACCTTTATCCAAAAGCAGTGGGATCACTAATTCAGTTTTTCCCAAACTTGGGACGCCGCTTGTGAAGGGAAAGCCCTTGGCGGGCCAGGCCGGTTTGTTTACCTGCTGCGTCTGCAGGTTCGGCCGTTCGCCGCTCCAGGCCAATGGGAACTGCTGGAAGCGGCGTGGGCCGAGGGATGTACTGGATGCATAGGCCAGGACCAGCCTCCCAATTAACAAAGCACCAAGCAAAGGTGGAGAGGTGATGTGTGGGAAGGGAGGGTGAAAACTGGCAGAAAGTTGCCTCTCCCAATGGTCCTGCTGCCAAGAGGTGGGGGTGGGTATAATCTGGTCTGCCAACAAGTTTCCTCCTTCATTTATCTAGATGCCAGAAGGGAGAGGATACTGGAGCAGCCTGTGAGCTGGGGACTCAGCATGGATGCCACAGTGCCCCTAGAGGTCAGTTGCATCGCTGTTGCTTAACAACGCAGTCCTTTTCATCATCAAATCTCTTTACAAATAGCAATACACCGGACCCTCGCTAGAACGTGTGTCTATATAGCGCAAATTCACATATAACGCGGTTGCGGCCATGGATCCCAAATTTAATTACTTTAATTGCAATTCATTTTAACGCGGTACCGCGCATGGATCCCAAATCCCACGTTCTAGTGAGGGTCCAGTGTACATTAATACTCTCACCACCATTCTGAGGAAGATATCTAAGGATTATCATCACCATTTATCACTGACAGGGAGAAGTTCAATAACTTGCCCAAGGCCATTGTCAGTAAATTCTTGTCTCCGTATCCTGTGCACAGACCACTAACTGTGTCATGTTTGCCAGAGGTACACAGAGGAAAAAACAGCTGGTTTCTTATATTCCCCACTTCTCAGTTTGTGGATTAAAACTAGCTAGTAATGGCCATTCTTGAACAATATGAACAACAGAAAAGAAGAACCCAATCTTAGAAGGTGATGAGTGCCTCCAGGTAGGTGCTGTGTGCTCTCAACTCCCATTGCTTTCAATGCCTCAGAGCCTGTAAGCCCTTAGGCACCTGCTAGGGTTTAAGCACATGGGTAGCCCCAGTGACTTCAATGGGACTACTCAGATACTTAAAGTTAAGCACATATGTTTTTGCAGACTAGGGGCCCTTATTTGCCTTTTATCTTTTCAAAATACACCATATAATTCAATGCATTTTCATGGTAAAGAACCCTGTCCTGTGGCTGCCTCGTCCATGTAATGCCCACTGATGCCCCTTAAAGGCCATTAATCAGAATAGTGACTGGAGGCAGCACTTGTGTGACGTTTCCGAAGTCAGAACAGGATTTTTCCCCATGAATACATCACGGTATGTAAAACTCTCACAAACACCATGACTATTTCAGCAAATGAAATGTTCAGGGACCACAAACAATGTCAAAACAAAAAAGTACAAAAGAATATTTTAATATTATGTAAACATATGAACATGAAAACAATGTAAAATATGTTTTAAAAATTTTGAATAATAATAATAATAATAGAAACATGATTTTATCATGTATAAAATTGAATAAAAATGATATTAGGAAATAATAGCAAAATCAATAGTCAAGGGAATTTAGTCTCGCAATAAGTAAATTGAGCACACACACAAACACACTTAGTATACCAAAATTGTAAATCTGTAATAAGATAATGGTAAAAAATAATTCAAGTAAGATACAACTGAAAAAATACTGGCATGAAGGATGGATGTGCTTTCATGAGCTTAATTACATTTTCTGTGCTAACAAAACAGCCACTGATCTCACAGTTTAATTGACA
The DNA here is from genome assembly GCF_027887155.1 of Malaclemys terrapin pileata. Lineage (NCBI taxonomy): Eukaryota > Metazoa > Chordata > Testudines > Emydidae > Malaclemys > Malaclemys terrapin. The sequence continues at coordinate 6,809,718 of NC_071517.1, forward strand.
AGATCCAAATCTTCAAACCTGCTGAAAGTTGTCCATTTGTCACTTGAACGATTTCCTCTGCTCCAGCAGTTACCTAAAAATGAAAATGCTCTCCTTAGTTAAATCTTACTATTATTTGTATTAGAAAGTGCTCATAGGCACGAATCAGGATCTAGCCCCTTTATGCTACGTATTACACACACATATATTACTGCACTGAAAAGCTGATCAGGTATTCCCAAACACTGCACAACATTAACGAAGAAGGGTCTGCTAATGAATCAGTGTGAAGATGATACTCTCCCCCCCCCACCTTCCCAAATAAGCATGAGTTTAGTCCTTGTGAAAGATTCTGGCCTGGTCCTCTGTTAATCACAGAACAGCCTGTAGCAGTACAAGCTTCTCCAAACTAGACTGCTAATGTGGCTGAACCTTAGGTATATCCATTGGAATACAATGGTAAAGTCAATTTTCCTACCCTTCTCCTCCATTAAGAATGGCTCTAACGTCATTACACATAAGCCACATTCAAATGTGTTGCTCAACTTTTGGTCAGTATTGCCCTGGATCTAAACCTATGACTGGATCTATATACCATTACCAATCTCTTAGCCAGCTAGTACTCTGTGTGAAGACACTGACTGACTGGCTCAGTGGAAACTTTTGGGCCAAAAGCATTGCTGTGTAATTCCATTGCTCTCAATGGAGATATGTTGGGGATAAATCAATACATTGAATCATTATGTTTATCTGACAATGTCTCCTATAATACAAAATCTCAGGGAGAATATATGAACACACGCAGACACACACACACACACACCCCTGTACATATTTTATCATCACTCTCAGCTACAAATATACAAAATGTTAAAAAGTCCTTTTAAGATTCATATTTTCAGACTAGTTTTTATATCTTACATGGTTTTCATTAAAATATCTGCTGTTTATATGTGCACATCCTGTTCTTTGCAGAAATCCTGATGTGAGATATACAATTATCAATGAACCCTATAAGGACAAAAAACCTCAATGACCTTGCTTGGAAGTTTCCTTTTTCCCAATCATCCATGTGAATCATTTACTCTCAGGGCACAGAGAATCTTTTTATTGTTGTTGCAACACTTGTAGTCATTTATTTTGGATGGTGTACAGCTCTGAAACAAATCTAAAGCTTATGAAGATCCTGTACTTTGAATCTGTGAGCTGTAATATTCAGAATTGCATCATCGTTTTCTATCTTTAAAAGAAGGCAGCATCACCGCAGGCCTGCAGCTGTGCACTGTGCCCCTGTCTCATGAACATGGAGGCAAAGCCCAGACTTGCATTGCACCTGCAAGTTCTCTAATCTTGCTCTAATAGTACTGACTAAGCAGTGTGGTTAGAAGAGCTGGGTAACGTCTCGAAGACAGCTTGTTTACTGAAAATAAGGTTCTTTTTAAACTGCAACCATATGTAAGCATTTTAATTAAGCTGTAAAACTTCAATAGCTGAGACCCACAGGTGTGAAATGGTACAAATTGATGAGAAGATACTCATTTACCTTCTGGTGTGGTACACATTCAGTTCTTCTTGTAGGACAGATGCTCTCTTCTGCAGAAAGTTTACCTACAAAATACATCCTATATGAAAGTGGTGTATAAAATCTTAATGAATCACTTGGTACTTATTTCACGGAGACTGACTTTACTGTCTAAAGCCCAGTTTACACTAGAGAAACCTCAATTGCACCTTAGACGTGAGCTGGATTTAAGCATGATGTTTGAATGATAGTTGCTAGTGTGGTTTCCCTGGCCTGTGTACCCACAGCATTAATCCTGCACCCTACCCCCTCAGTCAGGAGCCAAGGCAGCTACGAAAACTTTTTGGACTCAGAGCTATACTGAGAAGCTGAGTTCTAATCCCAGCTCTGACGCTAAGTCAGTTCACTTCTCTACCTCAGTTTCCTCATCTGAAATATGGTTAAAACACTATTCCACTTTCTCACAGGGTGTGTGAGAGAATTAATGCTTATATTATGTAGCACTACCATGTTAGAATAGCTTACAAAGAGCTCATGGGGGTGTGCAGTGAACAATTGTGGCAATGCATTTTAAACTTTACTAAAGTTTTAGAAAACTTTGCTGAGCAGTGAATATTTGTTCATTTTTAACAGTTCTTGGTCCGTCACCCCCCCAGGAACAATTAATAATCCTGACAGGTGCAAGGATTCCACTGCCGTTCTCCTCTGATGTTTTCAAACTGGAATTTCAACAATTTTCAAAGACGAGGACACCTGTGCTTCAGAAGAGAACCCTGCTTACTGAATGGTTTGTGACTACCATATATTGCTGCAAACGAAGCCGGCAGCTACGTGTTTCTGCGTTAACACCCAGTTTTAGGAGTCTGGAGTTACTTTTAGTCCTTTGAAATCCTGCTGATCCAAAAGAAGCCCTGCAGGGGTATATCAGTTTCAATTTTAAAAAACAAAACTCACTGTAAGGTGAAGAATTCTTATATCTGTCCCAATGGAATGCTTCCTACCAGACAAAGTTAACAGTAAACCATACTTTTAAATGGCCTTTTACTATCAACTGGAAATAGATCATCCTGGTAGATCCTTAACCCTTTATTGGTCTGCAGTGACTTTAATCAGAATAAATATCACTACCACTGGAAATTCCTTTACATGTAATAAATAAATATCTGCCATCATAACTATTAACTTGTGTCACCGTTAGCATGTGGGAATATAAAGCTCTCTCTTTTGGAAATTTCATATTTCTGTTAAAGACAGACATTGCTAAGGGAAATTTCCATGCACAGCAAAAAATGTTACAAACTAACCTTTATGCATTATAAACAGAGAATGTAAGTAAATTAAACTAACAACCATTTCCAGGGAGAGAGATGGACATGGAGAGTGTGTATATCTATATCAGCTTGTGAGTGTTTCTTGGAAATTGATGTGGGTCTATTTAATATCTTATGTACCAAAAAATATGAATCAGTTTCATGATTTTAAGTAACGACTTCATTTCAAACAATATTTTACCAAATAAATCCGAGCCAAAAAAACATTGACTTCTGCACGAAAAAACTAACGCTCTTAACATCTCAGATACCAGTTTAACCTTTCATTCCCCTCTCTCCCCCCAAAACCTTTGGCATTTGATGAACATATGGCATGTCTTGGCATTTCAAATGATTCCACGTGGATCATGAATGGCTCCTGAAGGATTCTGTTCCCCAGAGTGGAGTTTGTACATCACATCACCACAATACATAGCATACATTTATAATATCAGAGAAATGTAAGGCGGAAAGGATCTAGAAGTCATCTAGTCCACCCCTCACGCTTAAGACAGGATCTAATATACCTATCATGATTTAGTTGGTCCTGCTTTGAGCAGGGGGTTGGACTAGATGACCTCCTGAGGTCCCTTCCAACCCTGATATTCTATGATTCTATGACCATCCCAGACAGTTGTTTGTCTAACCTGCTCTTAAAAACCTCCAAGATTTGGGATCCACAATCTCCCTTTGTACCTTATTCCAGTACTTAGGATGTTTTTCTTAATATCCAACCTAAATCTCCCTTGCTGCAGATTAAGCCCACTACTTCTTGTCCTACCTTCAGTGGACGTGGAGAACAATTGATCACAGTCTTCTTTATAACAACCCTTAACATATTTGAAGACTTATCTGGTCCCCCCTCAGTCTTCTTTTCTCAAGACTAAATGTGCCCAGTTTTTTAAATCTCTCCTCAAAGGTCAGGTTTTCTAAACCTTTAATTATTTTTGTTGCTCTCCTCTGGACTCTCTCCAGTTTGTCCACCTGTTTCGTAAAGTATGGCACCCAGTATTGGATGCTATTCCAGCTGAGGCCTCACCAGTGCCTAGTAGAGTGGAACAATTACCTCCCATGTCTTACATACAATATTCCTATGAGTACAGCCCAGAATATTAGCCTTATTTGCAACTGCATTACATCAGTGACTCGTATTCAATTTGTCATTCACTACAGCCCCCAAGTCCTTTTCAGCAGTACTATTTTCTACCCAGCTATTGTGCATTTTCCTTCCTAAATGCAGTATTTTGCACTTGTCTTTATTGAATGTCATCTTGTTTAATTTGTTAAGTTAATTTTGAAATCTAATCCTGTTCTCCAGAGTGCTAGCAATCTCTCCCATCTTGGTGTCATCCACAAATTTCATATGTCTACTCTCCACTCCATTAACCAAGTCATTAATGAAAATATTTAATTCTACCGGACCCAGGATTGACCCCTGCGGGACTGCACTAGATACACCTTCCCCTTTAGACAGTGAACCATGGTTAATTACTCTGATTATGGTCTTTCAACCAGTTCTGGAACACTCCGTATAGTCATTTCATCTAGATCACATTTCTCTTATTTCCTTATGAAAATGTCACGTGGGGCTGTGTCAAAAGCCTTACTAAAATCAAGATATATCATATCTACTGCTTCCAAACTATCCACTAGGCCAGTAGCCCTACCAAAGGGGTACGCTTTTTTTTTTAAACATAATCAGTCATTGATTTAAGAAAGTGACATTTAACAATTTGTCTTCATCTTTACTATTCTTACTTCTAGTGCTGCCATTCAATTAATTTACAGTTTCATAGATTTTAAGACAAGAAGGAACCATCTCGTTTTATCTAACACAACATAGATCATAGGATTCCCTGAGTGAATTCCTGCTTAAAATCCAAACTAAAATGTTGTGTGTACCAAATCAAATGTCTTTGTCAATATATTATATCAACACTATTACCTTTATCAACCAAACTTGGAATTAATACAATGGGCTTTTGAGGCAGTACCTGAAAAACCAAAGGGCTGCTTTATTATGCAGGCTGCAAAGGAAACAAAGATTACACCAGTGCATGTTGAACACAGCTTCTTCTGAAGAAACACTGATAATAGACAGTTGCTAACCATACCCTGTCTTCAGCAGCATATTCTTGAGAAAAAAAGGTAACAGTTGCAACATCACTGCTGACTTTATTTTCTACTTTCAGCAGGCATTTGAGGTAAATCGCTTGGCTCAAGAGAGATGACTCTTTACCTAGCGAGATGAGGGAGCTGGGGTAAGGGGGATCCTAGAAGAAAGGTGATGGTGTGATAAGCACTGGACTCTTGCCAGTTTATCACTGACCTCAATCCAATATTGCCAAATTTAATGCATTCATAGTTTCCTTTATAAAAGAGATGAGTGTTATTTAAACCCTAGAATTGGAGACAATTGAGTGCTGATATCTTACCTGAGATTTTAAAGATGCAATGGTGTCTTCGAGTTCCTTTCTCAAAGATGCTGGCATCAGACCTTTGAGTTTGGTTTCATATTCTTGTCGTATGTATGTCACCTGAAATTAAATAAAGAGATTTAAATGACTCATAACCAATTTGGGGAGGCAGGAGAGAATCTTCACAGTCAGCTTCTTCTTAGAGCAGTGTTTCCTAATTTGGAGGCCAGAACAAGACTAATTTGGGGGTTGGGGGCAAGGGAGGATCAGTATGGATGAAGAAAGCTGTAAGAATGCAGATCTACCCACCACCATCGCACACAGACACTGCAAGCATGCTCCCACCTTTGCAGGTAAAGTGGTAGGCAGCTCCTTAATGTCACCCACCTTCCCTCTCTGCTCCTGCTGTGCCCTTTATGCAACCAGCTGTAGTTCTCATTACTCATCTCAGCTTTGTATGGCACTAGTTACGATCCCCAGGGCCATGCAGAATTCTGGTGAGTGGGAGAATAGGGAGCAGGTTCTGCTGTACTGGTGGATGGGTGGGTGGGGAGCAAGGAGAGGAGAAAGTGTTCTCCAAAACATGTAAAAGAGCAAAAGAGGATAAAGAAGAAAACAAGTAGACAGAAAAGAAAAGAAGAAGGAAAATGAGGGAAGCTAGAAAAAGAGTGAGGAGAAAATGGGCAGGAAAAGGAGACACGGTAGGGGCTCTGTTAAGACATGGTGTGAGAGGAGAAAGGAAGGGCCATGCGGCTATCTCCCTCTAATCCGTCCATGGGAAGCTTTAATGAAAGCAAGGCTGGGGACTGGGCAGAGGGCCTGATGCAGTAGCCACTGAAGTCAATGGGAGCCTTCCTGTTGACTTCAATGGGCGTTAGCTCAGGCCCACAGGCATTGCTTGTGTCTCACTCCTAATATACGAGACAAAATAACTCTGTATCCAGAATTTTTTTCAAAACACTTTGAAGTTAAGAAGTTTTGTAAGGAGGAACATTTTGTGTCCATGGATGTAACTAAATTTTATTTACAGCTTGGCATTTCTTGGACTTCATTCAAGGACTATTATTGCCCTCCAGCTAAATGATGCAGTCAGAATAGTTTAATGGCTTGTCAATCCCCATCTAGATATTTTGAGCATCTTGTCTTACTTATTATTACACGGAAAATTTGCAAGACATTCCTTGCCTTCTTCACAGCTCATTTTTCAGTCAAATTCACTGCAGCAGAGTAAAAATTGTTGATCTACTATTTTTCTAACTAAGCTCTAAAAGTATTAACTTGGGTAGGACCAAAGCCTGTCTCTTGAAATGATTATTCTCTTTTAAAATAATTTCTAAGCACATTATCTGACACTACAGCAATCTCCATATGCTTTTGCTTTCTGCTTGACCTTTCCCTTTTGGCTGCAATGAATTCAAGACCCTGTTGGAGATTCAAATGCTCAAAGAGATTTCTAAAATGTTTGGACTTGGAATGACTCTGTGAGCACCTTCAAAAGACCAATGTGTGATCTCCTTATACATGATTATGGGTATATATCAAGGAAATATTACCACCCTAGCAGCTCATCCCTGTATATGCTTAAAAATATCACTAGACAGTTATGTCTCCATTCTAACTATATAGCAAATCATGAATTGATTTTTGTCTACCTAAATGATCACCAGTCACTGAGGGATGGATTCACTACCCATTGAAGTCAATGGAAGGACTCCTTATTGGCTTCAGTGGGCATTATATCAGGCCCTTTAAATATGAAAAGGGTGTGTAACTCCCAAAAAGAAATAGCTGCAAAAGTGAAAAAAAATGATTTTTAAACTTTCAAAAAGAAGGTGTGATAAATAAAGGCTGAAGTAAACGAGTTCTGTACTATTTCGTTTGGGGTTTCTGACATAGATATGCATTGCTACCATGGCATCTTTGGAACCTACCAGCAGTGCCCATATCTGTATGTCCTATGCACTTCAGGACTAATTTATACACGTTAAGGAAAGAGTATAACCAGCTGCAGTCATCATTTTCTAATTATTTTTATACTTAATTTCCCCCTCCTTTTAATTAGTATTTTAAACAATCCCCCACCTAAAACTGACTGGGAAAGGGCATTTCTAGAGGCTTGGTTGTAAGCAAAGCACGCAGGAGACCCATGAGACTCATGTCTCTCATTGCCTAGGCTATGCTGCGCTGGTGCATTGTTTATGTAATACTCTTGAGTCTCAGGGGAGTTTGGGTGATTATTGTTTTATCAAACAGTTCTGGAGCATTCGTACTTAAAGGCCATGCAACTGGATGGAGGGTTAAAGCAAGATGTCTTTGCAGATGTCTACAGTAAGGAGAAAAGTTTCAGGTGAATATAAATAATCACAGAACCATAGAACTGGAAGGGACCTCGAGAGGTCATCCAGCCCAGTCCCCTGCATTCGTGGCAGGACTAAATATTATCTAGCTCGTCCCTGACAGGTGTTTGTCCAACCTACTCTTAAAAATCTCCAATGACGGAGATTCCACAACCTCCTTAGGCAATTTATTCCAGTGCTTAACCACCCTGACAGTTAGCAACTTTTTCCTAATGTCTAACCTGAACTGCCCTTGCTGCAATTTAAGCCCATTGCTTCTTGTCCTATCCTCAGAGATTAAGAAAAACAATTTTTCTTCTCTTCCTTGTAACAACCTTTTACATACTTTAAAACTGTTATCATGTCCCTTCTCAGTCTTCTCTTTTCAAGACTAAACAAACCCATTTTTTTCAATCTTCCCTCACAGGTCATGTTTTCTAGACCTTTAATCATTTTTGTCGCTCTTCTCTGGACTCTCTCCAATTTGTCCACATCCTTCCTGAAATGTGGCACCCAGAATTGGACACAATACGCCAGTTGAGGGCTAATCAGTGCAGAGTAGAGTGGAAGAATTACTTCTCGTGTCTTGCTTACAACACTCCCGCTAATATATTCCAGAACGACGTTCACTTTTTTTGCAACACCATTTCACTGTTGACTCAGAGAATCTTGTTTGAAGTGTGTGTGTGTGTGTGTGTGTGTGTGTGTGTGTGTGAGTGAGAGAGAGAGAGAGAGAGAGAGAGAGAGATTTGTATTCTTTTAAAAATAAAATAACTTAGATACACTTATGCTATTATTTGTGTGAGTCTTTAAACATTATGAGGTATGTACTTTGCCAGGATAAATATTCTTTGAGCCAAGAGCTCATTTAGGGTGGAGTTCTGGATGCAGCAGAACATGCATATTTGTGTTCATTTAACATGTGTTATACATGTTCTTGGTGAGAGAGGAGAAGAAACAGACAGCTAGAACTGCTAAATTTTTTTTTTTTTTTTGGTGGAAGTTAAGAAAAAATAAAAGCTATATTTCACCAATCAGGCAGATTGTGCTGGAGAGCTTTTCTGAGCTCATATCTAAAGATAATACAATAACGGTGAAATTCACATTCACATTACAAGCATGCACAAAGCTTGTAAAATTGGGGCTGCAAGGTCCAGGGAAAAGAATCCCATTGCCCCCACTCTGCAAACAAGCAGTGGGATGCCAGTCGAGTCCTTCTGTTACCATCATTTCAGCCTATGAGAATAGTGGCTGCAGAACCTCTATGTCTTTCATGTGAAAATTCCTGGTCACTAGATCCATGCAAGTGTGGCTAACCAGTTCTATTGCCAATAGCCCTTTGCCACACTTGCATATTCCGAGATACCCTTCCATCGTGTGCAGGCCCCATTGCAGTGTCCCGTTCCCATCTGCATTGCCACACCATAGATATATTGTGTTGTGACTGGTCTTGCTCTAGCCCACCATGGGGTAAATTTCACCGTACTGATTGCTGGTAGCACTTAGGGCTAAAACCAGCATCACCCCTGCAGCCAAACCGGCCATTCAGTCAATGGGAGTTTTAGATGTGTAAAGAAGGGTGGATCAGGCCCCTTAATATGTATTCTTCCTGTGCAATTTTTGGAAGTCAAGTAAGTTTTATTCCAAATATGTGTAATGAAAACTTCAGGTAAGATATGGCTTTGTGAGTGCACTAATTACGGTCAAATTCTGTGACAGGCCTCTTCCAACCTGGTTATTTTTTACCAGTATAATTTTCAAGTGCAATCTAACTGCATGTTTTCACAAAACTGTTGTACACTTTTCACACTGTAATCCAGCAAATGCTGAAGAGAGCTGTTCCCTTTTGAGGAAGATAATTCTTGGAAAGTCACAAAGAAATAAGTACCATGCTTTGGAATCCAGATACACATTACTAAGTTGGCTGGAAGGAAATTCTTGAGTACTATTTAAAAAAAAAAAGAGAGAGAGACAGACAAAGCAAGAAACAATCCCTGGTAGCTGAACGATTGCTTGGGGCTGATTCTTAGAATGATTTCTTTCTGGACTTCAGTGAGAAGGTGTATGCACCATTTTGCAGTGAAAACTGATCTGCAAAATACTAGACCCTAATATCATGGTGAAGAGGATCACCCTATAAATTCATCGCTAAGCTAGTTTGTTGAAAGTATATTACTTTCAACTATATTCATTAATAATTGCACAATGGGATGAAAATAAGATCCCAGATGTTTCCTATCACACTGTGCTAAACAACATGCTAATAGTTGTTGGCTGAAGTTACTAACAAGATTTACTGACCCAAGAGATTTAAATAGATCATGGTGAAAATCTAAATTACTTCTTCATAACTAACACGCAACATATAGCTGGGTCTGGTATACTAATTTTGATGGGGAGGGGTTCTATATTTTTAACATTTATTTTAGACCAAGGAAAACTATAACTGAAGCGTGTTTTTGTTTGGTTTGGATTTTTGTCCCTAAAGACTTGTTTGTTCTTTTATTGACTTGAGTCGCCTACCTAGGACCCACCAAAGCTCTGTCTCCTCTATATCCTTAAGAGATGTTTAAAATTGCAATTCTTCATCCCTCAGGAGGGCTTTAGTCTGTTGGATGGGCTAGCTCTGTTTTATTTGGTGTTGTGTTAGGTTTTCTTCAGCCATGAGAAAGCCTTTTTTCTTGTTCATTTCGATGAGCTGGTTTACTCCAGCAACCCCCAGGAAAGGTTTTATAGGTTTTAATACACGTTGTCACACTGATTGTTTGTTTACTCAAGTATGTGGATGGCATATGCGGTTTGAAATTCTACATTAATCATCTTTGATGTCAACAGAAGCAATTAAAAGCTGTATTTGCCACAGATAGATAAAGTAACCTTTGGTTGGCCACACAAGTTAGGAAAAATGTAAGAGCTGAACCATCCCCACACACTCCAACATGAAATATAGGAAATGCTGAACTGCATGGCATAAAATGATGTATTGTCATAATGAGTCAAGACAAATCTCACAGGAGATAGACGTTTCGTTTGGCTGTGTATGTATCCAAAACTAAGCCCTTCATCCTATTCCAAACCCAGCAACTCTTCTTCTGCCCCATGGGACTGCCCACCTCCAACAGGCGACATTGAGCTCTTCAATATCTAAGTATTATTATTACAACGCAGCCCCAATTTGCAAAATCCCGGATATGTGAAACTCACGATTAATCAAAGATTGGCCACCTCCTCCCTGGCTGCAGTGACTGATTCTCTGCTCCTGCCGGGAACAAGTTCTCAGGGAAACAAGGCTGCTGTGATTCTCAGCTGGCCTTGGGGAAGCCTGCCAACTCTCTACAATCAGAGGAACCCAATTATCCACATGCCCAATTTCATTATGGTTTCAGGTGTCCTCCGACTCCAGAAAGATCTTAATAGAATCTGGGGTCGATTGCAGATGACCGTCCCAAATTGCTTGTCTTGGACCTCCAAATTCTGGGCTACCCAAGGCACTTTTTGACCCAGAGCCAGACCTGATTCACAATGTACTAGAATACAAACTTTCTTTCCTTTTTGGTTCACATACTCTCCCTATTACAGGGATAGGAGGTTGGAGTTACTACCCTCACTGTGAAATGCATGCTGACATGTGGTTCCTACAGATTTAAAGAAACACAACAATTTCATTTGACTACACTATTCTTAAATTTTCATTAGTAATAAACATTAAAATTGCATAAATTCAATTCAACTGAAAATTGTAGAGTAATATCAGCCACTCATGTTCTTTTGTCAAATATGCACCATGTTGTTCTAGGACAGTAAAATAAATTCAGCTACAGACCTACCCTACTCTCACAATTTCAATAAAGCATATGGTGGTGGCATATCCAACCTTTGTGTTTTTCTCTCTTTAGCTAGTAAGCCATTTGAGAGTCCAAAACGTCTTTTGCCTTGCTGTTTTACTAACCCTTAAGGACCACCAGTTATGCTGTGCTGCTCAATTCACAATCTTAGCTTTCTGTTCTAAATCAGTTTCTTTCAACCTGCATCCAAGAGACCTTATTACTTCAGCGGCTTGTATTTCAATATCTTTCTGTTCTTACCCCAGATCCCCCACCTGGAAAATCCTCTGTTTGTAGTTAAGCACTAAAGGTCTATATAATTCATAACGGCAAAGGAAGAGAAGCTAGGCAAAACTTTAAAAAACAGCGGGCTGCATATGACAAGAACAGCATTCTTGAGATTACATGAGCTGGATAGGAATAAAAGCTTTCACTGTCAACACCACAGAATAACAAGGAATGCTGTGGTTAACAAACTCCCTCCTCTGCCCCCCCTCCAGTAGGGGGCTTCCACTGTCTCTGTTGGAATGTTCATGGTCCCCAATTCCTTAACCCCTTATCCAAAGGACTTTCACTGCTGGTGGAGGACTGTTGCCTTCAGCTCACATCCATGTTGTTCCACAAACTGGCTAGAGAAGTCACTGTTACATGTAAGGGGGAGGCCTCAACAGTGCTTCCAACACTGATCTGGGGAGCGGACAAATAGAAATCGAAATTAGCTCATTGTCAGTGCTACTAACCAGCACCACTGGCCCAGCCCTACAAACAAACACCATTAATTCCTGGTTTTGTTAATAGCAGAGAATTTCTGAAACATTATCAAGAGAATTACATCTGAAATGCAGTTTGAATAAGATTCTCTGACACCACCACTGGAATTTATTCATGTATTACAGCTTTACCTTCCATCTGCTTTACCTGCTGCATAGTCCTTTCCAGTGTGGAACGATTCAATGGTTTAAGGCAGTGGTCCCCAATGCGGTGCCCGCGGGAGCCATGGTGCCCACTGGGGCATTTATGTGCACCTGCCTAGTGCCCAGCAAGGGAGAGAAGCCGCGGCCCCGCACCTGACGGGGACAGAGAATTCAGGCTGCGGGTGCAGTGTTCTCTGTTCCTGGCAGGCATGGGGCCCGCCTAATGCCCAGCAGGGGAGAGAAGCTGCGGCCCCGCGCCTACCGGGGACAGAGAACTCAGGCTGCGGGCGCCAGTGTTCTCGGTCCCTGGCAGACACGGGGCCGGGGCTTAAGCAGGAGAGAAGCCGCGGCCCTGTGCCTGCCAGGGACAGAGAACTCCAGGGCTGCGGGCGCCAGTGTTCTCTGTCCCTGGCAGGCGCAGGGCCCGCCTAGTGCCCAGCAGGGGAGAGAAGCCGGGGCCCCGTGCCTGCTGGGGCTGCGGGTGCCGGTGTTCTCTGTCCTCGCAGCTTCTCTCTTGATTCATATATTATGTAATATTAAATATGATGTTTTTCCTATTATTTAACGTACAAATACAAAATAAAACTTGAAAAATTGTTGGTGCCCGCCACACTCTTCTGAAAACATGAATGTGCTACTGGCCACAAACAGGTTGGGGACCACTGGTTTAAGGGTTTGAGCTTGCAAAGCACTGAGAGCCCTCAGGCCTCATTGATGTCAGCTGGAGCTGAGGGTATTTAGCAACATGCAGGATCAGGCTCTATATTTTCAGACTGCCTAAAACTTTCTTGCAAGGCCTTTGTAGATAGTAATTAGAAATTACTTCTATGATCACAATTTCCTCTCCTTGAAGAAGCAAGGTTTTTACAAGCAAACTTATCGCCGGTTCTTCAAAGCATCACCGTTGGTAAGATTCTGGTTCTTATCGACCCCAAGCATTTTAACATTTCTGCTCAAATTCCATGGTTAGTAGAGAAGGTAAACATTGCTATACTTGTTCTATTTCTCACAAATGAGGCTGATTAAAAAGGAAACTGTGTCTGAGGGTAAAAATGTAGTAATATTGAAGGCCAGCTTTTGGCTAGTATCGTATCAATACCAGCCTTTATCAAACACAGGAAATAAGAATCTGTACTGCGTTAAACTCCATCCAGACAGCCCCATCCCCTGGAAGGAAGAGAGACACACCTCACTAGCCTACCACATGTCTCTGGGTTCCCAGCCTCTTCTAACCACTGTGTAGGCTCAGGAGTGTTTCTCCTTACTTCTTTTTCTTCTTCTGAACCTAAGCTCATTTCTGCAAGAAATACCATTTCCCCCTTAACTTCCCCTCATTTGACTATTTGCCTTACGGTGGAACCTCTAATCTTCTTTCTCTGAAAGAACACAATTCCTTCATTTATTTCTATGCAAGCAATCACCTAAATCACATGAAATAACTTACTTTCCCCACAAAAGGAAAGGTCCCCCTTTGACTCATCATTATTTAACAGGCAAGATGCAAATAACTGACATTTTCAAATACTGTATGCATTTCTTGCATATGAGCACAAATGTTGCCACTGTTGGTAAAAATTCTGTCTCCTTTCAACTATTGACACTCATCTTCTAGTTCTCTTTCCAGCTGCTCATTTCATTCCAATAGTCTCACTGCCATGGGGTGCACATGCCTTTGTACTTTTCTGGGAGACTGTACTTTTTACCAGAGTTAATACTTGATTATTAACCTCCCCAGATATACCATCAGCTTCCCCCTTTCCTTTCCAGCAATGGCACTGTTGGTGCGAGAACCTCCTCCCCTGCCACTTTTGCCATATGAAACAAGTTTTCTGCATCTTTCAACCCCATCGATATACCATCTTCTTTCAAATCCCACCTCCAAGTCTGTTTTCCTGTGCCTACTACACCTGTTTCTTCCCCCTTCTGCTCTATAGATATTATGTATAACAGCATAATTGGATAATATTACTATTATCTAATACTTAATTCTGTAATAAGTTAACCTGTAAAGTGTTTTATGAAACCCTGTTATGGAAGATGCTACATAAAATAAGTTTATTATTTGTTCATATACCAAGTTATTTCTTACAATGGTCTGGGGAGTCATTACAAAATTCAGGGCTTGACTCAATTTGAGCAGATTCTGACTCATGCTGGGTCTTGGACTGCCGCTGAGAGTCTAGGAAGCCATGGATGGCAAGAGTACCGATCACCTGCACTTAGCAAAGAAGTTGCATCTTTTACTTTTAAACACAAAGCTCGCCATGGTAATCTATAGCATTGTCACCTTGAGTTTAGATTATTTCAGCATGCTCTACGTAGGGCTACTCCTTGACAACATTTCGAAATTCCAGGTGCCAGTTTTGACCAGTTCTAAATCGTCTGCATCCCCCATCTACCCAAGGGACCACCTCTCCCTTCACAGAGTACCAGGACGACTGCAATCATCTGAGGCACTCAAGCTAAAAATCCCACAGGAAGGGGCTGGTGGATTTTGGTGTTTGAACGAGGGATCTTTGGTTCTGGAACAGACTGCCTGCCGTGGGTTCTACAGTGCCCCAGTTTAGGAATGCTTTCCCTGGGCATGTAAAGATTGAGCAGGTTTGTGATGGATGTCACGAGGGAGTCTGTAAAAGCTGGCCAGAATGGAGATTATGCAGGAGTAGGAGAAGGTTTCTGTGAGTTTAGTAAATATTACATTTATTTTTTAAGCCTGTGGTATGTTCAGAGAGGAGTATGAGAAACAATCTGGCCAATAAAAGATTAAATGAATAAATACATGCAACAAACATATTTAAGTCGTCTGGCCTCCATCATCACTAAGAGCTACTAAGGACAAGCAATTTACTGGACATAGAAACACTTAAGATGTATCTTGTTTGGATGCACTGACTCTTTGCTCACAGATCCATGAATTTGCAGAAGGAGAAAATACTAGTCTCATTCAAGAGTCCATCAAGAACAAGGTGTGGCAAAAGTTAAAAGTTCCCTAGCTGTACTGTATCGGTTGCTTTTTGAGATATGGGTGCATATGGGTATTCCACTCAGGTGTGCGTGCACTTAATTCGCCAAAACTGGAGAACCTCACTTCACAACAGTACCCACAGGGACAATGCTCATGCTCTCTGGCCCCTGTAATCCCTCCCGTGCTGCCCTGACTCCCCTCAGTTCCTTCCCACCGAACGTCAAGAATAGATAAATACAATACAGGTAGGTAACCATTTTTTCTTCATCGAGTGGTTTCAGATGCGTATTCCACTCAGGTGACTCACAAGCAATACCAGCAGGAGGTGGGGCTCTGAGTCTACTTAAAAAATGACGGCAGAACTGTCTTCCCAAAGTTTGCATGTGACCTGGACGCAGTAGTAACAGCAGGAAGTTATCCAACTCAAAATCATCTGTGAAGAGACTGCCTGTGACAGAGTGCTGAGGCCTGGCAGGTGGGTCTGCACTCTGATCACTGGAGCCTCAATTAGTTTCCCCAGTGACAGCTGATTGAGTAAATAGGGAGGATGTAGCTAATCAGGTAGGGAGGAAGGATGAGTTAAAGAATTAATTGGCCTACCATCCGACTAGCTTAATAAAAGGGAGGAAAGAAGCACTGGGGGAAGAGGACAGGACTAGCTGTGCCCAGACTGAAGGAAATCCCAAGGAAGAGAGATCTCTTTTCCTCCTAGGGCCCGATGAACAGGAGCTGAAGATCAAAGGGATTAGCGGTTGTGTTGCACTGTACAGGTGCTGATGGACAGGACTTGAATAAATGATAGAATTGACACTAAAAAAATGAGAGCAATACCTGGGCAGGCCACGGATGGGCGGGGGGATGTGAACGCCATCAGACTGACCCTTTATATGATCCACATAGTAGACAAAAAGATGAGGTGATGAACGAAAAAGCCGAGTCTTCTCCAGATAAAAATGTCAAGCACAGTCTAACTTGCAAAGTCACTGTTCATCTGCATTTGAATGCAGTTTAGGAAAGAACACCGGTAAGTAAATCATTTGAGTAAGGTGAAACTGAAACCACTTTTGACAAAAATTTTGGATGTGGCAACAGGGCCACGTTGCCTTTGAAAAACTGCGTACATGGGGGCTCTGCCATTAAGATGTGCATTTCACTTACTCTTCTTGCGGAGGTTATAGCAACAAGGAAGGCTGACTCTGGCACAGGAGGGACAGAGAACAGGCTGCCAGGGGCTCAAATGGAGGCCCTCTTAGAAATCTCATTACCACGAAGTTTGAGAAGATTTACTTCTCTTGGATGGGAGGATGAAATGCCAAGATCGCTGCTAAGTTGACCCTCAAAGAACTGAGTGACAGACAGCTGAAGGTGTAACAGCTAAACCAAAATGTCCGGAATGCAGGCTAGCATTGGTTGAATTCCGTGAGCTAGCAACCAAACTGAAAATCGCTTCCACTCGGCCAAATGAATGAATCTAGTAGACTGTTTCCTACTATTAAGTAGCACTGGTCGAACAGCTTACAAACATTGTTCCTCCTTGTCATCTAGCCACACAGCACACTCGCTGTGCCAAGTTTGACTGTGGTGCTGAGTCAGTAGGTCAGGATAAAGAGGAAGAGATATGGGAGGTCAATCCAATAGATTAAGGAGGCCAGAGAACTAACACTGTCATAGTCAAGGCACTGGGCCATGTGCCCCAGACCTTAGTTCTGTGCTGACCTCGGTACCACTCGTGATTCACTTGAGATCTCAACAATCTTTGATAATGATGCCTCAAAGATGAGGGACAGGGGGAAAATGTCTCCGCGCTCTATCTTGATGAACTCTCCAAAGCGTCTGAAGACAATGGAGGAGCCAACCCAGTAACTGTGCTGATGGGCACCTTGGTACCCACAAGGAGGCAGACCTCAAGTGCCCACTCTGAGTCTTAGGCTGTGCCAAAGATGGTGCAGACAATTGCAACAAGTCTGCAATTACTCCAAGAGGCACAGAGGACAAAGCAGAAGGAGGCCTGACACGCTGAATGTTCCTGAATAACTGATGAGTCAGGAACAGAGAGGAAAAGCCAGTCCAATGCTACCTGCTATGCCAATGGCATGGAACCATTCGGGAACAATGTCATCAGTACCAGACTCAATGGGCGTCACACAGACGGTACTGGAGTCGACACTACAGTGTCCAACTGATGCCACCTTAGTACCAGAGAGTGGGTAGGTGGCCCAGCTCCATCACACGTGCCAGAAGACTCATGGTGTCAGTCTGCTTTCCTCTTGAAAAAGGAGGATGAATCTCTCTGAGCTCTGAAGTGGCTGCAGTCAGTTTTCTGAGACCTTCTTTTTTAACGGATCCAAGGAAGGAAGGAGAACAATTTATCTTCCTCCAGGAAGAGGTATCAGAGTCTGGCAGAGGAACATTGGCCTGTTCTGGTTCCAAAGTTGCCTGAGGGGGCCAAATGATCCTTAGAGGTCCCTGGTGCCGAAGTGAGCCTCATGGCCTGCTCCATAAGGTGCTGCTTGAGGTGTAAGTCCCTCACCACCTGAACATATGCAGATGGTGCACCTTTCTTCAGTGTTCCCTTTTGCCAGGCACAACAAACACCACATCTGAGAATCACTACTGAGGACAGCAACCCGTGCAAAGGAAAATGTTTAAACTGTGGTGATGGCATCATACCAGGATAACTATCGATCATAACTGACTTCTACTAACTAAAACTAAGGGTACTACTAAACTATCTAACTATACACAATAAAATTCCAGAAAGACTGACATAGAGAAGCGTAAGGTAAAATACCACACCCAACGCTACAATCTAATCACAGACAGTGAGAAGGAACCAAGGAGGGTCGGGGGGGTGCTGCCCTTAAATAGCTAGGGGAGGGGCTATGGGGCCAAAGTGTGCGAGCGCTGACCCACCCCCCACAGGTACTGCCAAGCTTTGGTGCACTGGGCACGTGTACTTCTGAGTGGACTACACGTCTGCAACCACTTGAAGAACCAACATTTCAGAATGCTGCATAATAGCATTGTCTGTGAACAAATATATTAAGTTGGCATGGCAACCGAATGTGGTAAATATCCAGCAGTCATAAAATTAAGCGAGTCAGAATAATAAACATGAAACATGAAAAATTCAATAAATGCTATTGAGTCACAGCTCTCAATTATCACTCCTGTTTTCATTTTGTACTTTGGAATAAAACGAAGCAGCTTTGTTTGTTAAACAGATTTCACTCCAAATACCTCCAACACAACCCTAACTCATCTAATTTCCCTCTGCCTTTATTTTAATCAATTTGAGAAAATGGAAATTAAAGGCTTGGAAATCTGTATTGGCACTCACCCTCACTCCCCTCAATAATATTCATGAATTGTACATAATTGATTTTCTGTCTGAACAGCATCTCTCTCCTTTAAGGTTCTTTTTGTGAGAATGACTGATGCTTTTACCCTTGAGGATGATTGCTATGGTTTAAACATCTTCAGTGTTGTACAGTAGCAGCTGTACTACAGTGCTCATGTAATTGTGAGCAGAAGGTGAATTTTATAATTTTTTTCTTCCTCTTTCATGGGGTACAAACTTCACCCAATGTCTTTCCCACTCCAAAATTTAAAATCTTTGGGAGTCCTTTCAAAATGAAAAAGTAAACAGGGGAGCAACACTCTGAAATGGTTTCTGAGGTAAGGTTCCCATGGGAGAACTTCCCAGAGGTCTGTCTACCAGAAGCTTTTTGTATATTTTGCAGTGTGGCAGTTGCTTTAAATTTTTTTTGTTTAAGAAGTCCAGATATTCAAGCCAGAACACGACTGGGATATCTACCATAGATATTTACATAAGCCCCAATTCAGCAAAACACTTAAGCACATGCTTAAGTCCACCCATATTTAGCAAAGCATTTAAGCACGTGCTTAACTTGAAGCATATGCTTAATTCCCATTGAAGTCAATGGGATTTGAGCATGTGCTTACATACCCTGCTGAACTGAAGTCATACAAACAATATAGGGATGGCTGCAACAATGACTCAGATTTTATAACTTCTATAAAGGTGGCAGCTTGATATGAAGCCATATGATTCAAGAAACAGAATGGTTCTCCAGTAAAGTGAAGGATGCAGATCTTCCTATTAGAGAGCTTGAATGTATAGGACAATGTTGAAACTATGCATTTATCAAAGACAATTAAATGCTGCAACACAGAACAGACAATATGGGAAATTAATCTAAAATCAAAGTCTACATATTACTGGGAAGCAAGAAACCTTAAAGCCCTGTTTTAGGAAATAGCTCTAGTTATTTGCTACATTGGGATGCCTCCTGGATTTCCCAAGAACTTCTCTGGGGTTGTTTTAACGGTCCAGGCACTCCTATAAGGAAACCTCGTATCTCCAATATTCTGAGTCAAATTCTACTGACCTCTCTCTAGTTGCCCACCAGGAATACAATTTTAAAATGTCTCAAGTGGTTGGGAAGCTTATATTTGGAATAAATGTTCAATATTTCAACATCACAAAAGATTAGGCATGAGGTGCCCCAAGGTTCCACATGAGAACTAGTGTTACTTAATGCATTTCTCAGTGAACTGGAAAATGAAGCGAACAACAAAATTTACAGATGATGCAAAATTTAGGTTAGTCAAGATTTAAAGAAGACTGAAAAACTTTCAAGGGGTTTAAGAAAAGTAGAGGAATGGGCAACATGTCAGCAGGTGAGACTCAATATTGAGAAATGCAAGGTAATGTACACTGGAAAGAATAAACTGAAACATTCAGCCACGTTGTTGAGTTCTAAATTAAATGTAACCATTTAGGAAAAAGACAAAGACAGTGCATGACAACTTCTGTTCAGTATGCCGTGGTGGTCAAATACGCAAACAAAATGTTATGGTGCACAAAGACTAGGCCAGAAAACAAGATGGAAAATATTATAGTACTTTATACAAATCAATAGCTTACTCTCAACTGGGATATTGCATTCAGTTCTAGTTGCCTTAGTACTTTGCAACCTTAATCATCTTTTAATAGCGTTTTGTGTAGAATGTGTGTGTAAATATTGTATCTGTCTTGACCAATTTAATAAGGAACAGGTTAATTCTTTGTAAGGAACAAAGGGTAAGCTTAGTAAATTCGTCAATCGCTTCTGGAGACTGCAGAGTTATAAGGATGTCCCTACAGAAATAAGATAAACATGTAGCACTAAAATGCCACCCAACAAGCCATAACAAGAACCAGCTTTTTGTTTTTAATTAAAAGCACAACAAAATATTTTTTTCATGTCTCATTCACTTATTTGTTGTTGTTATAGAATCAAAACACAGAATTTTTCCTTTTAATGAAAAGCAGAAGCAGTTTAACCCCCACCCCCTTCCTCCTATTATTTTTTTTAAAGGAGACGTGTAAAAGCCCAGAAAACTGTCCTTTGTAATGGTGCCAAGGCAAATTTCAATCCTTTATGCAATGCGGTATCGAGGCAACAATATTTGGTAAGTGTAGGAAGAAAGTTCCAAGTAAGTGCCTTGAATATCTCAACCGCCTAAGTGGCTGATCCGAGGCGGTCTACCATTATTGCCCCTTCTCTGAACATATTTATGGGTAGTCTGGCCAAGGAATAACAATGAAAAATATATCAGATATCCATTTTACCATTGAGTTACTGGAGAGAGAGAGACTATATTAAAAAATTAAAAGGAAAGACTCAAAAAAACCTTGTAAGATGAGTAACCTTGTAAGATTGAACTCATTCAACAAAGTCTCAATTGTTGATTAACTCACTGGGGCTAAGAATCAGCATCTTCCAGTGCTAATATATTAACAAATTGCAGAAGCAGCTCTGGACTTGACGGTGCAAAAATCAATGGGAATTTGGCTTCTACCTCAGGTCTGAAAATGGGACTTAGGATCCTACGTCACTTCAGACATTTCTGAACATTACCCAATGCTTAGAAGAACAAGTACAATTTTGGGGAACTCTTTTACATGAAAGATATAAAAGAATTAGAAAAGGAATGGAACTTGAGTGGACATTACTGAGATGTAAAGTAGAAGATAATAACTGAAGGTGAATGCCATAAAAACTGCTAGAAAGGTATAAACTGAAACTAAGAAAGGAATGGGTATTAAGGAAGTTCCTAAGAAACTTTTTATTCAAGAGGATATGTGTGGAATGAACTAACAAAGGCACCAACAGAACTGCAACTATTAAGATATTAATACGTTAAAAATGAGTTAAACACCTACTGGAAGGAAAAAACAGCTTAGGGCAGAAGACTAGGCAAACAGTTTGACACATCTAGAAGAGATGCTTGAAAACACTATTTAATAGTTGGAGAGGGACCTAGGACTCAAGAAAGCTGGGTTCTGTTCCAGACTCTGCTACTCTCATTATACTACCATGGTCAAGTCACTATATGTCTGTGTCTCAATGGGCCAGCCCCCATTTGTAAATAGGACAATAATACTTGCTAATCATTATGAATTTTTTGAGATACTCTGACGATGATTATCCCGAAATGTTACTGTACTAGGAAGTACAGATACAGGAACAGAAAGAATGAGCCATGGGCACTTTGGCACCGAATCAGGATCTGAAACACTGCACAAGTGTTTACAAGTCAGTACAGAAAAAACAGTAGAGACGAGGGGAGATTCTACAAACTCATCTCTCCTTACATCAGGTTGGTACTCTTTGTGTGAGTTCATGATCAAAGACTGGGATATGTGGATTTGTGCAAGCTCTACTACTTCTGTATTTTCCTGCATATTTCAATTTACAACATGGTTCTAATGCAGGCAAATCACTTTGCATTTCAGTGATAATTTTATGTAACAATTCTGATAACCAGGGCCAGCTCCAGGCACCAGCTTGGCAAGCAGGTGCTTGGGGCGGCCACTCCGGAGAGGGGCGGCAGGTCCAGCTATTCGGCGGCAATTCGGCGGACGGTCCCTCACGCCCGCTCGGAGCAAAGGACCTTCCGACGAATTGCTGCCGCAGATCGCGATCGCGGCTTTTTTTTTTTTTTTTTTTTGGCTGCCTGGGGCCGGCCCTGCTGATAACAATATTAGATTAATTTCCCCAACCTGTACATTACAAATAGTGAGCTTTGCAATGGAGCAGACTGAGGAAAAATGAACATTAGGAATCTCTGATTTCACTGACCATGTCCAGAATAATCTTAGCAGTGCTAATCATATGGAATCATTTATGTACAATACTCTAACACAATGAATACATAAGATCTGCAATAAACATTTTTTTTATCCCAAGTGTTGTCAAATTATAGCTCTCTTAACAGAAGTCATGAAATAACAGGTTATAGTAATACCAGAAACCTCCATTCAAAACAATATTGTTGCCTAAAAAGCATCATTTAACAGCTAAAATAGCTGAAATACCATCTTGAAACAAAGAGCATTGGATAAGTATTTGCCCCTGGGGTTCAGACAGTTGAATTCTCTTTTATTAACAAAAACAAAAAAGAAAGCTAGCTGAAAATATGGTAGAAGATTTTCTCTTGAAGCAAGATATTATTGTCAAATGTCGAGTTTGTTTGCCCAAGGAAAGAAATCTAGTAGGACAGTACAGTTTACCTGTTCCTGTGTCTCCAACTCCTTGTGCTGCAGCTTCTTTTCTGTAGACCGTACCTGATTGCAATAATTTTCCATTTCATCTTGTAAAGCCTGAAACAATATCAATCAATACAAAACACACGTTAAAAATTAGAAGATGGAAGGAAAAAAACCCATATACATCTCTATCCCGATATAACATGACCTGATAGAACACGAATTCGAATATAACGCGGTAAAGCAGTGCTCCGGGGGGGCGGGGCTGCGTGCTCCAGCGGATCAAAGCAAGTTCCATATAACGGGGTTTCACCAATAACGCGGTAAGATTTTTTGGCTCCCGAGGACAGCGTTATATCAGGGTAGAGGTGTAATTGCGTTCAGCTGGTAGCGAAAGTCCTGGGTATTGTATACTCTTCAATCTTCGTTTTCAACAATATCACGAGAGCCACTGACAAACTTATTCTCACTTAACCCCTTACTACACAGGTAGTTCCGCTGATTACAACAGGACTACCAATGTAGGAGTAAGGGTAACAGAATTGAGCTCTCTCATCTATTTATAAGTATTGCTAATGTTCATAAAGTTCCCCTTACTCTTTTTATTTGTACAACCTGTGTTTTGTTTGTAATGATTTCATGGTGCACCAGTACTTTGACTTAAGGGGGGCGGGGAATCTGCTCTCTCAGGAACCATGTCTTGCATCTGCAGTGGAAATGGACTCAAGGTTATCTAAACTGTAAGCTCTTTGAGGTAAGGCTTTACCTGCTAGCAAAGCACCTAGCACATATATATACAAATGAGAAATACAAATCCAATAAATAATGATTGCTAATAACAATGCTAATTTAACTGATCTTTGTCTTGCTCTTAAATCATCACAATTTTTAATAAAATCAGATGAGACCCATTACTTATTTGGTTTGTTATTATTTATTTGTATTGCTGGACCTCAGGCCCCAACTCTCAGGCCAAGGCTCCAAAGTGCTAGATGATGTAAGAACACACAAAAAGACAGTTCATGTCCCAAGGAGGTTATAATCAAAATATGATAATTCCAACAACTAAACAATTAACAAAAAGGTTTGTTAACGTTATCGTTAAATGTTTTAATGCACACTGAATATTTACTTACTAAAGCTTAATTATAGGCCCCCATTTGAATCTGGGCATTGGTACCTCAAGAGTTGACTTGAAGCAAGGTGCACAATGCTTATGCTAGAGAGACACCATCACAGAGGTGGTGATGGTAGCAGAAGAGAAGCATTTAGGGTTATCTGTAGAAGACTAGGAACTGGGAACACAACTAGTGTATCAGCTGGAAAGTACAGAGCAGGGTCAGGACTGTCTCTGAAAATGGAAATTTAGATCTGACGATCATAACAAATATAATTATAATGACTTAAAAATCTAAACAGCATGGACATGCTACTCTAAAATCTGCTGTAAAAGAGAGATCAGCAAAATTGTGTTCCCTTAATGCATTTTGCAGAGCATGTGGTATGATATCACATGCTATTGAACGTGGAATACCCATAAATAAATCGGAATAATTAAAGGTACTTGCAGTACTAAAGATTTAACAGAAAAAAAATCTCTCTCTTTTCCACAGCACTGAAATACTGTAGTCTCAAATCATTTACAGCATAAAATTGCTATTCAGATAAGATAAGAGGACTAGTTATGACAGATCTTGCACATTGTTTTGAAGTGATGCCAGGCGTTAACTTTAAAGTATTAAAGCTATAAGACCATTACATATTCTGATGCCAAAAAGTTTAACCAGACCCAGGAATGAACTTTAAGCCTGCACAGTGGCTTTTACACTATCATTTTTGCTAGACAATGTTGAAAATCAGTCTTTGTAGCCAGTCTTCTGTGCTCAACACGTCTTGAAGTTCAATACATTGTATTAATATCCTGAAAAAAATTATTCATGTAACGTGTGGTTTGTTTTAGTATTTCTGATATGGCAATTTAAAAATAGAGCTATAACTTAGGATTCAAATAATTATGTCATACTATTACATGAATTTGTAAAAAGAATGGGGTCTTTTCATGTACTAGAAAATCAATTGAGGCAGGCCATGGACCCAATGAACTCAATGAGTTTTGTTATTGATTTCAATGGGATTGAGCATATAGAGAAATTTGTTTCCCTTTTTACTAAAATCAGGAATGTCCAATAGCCATATTTGTATTAGCTGTCTGAGATCCTACAGGACCCACCTTCTACCTCCATTTTCAATTGAGCAACTAATATCATCCATCTAGCATGTCATGGTGAAAAAGAGAATTAGGGAATTGTTCGTACACTGGAAGGGATCCTCAACTGTGCTGATGCCACCCACTCACCACGTTTATTTCCTTCACTCAAAGCTGCCAACCTTCCTCTAACTGGAAAGTTTCATTCATTTGCTTGGTTTCTGTGGTATAAAAAAGCATGCATGTATACGTTTTTGTTTTATTTTATTTTCGTCTTTGAGAAAAAACAACAACTTTCATTGGATTCCACTAGGAAAGTCCGGAGCAAGTAAATACATCCACCAAGACCGTACTGATAGTAAACACAGCAACAACTTGGCACCATTGAAGAGAACTTGTAAAGCACCATCTCATCCATCAATTTCCCCCTTTTGTCTTTATTATTTTCTTAAAGCACACAAATATATTGTGCAGAGGGCCTACAGTGAAAAGTACATGACAATCTGAGGATATGTGGGTTTAACTATCATACATTTGCTTCTTAAAATGTTGTAAACTCTATTCTATTACAGAGATCATTACCATTAAACAATTATCCAACATAGAATATATTGTGTGAGTTTATAGACAATTCCCATTATCTATTATAACTGTCAGTCCTTAACGTGCTTGGGTGTTGGGACGGTGGAGAGACATTTAACTCCTTTGTGAGAGTCTGGTGAAGTCATCTAGCACTTAAGGTTTCTGAGCGGGGTAGAGTGCGAGCCAAGTCCAATACTGGTCACTTCACAGCAGCCATTGTTGTGTAGCAAGGCTGTTCTCTGAATGATTCCATTAGTTCTCCTCGTTGCATGGGAAGTGAAGCATCCAGAAGGAAACATCAAATCAAGATAATCAGCATTATATCAAAGCCCATCCAAGAAAAGAAAAGAAAAAGTGTGGGGTTGGAGGTGTGTGATCCTTGCATATCAATATCTCCAGAGAATAAGAATTACAGATAAATAATTTCCCTGTGCAAGATTCCCATTCCTACACAGTAAGAACCTTGCTGGATATCCCAAAAGAAAACAGAGTGTAAAGCTGCATAAAGTGTCAATGAAAAGGGCACTTCCACAGCATAGACAAGGAGACTTTTATATCTAGTCTCACTTTTCTATGCCGAAGGAAGATCGCTCCAACAACATTACTCTTGGACTATAGTTAATAAGATTCTTGAGACACAAACCCTTCAAAATGCTCCACAGACTATTGATGCTAGAGACTTGAAACCTATCACCTTCTGATTACCTCATCATTGTGAAATATGAAATGTTGGTTCGATAATTGGCAAGAGGATTTTTGTTAAAATATATACTCAGATATATGCAGCTCCCTGTTATTCAAATGAGAGTAATGTCCCTCCTCCTCTGATATTTAGTAATTACACTCAAAATTCCTTTGAATGCCTAAAACCTCATATTTAAGGAGAACAGCCTGGATGCAATGTCTGCTATTCAATGCTGCCAAGTTTGTATTGAATTTTGAAGCCAGGTTGACTGACTTGCAAGAAAAAAAGAGAAGGGGGCGGGGGGAATGTTATCCAAGGTTTTACCGAGTGTGCGGCTCAGGGTAGCTATGAATCCAGGGTTCACAAAGCTCTTCAATCTACCTGTCCTCATGCAGGATGCACTTAAAATGTATTAAACAGTTGACAGCTTATCCTGGGAGCACGGTATAACCTCTCTTTTGGAAAATTAAACATAGGATTAGGGTTCAAAAGTCATTATTCAGCAAAAAAAATGGTTATACTGCACTCACCCCAATTACTCAGTAACACAACTGGGCATTTGTTTTATGGAAGTATAAGCTTTTATGCAAAATCTTCAAAATGCAAAGTTCTACCCATGGAATACCGATGCCTACGTTTAATGACTGATGGGATGGACAACACAGTATAGTGTAAAAATTAAAAAATCCAGCCTTAAGTTTTGAACCACAAAGGCAGTTTCCATTTTTTCCAAATGGAAAACAAAAGCGTAACAAATTAGGATTTGTCTGGACACACAAAGTTTGCTGCAAACTCGGGGTGTGACTCTACCCACACTAGCCTGCCATGTACTAACTGTCCATGTGGACTCTGTTGACATGCGTTAACAGTTTGTTAATCAGTTAAACTGTTCAAGGTACAAAATTCATCCCTTTCTCAGCTTTTCTGAGTTGGCTTACATCACTGCTGTAAAGACAGTATTTTTTCAGTTATACTGGCTTTCAAATGCCATGTAAACATGTTTGCTGTTGAAAGTCTACACCATACCTGACCTTGGAAGTGCTTTGTGTTGGCTTGAGAACAAAGAAATGAAATGTTTTGCTTTCCAGCCCAGATATCCTACACTTTGAAAAGCACTTAAACATGTAAATGAGATAATAAGCTCTACTGCAACAATGTGGGTGAACTACAGCTGCGGAAAAAGGCACATTCATTAGATTTATTGATAAAAATGGGAAAAAACTAAAACATTTTATATTGCAAATGTTTTTGAGTTTTAACTAACTGTTCATAAGATGCAAAGAACACATTAAATTGATAGTCACGGGCCTGATGGAAAAGAGGAGGGACTGTTTTGTGGTTAAGGTGCTGATCTAGGACTCGGAAGATCTGGGTTTAATTCCTGGCTCCACAGGCTTCCTTTATTACTTCAGGCAAGTCACTCAATGTCTCTGTAGCTCAGTTCTCCTCCAACTGTGAAATGGGGATATTAACACTGCTTTTGTTAATATCTGTGAGACACTCAGATACGATGGGGATTTTAGCAGATAGATGGAATGTGTGAACAGAATGTTATGGCTTGGATAGGTTTTATTTTTAACCCCCACGAACATAGCAGAGCCAACTAAACTTTTAACTAAACTTTCATTTGGAAGAGCAAATCCACTCTTGGTAACTGAGAACAGGGTTTGGAGACAATAGGATTGCACATGTGGAAGTAAGTGCAGCACTTGTCCTACAAAATCTTTTATACTGGTGGGTGACATATGAGACCAGAAAAATCCAACTTGACTTTTAAATCAGAGGTTGCAACGGTGACAGATTTTTTTTAAAACTTGTAAACCATATAGTTTTGACTTGGAGTCACAGACATAAATATGGAATGGCATGATGCCAGTTCTACAAAGTCACTTTTCAGACAGAAACACACAGTGAGGCATTAGTTACAAGGTCTAGTTGGAAGAAAGAAAAAAAAAAAGACCTGGAAGGATCAAACGAACAAGCATACAATGGTGATACAAGAAGGATTTTTTTTTTTCATTTTTAATATATGAAAAAATGTTCTGCTCGTACTTTAACCACTGTACAGGAAATAGTTAAAGAGAAAAAACTGTGCATAAAAACTTGGAAAAACTGAACAGGCAGAAACCAAAACTGTTTTGACCTATTTTTGCATAATGTGAAGTATTTCACTATTGTATTTTCTTCAGAAACCTTCAACGAAAATTATTTCCTCCTTTATGTAAGTTACTGAGCACACAGGCCTTGTTCTTGCTCCAACTAAAGTCAATGGCAAAACTCCCAATGATTTCAGTGGTACAGAATTGGCCACAGTGAACATGGTATGCTATTCCTCCTCTTCAATATAATTAGCTGAATAAATAAGAAGAGAGGCTTGTAGGGAAGGGGAAGTCTTTTAAAATGTTCTCCATGCAAGACCTGACAGTATTCTAATCTTGAAGAGCAGGGTGTTAGACTCGAAAGTCATTGTTCATCAAGATCAGCATAAGCCTGGTAGGGGCATATTCTCTTTTTGATACACATGCATAACTCTTACTGGTTGCAAAGCAGCTATGCATGCACATCAAGAAGAGAACAGGCCTCAGTTCTTATGATCAATGTAGAGTAATACTAATAATAGGGGTAATAATAGTTAGTTCTTTTCATCTTCAAAGGGCTTCACATACATTACCCAATTAATATAATTAGTTAATGAAAGATGCAGTAATAAAAGCTACTGTAATTACCTACTGTTGTCTTAATTCTCTCACTAACAATGCCCACTGAAGAGTGCTTCTACTTTACACTCTCAAAATCTGCGCCAACAATTCTGGAGTACAGGTCTCCCTTTGCATATCTCTTTAATTCAGATTAAAATCATTTATGGCTTTTCTCTCCACTAACATGTGAAGAAAAGCCTAACTCTGGAAGCTTAAGGAAAATCTATACAAACATGAACACAAACTACACAGCATTTTGTTCTAGAACTACATATGCACTTGTAAACTATCTAAAACCGTGACAAAATAGCAATGACACAACCCGGAGCCCTGTCATCTGTTTATGGAGTGGTAGGTCAGGAATAGTCTAAAGATCACACAGGCAAGAATTCATCTTCTAAGTTGGGTGGTTTCTCTATTTATAGAAGCAACTGCAGCTCCTAGTTGAAAAATAGGTCAAGTTTATCATCAAAAGTAATCTCAGGTACTCTCCAACTAAATTAATGTCCCATCATCTCCTTTTAAGTAATTGTTCTCTTTGTTCAAATATTCCCTGATTAAATAAAGTGGTGTGATCCTGTGGGTGACATTACATTAAAGCAGGGGGTCTCAATCTTCATTGCACCACGACCGGTTTCTGACAACCCCGGGAGGGGAGAGTGAAGGCTGAGTTTGCCTGAGTCCCGCCGCCCTGGGCAGGGGGGGCCAAAGCCCAAGCGCTTCAGCCCCAACTGGGGGGCCTGTAGCCTGAGCCCCGCTGCCCAGTGCTGAAGCCCTCGGGCTTCAGCTTTGGCCCTGAGCGGTGATGCTGAGGCTTCGGTTTCAGCCCCAGGCCTAGGCAAGTCTAATGCCAGCCCTGGCGACCCCATTAAAATGGGGTCATGATCCACTTTGGGGGTCCTGACCCGAAGTTTGAGAACCGCTGCACGAAAGGTGGCTGGGCTTATTGTTATTAAAATAAAACTTGGGAAAATGTCATTCCAGAGACCACTGCTGTGCTCGAGTCACAAAAGTATAGGGACAAGGATTGAGATTTGGGTCAAATTTTCTGCTGGTGCAAAATTGATGCAGCTCCATTGATTTCAATAGAGTTTTGCCCATTTACGCCACCAAAGAATTTGGACCTTGGTTTTTTCCCCTATTGTTCTGCATTCCAGTGCATGATCGTTTCAAAACCTCTGTGCTCAATTTCTCTCTTGTTTTTGGTGTAAAGGAAAGGAAATCTTATGGTTTTAACCTAATACATATGTATGCTATTCACATATGGCAAAATTCCTTTCTGGTGGGAACTTTTTAGCTGTTGTTGCAACACACCATATATCCAAGAAATTCTGCTTTGATGTTGAACTATTGCTACACTACTCATTAGGCTACTGATTCAATATGAAAAGCAACATTTCTGTGGTCTGTGTCAAAACAATAGCTTTGTTTTCACAAACAATGCTTCCCCCTCAGCCTATATCCAGTGGTCAATATTACTGCAACTGAAAAAGAAAAAAATTCATATTATTATTCTGCTCTGAAAATAGTTTGTGGGTTTAATCACTCAAGTTATTCTTACAGGCCCAGATTTTTAAAAATATTTCGGCTTTGTGACGCTCAGCAATGCACTGCCTAATGGAGTTAGAAATCTAAATCCCTTTTGAAAATGAGATGTAGACACCTACCTCACTTAGGTGTTGCAACACTACTGCAGCAACACCTAAATAAATACCTTTCAGAATCTGAGCCACAGTCTATAAATAACATTGGAATTATTTTTATGTTTATACAGATAGCGCCGATGATTTATTGTACACCAGGGATAAAAATTAAAACATCTGAAACAATATTTTCCATTTATATAACACCTTCCTCCCATGGTTCTCTCAGCCTTTTATGAGCAATTAAGCCTTGTCACCAATGTAAGATAGATAAGGATTACATACTCTTTACAGATGGGGACCTGAGGCATAGGGAGTAACTGACTTTCCTGGGTCCTGCAAGACAGTGGCAAAGCTGTGAATAGACTCCAGGAATCCTGATAGCTAATCTCTTGTGCAAACTACTAACTAATACTGCTTCTCAATGTTCAAACAGCAATCACACCATGGAATGAAAACACAAGTGTTAACCAGTGAATCTTTTCCAAAAATATGCTCCCCACAGTGCTATATGCCTCTAAAAGAACCCCAACATATTTTCCTCATTCTCTGCTACCACCATGAAAAACAAGTTTCTTTGGTCAAGAATTAGACGGATTTTCAAAAGACTCTGGATTCAGCAGCTCCCCCTGAGAACAATGGCTAGATTCTGAGCAAATCTGAAAATCTGGCCACTTTGCTGATGTGCCTACATGGGAGCTGAGAGCTCTTGGGAATTTGGCCTTAGCTGTGACTCTTGAAGCTTTTTAAAATTAGGCCAGGGCTCTCTTCTGAGCTTGTCAATACGGCTTCTTACATTTGCCAGTAGGAATTGCTGTTGTGTAACGCAAGATTCCTCCCCCTCCACTTGATCATACCACTAGTGTGCGGGGGAGGGGAAATAAAAAGAGCATTGGAGTCCAAGATCATGCTTAAGTCTCTGTAGTAGCAGGGAACAGTTTGCTACTAGGCCACCAAACCACCCATGAAAGAGAGAGATTGTTTACTCTACGTTTTCTTGAATATCATAGGATCTAAGACCACCCTGTTTTTAAGTTTCAAGACTTATATACAAGTCATAGAATACACTATATACTTTGGCTCTTGCGCAGCTCAGTCCATCCAACAAATTGCATCTGGGAATCCAAAGTGGTGTCTTCCAGAGTTCTCTGAATACTCTTGGTCAAGATTTTCAACATTGTTGGTTCTAACGATGCAAACTCCTGTACCATTGCGTTCTTTCTGCTAGATCCTGGTTTGTGTATTTTCAGCATTTTCTGGAAACGTTTTGGGTTTGCTGGCCCAACATTTTAGTCCCTTTTTCAGCAAGGTATTTAGCATGAACCTAATTCTAAGCATGCAAGCAGTTCCAGTGAAGTCAACAGGACCACTGGTACGCTTAAAGTTAGGCATGTGCTTTAAGCACCTTGCTAAACTGGAACGTACAGGGTGAAATAAGGTAAGATAAGTCCTGGAAAGGTATGAACTCAAATAAAACGGTAACATAAAACACAAGATTTTTTGAGGTGGCAGTGGTGGTGGTGGGGAATGACAGGGAGATTCAAAGAGCAATAATAAACTGGCTTTCACATGTCCTTCTCACTGACCTACAAAAAACAACAAACAGTGGTATTATCATGTGAAAACACTGTTTTGTCTAGTACCAGAACGCATTAGAGTTGTCATGATTAAGATATTCGGAATGCTTGTCAGCGATCAGACTCCAGTTACTGCGGTATTTCTACAGGAATATCTTGTTTGTATGCTTTAAAGCAAGTCTTTCCCAAGCTGCATTAGGATCATGGTCAAGAGTACTCAGGGAGCGTTTGGAGGTCAGAGGTCACTGAAAGGAAAGTCAACTACTTAATTTCTTTTCTGCTTTCACTTTGAGGGATGTGGGGGGGAAACACATGGTATTTCATATATTCTAGATAAAATGGATCTTTTAAACCCAAAGATACCATGACATCCTTAGCATACACTTATGAAGAAAAAGTTCAAAACTTCCAATTTAAACCACTTAGAATGAGAGGATTTACCAAGATTCTGTCTAATGTTCAGCTGACGCATTGTCAAAAACATTTATCACACAACCTTTTGAAGTTTCTTAGCTTCCCTCTAGTTATTAAAGCTTGAATTGCAGAGTTTGTTATCAACCTCAGAGCACACATGCAAAGGTATTTTTTAAAGTCAGCCTTTCAGTTTGATTTCAGGACTATTAAGCAAAATAAAAGTGTCCCAATCAAGCTAAATGCCTAATAAACTATTTTTTATGCTGAATGTGCATAAAGGTTATGTCTGACTGATCCACTAGATACTTCCCCCCCGCACCCCATTAAATCATATAAGTAAAGGAAGCTGCAAGGAGTCTATCGTTTTCATAGCAGGTTTTCTGTGAAGCCCTGAAGTTAATTTTAAGCTTTTGGTATATGTCAACCTATGCCATAAGCATACCTGGAATGTAGCATCACTGGATATATATCAGTGGAAGATTACTATTGAGAATGTTTGTTAATAAGTAACACTATCATGAGATGTTTCAGCACACATTGGATTTCTCCTATAATTCAAAAAGAGCAAATATCAGGCTCCTATCAATACTTCCAGCAACGTTTCTGAGGTGCTCCTACCTTGTGAAAAAGCCTATTTATATACCACTTGCTAAACAATTCAGTCTTTAGACAGTGGAACCAGATCTTGCAATATATTGAAGACCCTCAACTTCCATTGATTATAATGGAAGTTTGTGGTACTTAGCAGCTTACAGATGGCAATCAGCATGTTGCACTGGCTGCAAAGTTCTTTACAACCTTCTTTTAAAAAACTATTCTCTGCTGTAGATTCATGAAGCCCTGATGTTTCAGACATTTTCAGGAAGCATCTTATGATGTTTTGCTCCTTTTCTAGTCAATATTAAAGGTTCAGGAATTTCTAATCAATAGGCTAATTTGCTTCTTTGTAAGTATAAAATTAAAAGGTGGTACTCTGCGGGGCAGATGACTGAACTACCAATTACTACTTTCAGGACTGCTTGCAGTCTCCCTGTAGCAGTAGGAGCAGTATTTGTTGGATAAAATAACACTAGGTTCTACTGCACACACAAAAAGATGAAGGAAGGCGCTTAATCATGTCTTTACACCTTAATCAACTACATTAAGTTGCAAGGCAAACGGCTGCTTTTTGAACTGAACAAGAGCTAGCTTGAATCAACTGAGCCTGCACATCCAATATATGCTCTGGGACGTGAAAGGCAGCAGAGTAATACCTTTTCAAAATTACATCTTTAAGCCAAACCTGCAATGGTTCTTGGCAGTGTAGGATATACAGTAGTTTAACTCAAACGCTTTTCTTCAAAGTCTTTAATGAGACCTAGCCCTATTACATTTGCAACCACACTTGATAATGCAATTGCTCCTATTTAAATACATGGGTGGAAACAACATTCTGAAGTTTAATTTTTTTTAATCACGTTGAGATGAAACTCATTTACTTAAAAAGAAAAAGAAAAAATGAAAAAGGTAAAAAGGCGGCCCTCTGCAGCTGGTCAAATAGATTACTATAATCTAATCTTATTAGCCTGAGGAAAAAGAAAACTGTTTTTCAAGTATATACTTTAGAGAGCATTGGCTGTCAAATTTTTTTTAAAGACATACTAACAAATTGATTGGAAATAAGCTTGTCCCCAAATGTGTCTGATTTAGTTAGTAACACAAAGTTATGGCGGAGATGGTTGTCAGCATAAATTATATGTGCAAGTACATCTGCAATTCAAAATCCTTTTTTGAATTTATATAAAAAAATTAAATGAAGGGAAAAAAAATCTACTATAGATTTTTTAGATTTCTTTCCCAGTATTTTAGCGATATAGAATATCTGGTGCAAAATAGAATAAACTAAACAAAGAACAAACCCCCATGAAACTGATACAATTTTAAAAGTCCATCTTTACCTGGCTTACATCCTAAATATAATTGTGCACAAATTCCAAATTTCTTGCATAATTCTTTTTTTGAAATTTGCCAAAGCAATGCCAAAAGTATATTTTGTTTCTTGACTCTAACCTATCCTTTTTGGGTGAGGTTGTTAAGAAGGTTGTAGCAAAGCAAATTTGGTGTCACTGGAGTCCTAATAATGTTTTAAAAGTCTGTTGATCTGGCTCTGAGCTGCACAAAAGCTGCACTAGTTTCATTAGTTGATCTTCTCCTACTGATGGACAAAACTCTCTGTCTTCGCTTATTTGTTTAGATCCGTCAGCAGCTTCTGATACCATTGACCACGCAGCTTTGCTGACTTCCGTGTAGACCTTGACTGGAATCGACAGGACATCTCTTCAGTGATTTGTTGTTTCCTTTTAAAGAGTTCCCACAAGGTGGCAATGAGGCAATTGAGCAA
The DNA here is from genome assembly GCF_027887155.1 of Malaclemys terrapin pileata. Taxonomy (NCBI): domain Eukaryota; kingdom Metazoa; phylum Chordata; order Testudines; family Emydidae; genus Malaclemys; species Malaclemys terrapin. The sequence goes on from NC_071517.1 coordinate 6,844,729, forward strand.
TTGCCTAAAGGCTTTCTGATGTGAGGTTGTGCAGGGACCTTTTCACTCAAGTGTCATTCAATATATATGTAAGGTGAGGTGACGCGGGCAGCAATGTCATCTATATGCAGAGACATGGCTCAGATTACTTTATCACTGAACTAAGATGTGGGGTGGTCTATTTGCTGTGCCAGTGCTCGGCTGAGATAAGGACTGGCAGTTCAGCCAGTTTAGAGCAGATGGAAAGGATACTGGCAGGATGAAGGGAGCACTCTGAAGGTATGGTGGAAATGGGGTCTTTTCACATTATTGATGTGATTCAGACTCCTTTAGTCCAAGAGATCTGCTGTCTGCGCCTGTTTCTGTGTCCCCAACTGGTGGCCAAAACCACCTTTTTAATTTGTGTCTATTGTGACCATTTCTTTCTGATACGCACCTTCTTCCACGTGTCTGAGATGAAGTTTAACTGGTTTTATTGCCATTATCTTTTCCACTTATATGCACTGCTGACCAATATGTCATTATTTTTCTATTAGAGATTAATTTATCAGTATTTGTACAATGGTCCTAGAAAAGATTCTACTCCAGCTACTACAAACTGATCTGCTATGGCAGTGAATTCTGAGGGTAGGTAGCCTATCTATATGCCCATCACAAATATATCTGCCTCATCTTCTGAATCCCCCCATGTCACATAATCTAATGACAGACAGTAAATGCAGTTTAATTTTTAAAGGAATTACTTTTAACACACACATATATATATAGGGGGCGCAGTGAATGGAGAAGGTGTCAACCTTCATCAAAGGGCAAAGAAGATTAGAGTATAGATACTGGGAACAAGAGTTAAGATATGGTGGAAAAGTGCTTAAAAGTAGGATAGATATGTTTGTTGTGGGATGAAGGAGACCTGTGGACAGTAATCTATGAAAGAGGATGGATTTATAGCAGCTCAGATGAAAAAAATAATTGAGAAGAGGAAAAGCATATTTGGGTACAATAAACTGTATCCTGAGCTAATAAAGGCCTTGAAATTTATCTGATGTAAGCACCCCAGACCTCTAAATATATTTAGCCTCTGATGTGTTGATTACCTCCTAAAAAAGAAACACACTCAAGTTACCATCTAAGATGCTGAAAATGAGAAAAAAAGTTTCCAAGCCAATGTCTGCACAAATGTTTGACTGAAATGTTTTCAGGCAGGTAGGAAATGTTACAGAGGGTTAGAATGTTTGAACAATGCTGGATCAATCCTAAGTGAATTACTGGCAAACCTACTTAGCATATCTTAAGCAAAACAGGCCCTTTTAATTGTCTCTTACTTTTTATATATGTATAGTACCAAATATCTTGGAGATATAGATGACATTTTTTAAATGCGAAGCATTAAGAGCAACAGAACGGGTCAAGTGCTAAAGCCTTACCAGTTTTTCATTTGTGCAGTTACATTTCATAGGCAACCTTTTAAAGAAACAGAAGGCAAAACTGCAACTACAGAAGCCAATAAAGTTTCAGCTCATTAGAGACGTGTGCTGGCAAAGCTGAACTCACAACAGGGCCAAACTCCACTTGCAAATGTGAATTTTATAGCATCCAGGAAGGAGAGGTGGTTTGGGTAGAGGGCAACAGGAATGGAAAAACAGTATATAAAATAAATGGAAGAAAACACTTAAAGTGAAGAACATTAAGACTGACAACTCAGACCGCACTATAATCTCTGCGCATCCATCTCCTTCTGTTTTTCCGGTGTCTTTTTCTGGTTTGCAAGCATTACACTACTGTGGGTAAAGGCTATATGGGTATTCTGGTAGAGCTGAGGAAACACATAATATCAAGGGTGCGCTGATTATGGCTGCTTGGCAAATAGTAGTGGTCAAGGGTGTTACCAGGTATGCAGACAATTAGAACCCGCTGATATGATTCAGATTATTACATAGCCTCTCGTAATTGCTGCTTTTACTCTGGTGAATTGCAAGTGCTAAACTGTAAAGGATATGAATTATATTAACTTTAGAAACAAAAATATAAGGAAACTAAATATAGCCCTATAAGGACAAACTGTCTTTTTTTTTTTTTAAAAGGCTAAAGGAAACCATTACATTTCCCAGCTTCTGCTGCAAACTATCTCATAAAGGTTGGACTGTTCCATAGTGTGCAAAGGTTCCAATAGGTGTCTAACATTTGGTGATCTGAATTTTTACTTTACAATTTCATTCAGCTTCTCCCTTACCTGTTAAGAAACCTCCAATGAACTTACTTTTCATATTTAATTTTCTCTCATTCGTATTTCTATCTGCTCTTCAACATATTATCTTGGACTTAAACACTAGGCCAGATAGTGCCTGGTGTCTCTTGGCACAGAACCGATGGGGGCATCAATTCTGGGGTATCCTCCTCTCAGTAGGGACACATCCCTTCATGGGACTCTGCAGGGATGAAAACTGCATGTGGAGAGGGGGTGGAGACAGGGTGAGGCTGGGGCTGGAAGTGGAGTGGGCTTGTTGGCAAATATGTTGACAAAATAATAGAGCTCCAGACTGTAATACTTCTCCCACGGCCCCAATCCACACAGCTGAACCTCAACCCACACCCCCTTTAATGGAGGCTCCCAGCGACAGCTGTGGCCAGGAGAGACCCTGACAGCAGAGCTCAGGAGACCTGCTGGGTCCTGGGGCAGAACGACTGGCCATTTGGTAGGAGGGAAAATCCTCTGTTTCTCCATCACCATTTCCATGGAATAATTTGTGACAAACTCCAGGTAGGTTTCCATGCTAAGTTCTCCTCGTAGATCTCTTTCAGTGGGTGTTTCCACAGGAAAGGATGAACTTGGCCTCTGACAGGCCACTGAGGTCCCCATTCCAAATGCAGTGGAAGTTACTGATGGCTCAGCACTGCACAGGACAGGGCCCAAACGATATTATTTATTAAATTATATTATAAATTAACTATTACCTTTATTATTTCGCATATGGTTTATACCAGTACTGTATGAACACATTACAGATCATCTCCTGGGCATCAAAAGGGAACCAGGGGTACCAGACTTAAATAAAATGCCCCTTTTTCTTGTCAAAATATCTATATTATTTAAAGTATCTCATAGAGGTCTACTTCTGTTTTGGCTTCTAGTGATATTTTGGCTAATTTATGTAGAATAAAATATCCACTAAGGGACAAATCAAACTTCTTCCCTTGATGATGAAGGCAGATTGGGATTGACTGATAATGCAATCTTATTATCTTAGTCCCTGGACATTTTCTAGGCAGCTGAACCGCTTCATTCAGTTTCATTCTCAAACCACAGTAATTGGTTTAGATATAAATTATCTGTGGGGCTAATAATAATGTTCACCTAAAATGAGCCGATTCTTCCAGGAGAAGTTTGGCTAAGTAAAACAGTTCCTAGCTGATTATGGAACCGTAGAATGCTTGCTGATAGAGGAAAATAGAGTGCATTTATAACACTGATAGGAAATGTCAGCTGCGGGGGATAGTATTTGTAAGTTTCTGCTTTATACATATTTGCAAGATGAAAATGCCACTTTTACTGAGCATGAAACCATGAGAAAATCAATGCCAGATCTTGCAATTTTTTAAAGTGGTGCTAATTAGAAAGATGTTTGTAAAATCAAACCTTTCGACTCCATACATTTGTATCTTTTGATGTCTGACTTAGCTGCTGCTTCATGCCACTCAAGTCTTACTAAGAAAAGCAGAAGTTGGGTCCCCTGCTAGTCTGTCTGGGGGAGTTTACCATCTGATCTACTGGATACAAAGATAAAAGTCCTTGCGTACTTTTTTCCTTGCAAGTATTTTACTATAATTTGGAAAGTGCCTTTATTCTAAACTCCACTCACGTAAGAAAGTGGCAGATATATGGCAGCGAAGGCTGCTCTCTTTTAGTATTTCCTTGTAACTAATCTTTAATGCTCAGGGAACTGTATGTATTTCCATTTTGTATGGAAAACAGAGCTATATTTATAAACATAAAGGCAGTGCCTTCCAGGAATGACAAGACAGTGATAGCGGCCACTCACTGCTGATGTTAATCTTATGTCTTAAAGTACAATGGTCACTATTAAAAATTTACCATTGGTCAACAGTATCAGAAATACAACAGTTCCCCTACCTATACGTAAAAAAAAAAAAAAAAGGAAATTAGCATAATAAACAATAAATATTCATGTTAATAAGGATTATTCTATTCTCCTATGTATTTATCATTTCAAGAAGAATGGTTTGTTCGCTTTTGTCATGCTTTTGTTTTTTAGTAAGTTGTGACTAAATTCACAAGAACTTTGCATGCACAGAAAAGCCTGCTGTAATACTAGCTTTGTTGTTTCCTGCCCCTTCATACTAGATCTATTTGAGGTTCAGAATCATAAGCAGAACTATCATGCCAGCAGAAAATGCTAAAACGGAATCTGAATATTCCTAAAGTCAATAAAAGCTTTAGCAAGACATTTTTCACATATGAAGTTGAAGTCCTAGGTGACCCTCCCCTGCTGATATCCATTCATCAGATACCTTCATGATTAGTCAACAAAGAATCACAGCCTATATTACTATGAAAAACCTTGCAAATAATTTGTTACACAAAATAAAACTGTAAATTGTGCATATGTGTTGCATGTCTGTTTCTCTTTTGGAATACTCCAGTGTAATATGGTATTAGTTTATCTCACCCTTAGGCGGGGACAGTTTGTATAAAAAAAAAGTATTGAAATATATGTTGATAACTAAACCTGGCCCCTATGTTAATTTGCCAAAAACTGTAACCTATGTTATTGTGCCAAGCTTTCAAATGTACCTATGGAGTAATAAATGTTTGTGACCTTATGGAAAGCTTGCTTTGAAGATGTTTATTTGCTTCAGCGACCTTTTGGTGGTGAGAATATAGTTCATGCATATTGTGTTTCCACCTACACTGCTGGAAGAGCCTCCAAGTCGAGGCAGTTCCAGAAGAGAGAAGGAAGAAGGCAGGATTCCAGAAAGTCATTGGAAATGGAATAAAGAACAACCCTTGGAAAGTCAACAGAGTGCTATGCACAGACTGTTTTACAGGTACCTTGTGTTTTGAGAACATTAGATACTTTATCTTTTTTTTTTTTTTAAGCAAAGTCACAGACTTTTGAGCAAGAGTTCTTCCTCTCAGTACCTATCCCTGACACAAAGGCTGCCTGAAACATGGTTTCTGGGTTTCCCCCCAATTCTTTCTTTCCAAACCTAGCATTCTCTTCACCATGTGCCCCCCCAATGCTCTGTGGGAGAGCAGATCTTCCCTGCATTTCAGAGAACAGACAGTGGTCTATTCTATTATTTTCCCGAGTGGCAGCTTTTAAGAAACTTATTTCCTTATATCACAATTTTTAAAACACTTTGTTTCTACCCTTCTTTACTGGTTCATTGGCTAAAGTGTATACATGTATCTCAAGCATATTGTTTTAGTTAGTAGCCATACTATGACTTTTTATTCACACACTGCTAATAGCTTAGGGCCAAAGGCACTCCAATGGTTACACTAAAGATGAGTTTGGCCCACAATATTTAAATTTTATGGTTTTAGCTACTAAAAGCACTGACCTTCTGGGTTCTTTTACCTTTCTTTTCCCATTCTTCCATTGTGCAATTAGTGTATACTAAACATTACCTAACGCTGCAACACTAGCTAGGCAGAATTATGTATTTATAGATCTTTTTCTTATCTTTCATAATCTTTGCACTGGTAGATAGAATTTTGGGTCCTTCACTCCCAGAACTGGCAATGAATGAAGAGAACTTAATGTCATGCATTAGGAAAAGCAAAACATTGAAGACAACAATAATACAAGAGAAAGTGAAAATACAACTTCAAGAGATACTGGAGAATAGTGGAGTGCAGTTCAGATAGTAGGCAAGTACCAGTTCTAGCCTTTGGTAAAACTTGTAAGTATGATTTCGCTGTTGTCCATGATAAGTTCTTCAACGTGTTGAGACATGAAAAGTCAAGAGAAATGCCAGAGCGCAAAGCTAACTGCAGGAAAAAAAGATGACTCAGTTCTTTGTCTCACAAAGCATGTTAAAGACATTATAAAGTGCTTACAGATGCTCAGCAATTCAGATTGCCTGATTGGCTGTACATTTGAAACCACGTAATTCTGAAGAGAAGATACTGTGCTGCATGCAATGGAACATTTTCTGTAACTGGAATGTGTATTACTGTGAAAGGGAACAGGGAATTTTTTAAAATTAAAATTTCATTTAAATTAGATAATTGTGCTTTAAAGTGAACTTTTATGTCAACCTGAAAGAACCTCTGTTTTCACTCTGTTTGACACAATTCATAGAATCAGAATTACTGTACAGAATCATAGAACTGTAGGACTGGAAGGGACCTCGAGAAGTCTTCTAGTCCAATCCCCTGCACTCAAGGCAGGACTAAGTATTATCTAGACCATCCCTGACAAGTGTTTGTTTAATCTCTCTTAAAAACCTCCAGTGATGGAGATTCCACCAATCTCCCCAGATAATTTATTCCAGTGCTTAACCACTCTCAGTTAGGAAGTTTTTCCTAATGTTCAACCTAAACTGTCCTTGCTGCAATTTTAAGCTCATTGCTTCTTGTCCTATCCTCAGAGGTTAAAGAGAACAATTTTTCTCCTTCCTATTTGTAACAACCTTTTATGTGCCGAGATAGACTTTTAAGACACCCAAGACAATAGAATCAAGGCAGCAGCATAGCTGAAACATAGTTCTTTCTCCTGAAATCAATAAGCTTGGGCCAAATCCTGAAGTCCACACACCATTTCCACTCAGGCAAAACTTTTACTTATGTAAATGAAAATATTGACTGAGTAAAGACTTCAAAATGTGGCCCATTATAATGGGGAATACAGAAAATCCTTGGGATATACCATAAAAATCTTGTAAATTTTACTTACCCACTCCCTTGGATGAATAACTTTCTTTGCTAGGCAAATATCACTGGGTCTTTTTCTCATGATGTTTTGAAGGATGGTAATGAAGAGTGGGCAGCAGATAATGTGACTGTGCTGGTAAATTTTCATGACCATTTTATAAGGCTGAGGTTCAAGATTTGATTTTTTTGGGCTTGCAGTCTATTCAAATACTATATTCCTAGTTAAACCATTGCAATGGTATTATTATTAAAAGATTGAAGTTACAAATTAAGAAATACAGATCGAGAAAATGATGTGTTATGACTAATAAATATCCTATGCAACTATATGGGTCTCTATGTCAAATTGCTCATTAGGGCAATGTTTAGCTACAAAAGTAATTTAAAAGGACTTGAGATTGCTCTAGAGAATCTTATTGCATATTCATCTCAGAAAGAGACCTCTAATGATTGACAGAATTTGGCATGTTTGTGGATGTAGAACCACTAAAAACAATAAAACATGTTCTAACCAGATGGCTTACAGAAAGGAAATCCGTGTCGACTGCAGCAGATGAATTGTTGATCTTTTCTTATGGGTACAGACAACAGAAACAACATTAGCTAACTTACAAAAATCACAGTAAACTTTACACACAAAAACAATTATGAATAAAGTGGTTTCTCACTGGATGAAGAACAGAACAGGTATGTTATGTAGGACAGTCAAAACACAGATACTCAACAACGTTACAATCTTACTGCATCAACGCACATCTGATAAAAAGGCAACTCAATACTCATTTGACATAAAAGAAGTAAAGTCATAGGGTACAAAAAGCTGTGATCCATGTTTTCATTTTTGCACTAACCATTGCTTGCATTCAGTAATTCTTCCATAGCTTGCCAGTTACAACATCGTCACAGCATTCTGAACCAATGACCATTACATTCTCATCTCCAAAGACACAGAGAGCATCAAAGAGAATGGTGAACATGTAAAATGTTCCAGTGTTCCCAACTACATTTCTTTTTTGACACAGTTGGCAAACTTGTTGGCATACTTAACAAAAGGGCAAAGAACTGAACTGGATAAGATTCAACTATCTTCTCACTGCCGATGGTAGACTCACCAAAATAGATTTGAATCACATTGCAAGTTTCCTCATACATCTCTGACATTAACCTGAAGAAGGGCTCTGTGAATCCTGAAAGCTTCTCTCTCTCACCAACAGAAGCTGGTGCAATAAAAGATATTACTTCATCCCCCTTGTCTCTCTAATTGTCAGTAACTGTGCTTTATCTGTTTCCTGGGCTATTAAATGAGTACCTTTCATGGCTACCTACAGTCCCTTGGCAGAAAAAATGGTGGATAACTTACTGCAGTTCCGATAAAAGTGTTCTTTTAAAAATAAAACTTTCAGACAATCAGCCAACTTTTAAAAACAAAAATAGTCATTTTTGTGAAAGGAGTAATTTGAGTATGAAGCAAGGAAAGGATCCTACAAAATAAGTCTCTCAAAAGTGGCACATTGCACAAGTGTAAATCTACTGTACTAATATCCCCCCAAAACTTGATGTATTTGTCCTCTTCCTTATTGATCATTTGGTATCCTGGAAATAGAATCACTGAAACAGAACGAAGCCAGAGGATAAATGTCTTTCAGTCTTAAATCAAAAACCAGCTCTGCCCTGCCTCAATGTTTTCTTTTGATGAATCCCTCTGTTTCACCCCAGCATTTATGTAACAGCAGGAGCTCATTATTCAGACACCCCATTCGCCTCCATGGGCTTTCTTACAAAATTAAACAAAATACTTTGAAAATGTCTTGTTTCTTAATTGTGCTTCCAACATCTCATTTTCAGGGAAAACTTCCAATAGTAGATAATACTCAGCACTACAGGTGACAAATGTGGCTAGCTAATGGATCAATACTTGCTCAAACACTTTGCAGATTATATGATAGCAGAAATAGCCATGGCTTCCAAAGTACCCCTCTCAAAACATAAACCACAATGCAACCTAGCAGAATCATTTCTGAGACAGATTAATTGTGTAGTAAATGACCTTGAATATTTTTCATTATCAAACCACTGAAGTTTTCACAATTCTCCATTAAGTTTGACTAGATCGACTAGAATTTTGGAATGTGTATATGTTGTTGATTTTACATATTTTTTCTGTTAAAAGGTTCATGACTGTTTCCAAACTCATTCCAACGATAGGACACTACATGTAGATTTAGTGTTGCTTGATTCCTGAGACTTGCCTCGGAGAGGCGAAGAATGCTCTTGGGGTTAAGGCCCTGAACTGGAACTCAAGAGATCTGGGTTCATCCCCAACAGTGCCACAAACTCACTGTGTATCTTTGGGCAAATCACTAAATTTCACTGTACCAGTTCCCCAGCTGTAAAGTAAGGTCATTAACACTTTCTTTCTCCCACCCTTTATCTTGCAAGCTCTTTGGGGCAAAAAACGTCTCTCTGTGTTCGTGCAGCGCCTAGCACAATGGGATGCCAGTTTTGGTTTCAACCTTTAGACACTACCTGGAATATAAAGACACACTGGCTTGCCCTGAACCTCTGACATTACAGTGTGCTACAGTGACATTCTAAGATGTACGCTGAGGACAAATGGACAGAATGGTTTAGAAGACCTCCAATGACTAAGGCTACATCTACACTACAGGGGGGGGTCGATTTAAGATACGCAAATTCAGCTACGTGAATAGCGTAGCTGAATTCGACGTATCGCAGCCGACTTACCCCGCTGTGAGGACGGCGGCAAAATCGACCTCTGCGGCTTCCCGTCGACGGCGCTTACTCCCACCTCCGCTGGTGGAGTAAGAGCGTCGATTCGGGGATCGATTGTCACGTCCCAACAGGACGCGATAAATCGATCCCCGAGAGGTCGATTTCTACCCGCCGATTCAGGCGGGTAGTGTAGACCCAGCCTGAGTCAATGTTTTCCATAGCGCATTGAGCTTAGACATGTTTCTTATAAAAACGTGAAACATTATTTACAATTACAAGTGCTATGTGCTAATAAACATAGCATGGCTGATAAGAAAACAGAACTACAGGCAAAATTAGCATATTCATGAGGTTTTAGAAAGCATGGCTGTTCCAACGTTCAGCATTTGTGACAGGTTTGTAAATACTACAGGTACATTTTTGCCAACTATGTTCTGGAAATAAGGTGTCAGGCGCCCTAACAGAAATATTCTGAATGCTTTAAATACCCTAAGGCTTAAAATAATTTGTTTTATTTTAAGAAGGAACCAAACATGAAAGGGCAAAGGAGGGGGAGGATTATCCAAATAAAAAAAGAAGGGCATACAGCCAGCCATGCAGCCCTGTTGCAGAATGTTACAAGATGTGCAGGAGTCTTGGGCTACAACGCAGACTGGGAATCCAAGTGCTAAGCCCACGGACTCAGGGCTTGTCTACATGGGGAAATCTTCCAGCATAGCTATATTGGAATAATTATTCCACTATAATTTTACCAATATAAATACCTCAAATGAAAGTGAATAGTGTCCGCTCAGGGACCTATATCAGTATAACCATAGCAAAGTAATTATTGTGGTATGCCTGGAAATTTTCCTGTATAGACATGCCCTCAGACTAACATAGGCATCAGAGACAACTCTTTTCCTGTCCCCAGATGTGACAACACCCAGGAAATAAATGGTGGTGATGCAAACAATATATAATGTGCACAGAGGTACAGACTATTTTTTAAAAAGCTACTGTGTTCTAAGTACAACCCTTTCTGTTTTGGCTCTATATTTATAACTAAAATATGCTTCTGCATTTTTTCTTAAAGTAGTTAAGGGACACTGAAGGAAAATGGTCTTTTATAATTATTTAAACTAAAAGGTAACGCCATAAGACATTATTTCTTAGAAAACTCTGGAGTCCCATTTATTAACTGACAGCAATTTGGTGTTAAATGGGGTGAAATACAAATTGAGTGTTGCCCTGAAATATTTTGCCACCAGACCACAACATGCTAATGAGATTTTGCCCAACCTTATGAATATTAATTCAGGTGGATAGCGTTCTCAACAGAAACCTTGAGTCAGTGACAAAAACCTACATAAAATAGGAGTTCCTCCTTATAAGGAAAACAGAAAATATTCAATTCTACTTTTCCCACTTTGTGCTCTCCAATGTTAACGTACGTTTAGAGCCCATTTTGTGATGTGGAGACTCCACCTAATCATTAATTGCCGCCCTAAAATCCTTGAAAAACAATTTTGCAGCTCTAAAGCACTTTCCATAAAAGGACCCCAGAGCATTTCACAAAATTAAGGAATTAAGGCTGGGGAATTTCAGAAGTAGCCTAAGAAAATTAGGTGCCCAAATCCCACTGAAATTCAGTAGGAGTTAGGTGCTTCACTCCCTTGGGCACATTCTGAAATCCCAGCCTTCTTGTTTTTGTGGATACAGACTAACACAGCTGGCCCCCAATACTTGAATCCTATTGTCTAAACACTTGAAAATGATTTTTTAAGAATTTTTTTTTCTAGTATGATCGGTGCAGGATGCTCATTTAGAAGCTGTGACCAAGAATACTGTGCTTCATATGTGCTATGGAAGAATGGTACAATCATTTCTTTCACGTAGAGAGCTCCAGAACAGTCCAGGCCTTTCTCACCTTCAGCTTAGACTAATTGAGTGTGCTGTACACAGAGCTGTCGGATCAATCAAAAGTGCAGAATAATGCTGCCTACTTATTAGGCAATGTTTTATATAATAAGCACATTTGGTCAGTAACTCTGTAGTCTGTACTGGCCAGTGATTAAGTTGTGGGTTAAGTTCAAAGTTTTGGTCCTGACTTCCAAAACCTGAACCAGTTTGGGTCTTGGTTACTTGAGGGAGTGCCTCTCTGCCCATGAGACACTGGTGCAGTTTTGATCAGTGGAGGCAATTAAGCTAACCTCCTTGGTTTGAAAAGGTGAGGCCTGGTTGCAAGTAAAGCTGAGCAAAATTTTTCTGCCAAAATTCTTTTTTTCCTGAAAAATGCTGTTTCGAGTCGAATAAAATATTTTGCAAATGTGTGTTGAATTCACCTAATTGTTTCAACCACAACAAAAAGTAAAAGAAAAATTCTGAGAAAAAAATCAAAAAAGTTTCATTTAAACATTTCCAAAACAAAATTATTCAATTTTCTGATTCAAAATGACATTTTGCTTTGAAATGTATTATTTTAGAAAAATTAAAACATTAAAACAGCTCAAAACCAAATCCAAATGTTTTGTTTTGAGTTCAACAAAATGTTTTGTTCAACCCTGTATGAAATTTTTCAACTTTTAGGTCTGCCAAAATTTTTGAAAAAATTTCATTTTGGGTCGACCCAACACAATTCCCTCCCCACCCCATTTTTTGTAATGGCCAATGAATCAAACAGGTATTTACATAGATCTGGTTGCAAGGTTTTCTCTATAGGTGTTTGTAACTCTAGAATTCAATTTCTTCCTTAATCTGCCAGAGCCCAAACTAACTGACTTTAAGGGCATAATGCTTAGGTTTTTCGTTTTTTTGAGATTTAGCAAGGGGTGGGTTAGGAATAAGAGTGGTCCTATGAGAATATCTGTGTTTCATTAATGGCAATCCATTTTTTGGATTGGTATTAACATATGATTCAAGAAGCAAGTTTGATATACTGGGTGATTTTCCCATTTTGTCTGTTTTTATATTATTTTTATATAGTACCTAGAATTAGTAGGATGGAAGCCTTTTATACCTCATACTATATACACAACACACATCCACACAGGCTGGGATCCTCAAAAGGGCTTAAGGGGAAAAAATACGAGGCGCATAAACCTATATAAAATGTATATACCTCCCTTATACATGTAAAGATACATACACAAAGTTATTGTTGAGGAGATAAAAACACAACAACAAAACACAAATAATGAAAGACAGAAAATGTTTTATGTGCAGACGGAATTTAAGTTCTTTGCACAATAAAGCATCAATAAATGTTTGATGAAGCTATTTATGTCAAAGTTTAGGCCAAAATTAGGCACCATATATCAATAATTAGTCACCTAAATACATAGCCCCCATTTCTCAGATATTCAATATTTTATCAGGCTATTTTTATTTAGGTGCTTAATATTAGACACTGAATTCTGAAAATGTTAGCTTAATGAACTTGATTACCCACAAATCACAGGATGTGAACATGACCTTGTAACAAGCTGGCCATCTCCTCAGCTCCCAAAGGACTCTCTGCCACACCCAGAATCTCTTTTCTGGCAGTTGATTTCCCAGTATAGGCAAAACAAACAAAAAACAGTTCTTCAGTCCACTCTGGGTTACAGCTCCCAGGGTCGTCCTCCCCTCTTTTGCCTCTTCTCACTGCTCCCAGTTCTTGCAGCTCCCAGGCTCTGATGAGGTCTCTCCTCCCCTCTAGGCCCAAGTGCCCTCTTTTAACCCTAACTGGGGTCAGCAGACCAGACACAGAGTGCACTGGTCCTGCTCCCTCTTAAAGGGCCAGTGGCACCCTGTGACATACCTAAAGGTGAATTGCACTACTAAGTCGATGGTATAAGGAAAACAAGACTGATTAGATGGATATATTTATAAAATAAGGATATTTTGGTAGAAACTTGGTAGGATAGTAGACAATCTAGAATTTAGGGAGAAATGCAGAATCACTGCATAAAACCCTTTTGTTTTTTAGACTGTGGGGAAGGTACATATAACACTTTACTTTTAATAAAGAGAAATGTTTTCTCTTTCACTGTATCAATTTCACTTCAGACTCCCCTTTGGTTACGTTATCCATACTGTTTTCATTTTATATTTCTTGCTCATGAGGATTAAAGATGAAATATATGATAAATGCACACACAGTAAAGGATTTACATTAAGAAGGATGTCATACAATTATTTAATTATTAATGTTTGGTATTTAGTAGCCACTCAATTATTTCCCATCCTTCCATTTTTACTAGATTGGTGAAATAAATTACTTGATCTTGCCATAAGTTTAACAGTGTAATTTGCTGACAAGTATCAGAGCCTCAGAAGAAAACTGAAAAGCATTTTGGAAGACTTTTTTTCAACATGCGCCATTCTAGGGTACATAATACATGAGAACTGTTTAATATATGCACATTTCTGATGATTTAGAGCACCTTTTGAAGTCATGGGGTTTCTTGTACATCCAAAAAGTCACTTTTAAGGTGAGAGGTTCTTGACTAGACTACTACTAATACATAGTTTTCTTAATTTATTTTTAAATTATGTTCCAAAAAATTGTAACACGTGCCTTAACTGTGCTCAGTTTTGGGGTCACTGAGCTAATAAGAGCTACTTGTAATAATCAGACTTACATAAGAGATTACAATCATTGTCTATATACAGAAGAGACTAGGGAATGATAGCAAAGAAAGCTTTCATCCCTTTACACACATATACAGGAAAAATGTCATTAAACAATTTATGAAAACAAAGTGAAAGGGAACATTGTGCAGATAAGATAGTAATGTAAATGTGAATTTCATTATGTAAATTAATTAATTTATGGAGTACAAGATCAGCTGTAGCCTGGTTCTGATAGCACTACAGAAGTTTACCTATCTCATATAGCCCAAGCCCCTTCCCCTAGCAAAACAGCTTTTTTGTTTAATACAAACAAAAGCTTTTCTTACAAACACAGGAAGAAGAGGTTTCTCCTTTTAAACTATGTTTATTTATGAATTTTAGGTGCAGACCCTCACAGATTAAATGTTGCTTGGTTCAGAAACTCATCAGCTCTACTCTGTTCTAAGGGGGGGAATGTTTTAACAAGAAACTTCCCACCATCTGAGCATCAAAAACCAGGAAAAATGCACTGCTGCTTATGTAAGCATCATTTCTGAAGTCACTGGGAATCAGGCTATGTCTCAAGATGACCAGAGATAACATTGCTTATTGTGTCAGAAAATATAAAAAACGGCAGGTTTGCAAAGCTTAAAAAAGAAAAGAAAAAAGAGACGGGAGAATTTAACTATTATTTTTATATTATGCAGAAATATAATGAAAGAATTTGGTACAAAAGAATATATATTTAAAGATGTGATTAATTCCATTTCTATTCAACAAACCACTTAAGCATGTGCTGAATTTGGCAATGGATATTTTGCTGAATCAAGGCCTTAATTCAGAAGGTGAGTGTGTGGGACAGATTCTGAGCTGGTGGAAACTAGTGTAGCTCTCCTGAAGTCCCTGGTGCAGTGCTGATTTACGGCAGCTGTGGATCTGGGCCAATATTTAGAAATGCATACAGAATCATGCTGAAAACATGCGTAACTATATGAATGAGTTTATATGAGAATATCTTAAACTAGGCCTCCAAGAAAAAGAACAGGGTAGTTTAAAACATTTGCTTCATGTAAATGGATTGGACTTGCCAAAAAGTTACTTTTTATGCAGGCATATGATCTACTAGAGGAAAGTTAGACTGAGTCACTGGATACATCAAAGTCAAAGTCCAGTGAATACAATTACTGAATGCTGTATGAACAAGAATGATACCTACATTCATTTGCCTACTGCCATGATTTCAAATTTTAATTACACAAAAACAGCTAGTAGCATCAGTGACTGAACTCCGCAGATTACCTTGATTGCTCTGTCATTATCTCTAATCATCTGCTGCTTCTCATCTTCAAACTTTTGTACAACATCCTGGAACCGCCTTTCTGCAGCAAACTGCTGCCGGCTGCTTTCCTCTGTCAGAGAGGAAATGGTTGTCTTAAGTTCAGCTACGATCTAAAAAGAAAACAGCATGCTAAAACTCCTTGTTTAGTGAGCGGTATGTACTTTGCATGTATTTATACTTGACACAAGAATGGAGTTGGCAAACTCCACTGTGCAAACTAAATATTTTAAATTAACATATTACACACTGGCAAGCATGAAATTCCACACAGAGAAAAGGAATATAATAAAACTGTGAATGGCATAAAACTGCTGAACACAAAATATTTGGAAGAGTTTTCCACTATAACATTCCATAATATTTACTCATCAGAACAAAGCACATCTGTGATCTCAAACATATAAGATGTTTCCAGTTTTCCACTTCACTGAAATGTCTTCTTGGGATTTTTAGCAAGGCTTCAGAATTTTCTGCACTATAACAATCAAAGAACACTGAAATAAACATGCTAATAGCTCTTTGTCTGTTTGAAAGATACATGATAGTTTGATACTGTAGATAAGAAAAAGTTGTACTTTACATACTTAACTGAAATATTAAACTTGACAGGGCATTCCTGTGTCGTTGGGAGGAATGTATTTTATTTAACAATAAATTTGAGGTCTGGTTCAACGCTCATGGACTTTTTACATGAAACACCCATGATTGTTGACTATCTGAAATCTAGTTGTTTTATCCTTTTTATCACTGTAGAAAGCCATATTAAGCCACACTTCAGGGGCATATATTATAGAATGCTACGCTTAGACCCAAGTGTCCTGATCCAGCAAAGCACTTAAGCACATGCTTAACTTTAAGCATGAGAGCAGACTCACTGACATCAATGCAACTACTGATGTGATTAAAGCTATGTTGCTCTACTAGGGCCATAGAATCCAATTCTGAAAACATACGAATAGTCCAATGATAACAATTGTACTACTCACACATGCTTCAATGATTGCAGGACTGGGCCCCTAGACTGCAAAGAGACATAACTATTTTAAGGCCACACTATTTAATTTATTTAGGGGGAAAATGGGAGGTTTCAGATGATATCTGATATGATTATAAATAATGTTATAAAATATTTTTAAATAAAAATATTGGAATCCTGGGAAGAGGAGAAGGGAAGTAATTTTTTTTAACAAATGTATTGTGAATTTATTTCCCTACAGTTTGCTAATGGATGAAAACCAGAAAGTGAGATAGACTGTAAATAAAAAGTGAAACTGATCCTGCCAGTTTCAGTCACAGTGGACAAAACTGCCAAAATATACAAATGACATAAATTGCAAAATTAACACTTCTTATCTTGTTAATAATCTAAACTTTTATCAGTATCCAGTTTCATATGAACAGTATCCCTTTGAACTCTTATTTAACTGACAACTGGTTAGACTTAATGCTTTCATAATTTTTAAGGGGCAAACTAATTGTCCATAAAAACGAAAGGGCATGGATATTGGAGAATCTCTAATTCCTGCGTCTACATGAGCAGGGAACATTATTTGGTATTAATATTAGTAACGTCTGTAAAATACAAATGTAAATTAAGAGAAAGGCAATATCAAGAATGATAAATGAGCAAAAATGTTCCCCTTTGTGTGGAAAATTAAGTTTTACATTATTTGGGTATAATTAGGCATCTGCAGTAACAAGAAAATTATCTTTGAAAAGGTAAAAAAGATTGTAAATGACCAGATGGTATGGAGCAATATAAGAACCCACATAAGAACTTGCTATCCAGTCCTTTAGAAATGTTCAGTTCTATATTTAAGTACTGAGATACCGTTTTCTACGAGTAAAATCAATGGGCACAAATGTAGAGCTAATTTGAGCAAATGCAACTCCAGTAAAAGTCTGTAGTCTGAATTCAGCAGCAATATAAATGGTAGTCTGGGTCAGGAAATTAGCACCAATCTGGCATTTACTGGGTATTTAAAACGGAAGTAGAAGAGGGTGGTAACAAATGTAAATTGCACTCATTTGACAGAAAACACAAAATAAGTATAAATTACATTACTTTGCCATTTACAACCAATGCGTAGTTATATCACTATATGTCTGCTGAATTTTGTCCATTTTATTTAGGGTAACAAAAAATAGTAAGTTGGTTAAAATGCAGCAGTAGGAGAGGAAAGCACTGACATACTGGGCAGACTTCCTCTATTAGAAGTTTACTGGGTTAAGAACCTGGACATACATAAACATTTTAAAAATATTTTAAGAAAATCTTGACAAAAGTTGCCAGACAAGGAACTGCTTTCGGCAGTAATTCTCAGGAAAAAAAATCTAATTGTTTATTTTGTGTAAACTTCAAAGAGAATTTCCGGGAATATCTTCTTTGTGTGGGTGTTAAAAGTGAATATTCCAAGAGGCCAGAGAGAGTAAGATTAGGCTGATGTCAGCAACATAACCAAATGAAAGTTACAAATGACCATTTATTAATGTTAAGCTACAAAAAATATATTCAAACAACATTAAGGGTCTGATTCAAACCCACAAAAGTAAAGAAATTCAGAATAAAACCCCATCTTTAACCTCACCCATTGTATCAAATAACTGTAGCATACAATGTATGGTCTGTAAAACCAGCCACTGTTTAGAAAGCCCTTACAATGGTTGTCACAGAATCACCAAAAGTAGAAATGTAAAAGATTGATTAGGTCATCTAGTCCAACCCCCTGTAATAAAGGACATTCCTTACAATATATTTGTTAATGCAATGTCCAGTTTCCTTAAATGGGTCTCAAACCACTTCTCTTGGGAGACTATTCCACAGTCTAATAAATTTCATTACTATGAAGTTTGTCCTGATCTTCAGTTTAAATTTTCATTATCTTAGTTTCACAGTTTTATTCCTTGTTACTCATATAGTCTTTTTGTAACATCCTAAGCTATTTCTCTCCCTCCTTGATGTTTATACCTTTTACATATTCAGAGCTGTTTAGATATCCCCCACCTGCCATAGACATAGCAAGGTATTACAGAGTTTGTAGCTAAGGGTACGTCTACACTATCTGCTGGATTGGCGGGTACTGATTGATCTATCGGGGATCGATTTATCATGTCTAGCGTAGACGCAATAAATCGATCCAAGATCACTCTGCCATCGACTCCGGAACTCCACCACAGCGAAAGGTGGAAGCGGAGTCGACGCGGGAGCGGCGGCAGTCGATCCCGCACCGCGAGGACACGAAGTAAGTGATTCTAAGTCGATCTAAGATAGGTCAACTTCAGCTATGCTATTCTCATAGCTGAAGTTGCGTATCTTCGATCGATATCTTCCCCCTCCCCCCAGTGTAGACCAGGCCTTAAGGGAACTTCAACCTCAGGCCTGAATTTCTTTATATTGATGTCAAACTTTCTATTTTTGAGGTTTGTTTTCTTTTTATTTCTCTTCAGGGTGACATAACAAATGCAAGAGGATTTTATAAAAAGTTTCTCAAAGAAGTTTTTAAAGTTGGCATTCTAGTCAGTCATCCCACGTTCATGTAAACGCATGCACAGAAAATATGCATTTAGATTATTTTAGAAATGCATATTATTTACCTAGACATAATAACTATATATAACATATTTACAAAGTTTTCTGATAAATGTATAGTGCCCTAAGTTTTTAGTGCAGCAGACTTGAGAGTCCTATGATATCCCGCCACAGTATTTATGTCCACAGTTGTGGTGATGTTCCTTTGAAATGAAAGACTTTTGAAGGTAGAAATTAAGATTCATTATTATTAATAAATTGCAAAGTGTTTCTGGCTTAACAGTAAAAGAGATGATTTGTAACTTCCATGTTGCTGCCTAGTATGTGGGCGCTTGAAACATTCCTTATGTTTGTTGGCCTTAAGGGAATATCTGTCCAATATTACTTTTGCTGTGAATAAACCTTTATAACCAAACTCAAGGCTACATTTGTGGTTATGAGACTCTTGCTTCTCAGAGAAGAATGATTGCTACATGCAAATCCTCATGACAGTTTTTACACTATTAAAATTTTAACCTTCAATTGCATCTACATATTCTACCATTGTCTAAAACCATGCACTAGGAGCATGTTACTGGTATGCTGTACCAATATACTACACTGGCTAAGTGCCCCTAGTGTTGGCTCAGCTTATACAGACAAAGCTGTGCTAAGTTTATTCTACCACTACTTCCTCCTGCACCAAGCGAAGGAAGCTATACCCGTAAAAGCGCAGTTTTAACAGTGTAACTGCATCTACACTAGAGGGCTTTGCTGGACTAGCTATCTCGGTCATGGATCACACCTCTTCACTTCCTCGATCAACACAGCTGGTCCAGCAGAAGTCTGCAATGTAGATGTAACGTAAGTTTCAATACCATGTGCAAGTTAAAATGAAGGTTTAAAGTACTCAAAAGCAATTGTGAAGAATCGCTTACGACCTCCATTTTTTTGGATTGACTTTAACTGTAAGGGTAAATTGAATATACATTTTCAGTTCCCACGTCAAGGGTCATCAAAAAACCATTTTACATTAATGAACAAAAACTCCCTCAATTAAGAAAAAGAGGTTATCTTTTATGTCATGATGTAATCTAGAATTCTTTTTAAATGTTTTGGGCTGTTAAAAAGCTATGTCAGCATTCAGCAAAATTATTGGATTGGTTAAAGCCCTACAAACGGTAAATATCAAAACTGCATCGTTGGGCTCAAATCCTGTCATCAGATATGTGGCCAAGAACTGCCTTGTAATAGCCTATACACTTTATGGTTATGCAAGCAACCTTTACACGGTTATGCAGGCCTACATACAGGGCCAATTTTGCCTCAGTTCTCATTGACTGTTCTCATTGACTCATTGTCAATGGTGCTCATGCTCCCGGCAGGATCTGACTCCCAATAGCTAAGAAACAGCAAGCTTAAAAAAAAGGCTTTAATTGGTCAGTTAAATTTTCTGTGTTTTTTTTTTTTTTAAAAAGTACTGTAATAACATTTGGGAAAGGCAATTGATATTTGATTTTGGGGGAGTAGCAGGGAGTTTTGGACATAAGAAAAATAAAGTTCCAGAATAGAAGTACGGTAAATACATTTTTCATTTCAAGTTTCCAAATCAAGCTTACTAATTTGAGGTTTTTGTTTTCAGGTTGCCTACCTGTGAAGATTTGGCCAACTTCTGACTGTATTCCTTTTCAATCTGCTTCAACCTGCTGTTGGCCTGAAATAGACACACACACACAAAAGGAAACCAGATTAGCTCAGATGAAGAATGTGTACAGACACTTTGCCACTGACCCCTACGCTTGGCACCTCATCTACATGCCTATCACTAAGCAGCTGGGATCTGTGCCAATTCCAACGCCCTTTTGTGGCAGCCAGAAAACCACAAGGGCTTGTCTTTGATCTAGGGCCAACTATTCATCACTTAAAAGAGAGAAAAAATTGTACCTCTGCTGCCAATTATTAGAAAAACATAAAGGCCTCTACGGATAAAAAAAAAAAGGAGGGGGAGGGAGAGAGAGCGAGCGAGAGAAGTTTATCAGGATGACTTCATCTCTGTGAGAGGAAAAAAGGGAAGAAAAAAGCCACAAGTTCCAGTGGAGGCTGTGAGGGTTCAGTGTGACATGTATTATATGTTTTCATGTGCCAGCTGATGTCTGCAAGCTCCTTTTGTCAAATCTTACATTCTTTTTTAAGACTGCTGCTATTAAACTGAAAATCAAACCCAAGATGCATCTGAACCATTTGGGCCCTCTTTGACACACAGCTCTTTCTGCCTCCTGGCATATCTTTTATATCTCAAAGATAAGGAATAAAACAAAATTGGAAACAAGGCCACTTTGTTGTTCTGATATCACGGGTAATTGAGAAGCAGGTGTAGCTGTAATCTAGTGAAAAAAAAAAAACAGCTCTTAAATTCACCATTAGTTTTCATCCAAACTAAGGACACAATTCTGAAATGGGTTGGAGTTTTAAAAGCCATTGTTGTACTATATCTGATAGACCTGTCTCAAAAAGTTTCCTCATAAATGTTCTGTTAATGGTTCTCGTATTTTTGGTTCTAAAATTTGAGGCTAAATGTCTGAGAAAAATGTATCTTTCAGTAAAAGAGTACTCTGAAAGCTGAGTTTTGAAGCAAGTCTAGGGCGAGCAGCCTTTCAAAGTGATCTTATGCAAAAGGTTCTGTTCACAACACTGGAGAGGACAGAATCCATCACAAAGTCCTGATGCAGCGGCTGGGTCTGCGCAGGCAGACCCCAATGTCAGTGTGGAGCACTGCTGAAGCCAATGGGGCTCTGTATGGGCGTAGGGGCCCTGTGTGGAGCCAGTTGCAAAATTGGGATTTAAGGCTCCAAATCCTGTGTATGCTTATGCATGCATCTTCACTCAAGCAAATAGTCTGATTTACTTCAATGTGACTACACATGCTTAAAGTTGCAGACATGCATAAGCCTGCAAGATCAGAGGCTTAATGAATATACATTAAAATAGTACAGAAAATGTGAAACAGCTATTCTAGTAGAACATGAAAACTTTTACAATCCATGCCTTTCTAAATGCTATTTTTAATGTAAAATATATTAGTCACATACGAAAATTTATTTCACCAAAATATTTCATTTTTAAATCCCAAATTTCTTCGGATTTAACTAGTACAAAGGTGGAAGATGCATAGATGTTTCCATATTTAACTATTATATGGTATGAAATACCACTGCTCTAAAGCATCATCAGAAACACTTTTCTAGTGAATGAGTATAATTTTTAAGTCCAAGGGAGATGAGAATGTTACCATTTAATTGTAGGACTAATCACGTGTTCTATATCATGAGTGGATGCGCTACCTCTAAATCCGTGCCTAAGATTCTATTAATGTCTCTAAATACTGTGTTCCTGAAGTGAAGTAAAAGATTCTGAAATGACAGGTGAATTTCATTTAAAAGTAACCTGTTTATCTAATTTAGGTAATCTACTGAATATGGGGTCCACTCAATCCTAGTCAATATACAACATAGTGATGGGTTAATTGATGAAGAATTTATTATGTGGAAGCATCACACAGTTTGTTCCAATCTACACTTCTTTCTGCATTTAACACTTTTTTCCTTAATAGTCTTCTGGTTTCAGATCACTTATTGACACCACTGTGGGTCATAAAATTATTGTAACTGGATGTTTATCTTTAGGGCAAATTAAAAAAATACTTACTGTACTAGAAAGATTAAGTTACTTTATACTCTCAGAAAGATTTTTCATACACACATATATATAGATAGTGTGTGTGTGGAGAGAGAGAGAGTTGTTAGCAAGACTGTGCAAAGAGTGTCACATTACCCTTGTGTTCACTCTTAATCAGCCTGAGACTGAAGGACTTCATCTCTCATATAGTCAATTTTATAACCTCTTGAACCCAAAGAAGAAATCTTAATAAATAACACAGGCACACACACCCATAACTTTCACAAACATATCAGAAGTTAGTCCACACCGAACCGAGCTGGGGTAGCCAGTTTGACAAACAATGACCAAAAAGATCTGAAAAAGAAACTTGCTAAATTTCAAGGCTTTATTCCTAGCGGAACTCAAACCTCTATAATACTGTTTATAGTAATCTGATTTAAAATTAACTATTGTATTTAATTTTGTAAAACTAAAGACATAACAGCTTTAATAAGATGGCATCAGAAGTGCAAACCAACCCTCAATAGCTCATTTACTGCTTTTCTTTAAATTAATCAATTAACCCCAAATTTTTATATACACGTTAAAGCCTAAACTTTCTGAGGTGCTCAGCATTCACAGCTCTGACTGAAACCAATAGAAAAGTGAGTGCTCAGCACACCTGAATAACAGGCTCTACGTTTCTCAGGTTGGGCACCTAAAAATTGAGGCATCTAAAACTACTGGACACTTGAAAGTATATGCTTCAACTTTTATATGTAGTTCTGTCCCATTTTACAGGACTGACATCATTGCAACCCAGGCTTTAAAGCTGGTGCTACGTAGTATGTAATTTCTACAAGTTATATCACACTGGTCAATCAAACTGTTTTTTTAAACTTATGGTGACACACTGGGGATCCACTTCAATTATCTTATGTTACTCCAGAACATATTACACATCCCCATTTTGCACAGAACCTGCACCCATATTCATTTGAGATCTTGGACTATGGGCTCTTGCTTTGTAGCCTGGGAAGGCAAATCTGCCCCTTGCCAACACATGGAACATGGCTGTGCAAAAGCGCTTTTACTTAGGCTTTGTGCCGGGTAAGCATTTTTCTATGAAGTGCTTACATATAACTACACCTCTACCTCGCTATAACGCTGTCCTGGGTAGCCAAAAAATCTTACCGCGTTATAGGTGAAACTGCGTTATATCGAACTTGCTTTGATCCGCCGGAGTGCGCAGCCCCACCCCCCCGGAGTGCTGCTTTACCGCATTCTATCCGAATTCTTGTTATATCGAGTCGCGTTACATCGGGGTAGAGGTGTATATGTAGAGAATATAGTTTAGGATTTAAATTAAATTTATCTTGACAAATGAGGAGACTAAAAATGGAATGGTGAAAAGAAGCATCAGTTTTCATGGACGGTTTCAAAACTGAGTTCAACTGTCATAATAGGCCAACTCTATCATGTACTATATGAAACATAAGCTGCTTCTGTATTAATTTTAGCATATTTCCTCACTTTCAGGTGACATGTATTTCAGAAACAATGATGAAGAGAAATCAAACTGGATAACAATCCTTTGGAAGGTCAGACAGTATTCATTAAGGTCTAACTTCATGGCAATGGACAGCAGGGTCAATACAGTTAATGGTCCTAAAACCTAGTTTTTCATGTGCTTTATGTAACTTCTGTAATTCACATCTGGCTGAAATATCAGCTATGATGTGCATTTTCATAGCAAAAGGGCTTAAATTCAATAAGCCATGGTAGTTTTTGTTTAGTTTCACATGTTTTAAGACAAACTTTAGTTAAAACTGACTTCATTATGAAAATATTATACGCACTTAGTTTATGTTACAGAGTAGAGTCTTTTGCATTACAATAAAATATTTTATGGCCTTGTTACAGTTTTTCAGCTTTAAAAAGCAACTACAGTTTTGTAACAAGTTTCATACATCTATAATCCATACTGTTTATATCCAAACTATAGATACTAAGTAAAACTCTACTGACTTCAATGGCACATTGAATACAAACAATTTAATGGTATTAGACCCACAGCCTACATTTTACGATGTTTGAAATATTGGATACTATGGTTAATGAAGACTGAATTTTATTTTCTTCTTTTCATGAAATACAATAGTACTGTTAAAAATAAAGGAACTTAAACATAACAACCAATTATGGCAACACACTCCAGAAAAGTCTGAAAAATATTGTGCGTCACCAAAAACTTTCATCTACTTTTCAGTAACATCATTGATGA
Source organism: Malaclemys terrapin pileata (assembly GCF_027887155.1). Lineage (NCBI taxonomy): Eukaryota > Metazoa > Chordata > Testudines > Emydidae > Malaclemys > Malaclemys terrapin. The sequence goes on from NC_071517.1 coordinate 6,869,702, forward strand.
TTAGCAAGATATTTGTGTGTAAAGAGAAAACAACTTTTAATCACTCCATTATTCCTGCCTAACTCACTCAATGGAACTATGGTCCTGTTTTAGTGACATTATAACCACTTACCTTGTGGTCACTTCTGATTAGAGCTAGGTGGATTTTTTTTGGAGGGGGCGGGGCGGGGGCAAATAAATGAGAGAATGAGAATGAGAGAATAAAAAGAGTGAGAATAACTCTATAGCCTGACAGTTATGGCACTCATCTAAGATGTAGGAGACCCAAGTCCCTGCTCCAATAACAATTTAATTATTTATAAAATGTGGCACAGCTTCAACAGGAGAGATTGACAAAGACTCACACCAAAATATCCCATAGCTTGTGTGGCTAGGACACTCTTATGCAATGTAGGAGATCCAAGTTCAAATCTCTTCTCCATATTAGGTAAAAGGGGGGGGGACTGAACTTGTGTCTACCACATTCCAGGCTAGAACCATAACCACTGAGCAAAAGGTTATAAAAGAGGTCCCTCCTTTGCTTTCGTAAAAATGTCAGATCAAAAAGAAACATTTTGACCTGACTTGATATTGTTTTTCAATTCACCAAAACAGTTAGAAAAAATGGTTTTTGGTTTGATCCAAAATGAAGCTTTTTGCGTATATTTTGGCATTGCCAGCAAACTGAAAAATCCATTATTTGCCCAGATCTAGTTCTGACATTATAAACACTAGATTATAATTCTCCTGAATGAGTCAGCACCAGAAGGTTACTTATGTAAGTCAAAGTTTCTATTTATAAACAAATATCTTGGTGAGTAAAAGCGGAGAAGAAAGATAATGACAATTAGAGTTGGTTCTGGCAAAATATGTCTTTTAGTTTCCAAATGTGGCAGGGTTTCTATGAAATGTTAAGGCTCTTACTTCTGCCTATAATAGCAAGAAATTCCAAGTTTATGATTTTGTCCTTAACTCATCCTGTTTTGCCTGGTTACTGCAGAACATATGGCATTCAAAATCTCCCATTCTTTGGAGACATCTACAAAACATATGCAAAATAAGGTCGATTAACGATCAAAAGATAAGGTATACAGGTGTAGTGTGCATAATTAGGGCCATATACTGCCTTCAATCCATGGAAGTCATACTGATGCCAGTGAGAGTTGCACAAGCAGATTAAGGGATATATGTTGCCTACAGTTTTTTCCTTCATCCTCACAGACCTAATGATTCTACTTCTAGGCCAAGAAAATGAGGTGGACAAGCACTGGTTTGTTCAGTGCTAGCATGGCTAAGTTATTCAATCATCATTCAGATAATATTTCAATGGTGGAATAAAGTGCAGGACCTCACTGCATATCTATGTCTGCTTTTTAAAATCTATTTTCATCCTCCTTTAAGATTCCTGTGCCATGCAGCAGGTGATAGCGTTTGGGATTGTCTACACTGGCAGCTCTACCTTTTTAGCTCTGAAATTGATCTCCCCCATGATGGCATGTGAAGACTGGCTGTGAGCCCCCAGCCCTGCGGCCAGAATGTTCATATTGTCACCAGCAGAAGACAAGCAGCAGCAGCAGCTTTCAGAGCAATCAGAAGAGGCAACATAAGCATTAGCAAGAGCAAACTGCCAATAGGGTGACCAGATGTCCCGATTTTATAGGGACAGTCCTGATTTTTGGGTCTTTTTCTTATAGGGGCTCCTGTTATTCCCCACCCCCTGTCCCGATGTTTCACATTTGCTGTCTGCTCACCCTAACTGCCAATGAACCCCAGGGGTCATTTCAGAACCTGAGGACCTGCTGAGAATAAGGAAACCCCAGCTAGATTCCCCAAGTCAACAGCTGGGAGGGTGGAGAAAAACCCACTCCAACTGCCATGGATTTCCCATATCCAGTAAGAAACCTTCTCTAGGGCTGCTTTGCACCAGAACAATCGTGCAAAGCAGCCCCAATGTAGCATAGAATCTGCACTATGACAGCCAATTAGATAACAAATAATTGGGGAGGATGGGGCAGAGACAGCAAAAGACTACTTGGTGGGAGCTTGGTATTTATATTTGAAATACACATTTTTCTAATTATGCAAAAAATCCTATCCAAACATTAATACGTGGTCATCTGTTTAGATCAGGGATCTCAAACTCAAATCAACACAAGGGCCACACGAAGACTTGTACATTGGCCCGAGGGCCGCATCACTGAAACCTTTTCATACAATGATACAAAAGTATAGTCAAAAATGAAGAGTAATATAGTATGCTATTAAAACTCAATGTATTAACTTTTTAAAAACTATAATGCAAAGAGGGGTTTAAATAAAATATAAACACCTGTAACTATTCCTTATGTGGTCAGTAACACTGATGATGATCTACACTAACAGTCTATCAACATAGCTGTAATGGAAGGAACTTTTTAAAGTAACTATTCATACAAAATACGTTGCCATTTTTAACAAAGATGCTTCCCAACTACTCACAGCAAAGAATCATACATGCTGAACTTCATACCTCAGACTGCTCGTCTAGTCCATGAGGCCCCGCCCCTGCCCCGCCTCTTCCAACCACTTTCTCGCCCCCATTCCAACCCCTTCCCCAAATCCCCACCCCAGCTCCGTCTCTTCTCCGCCTCCTCCCCCGAGGGTACCGCATCCTCGCTCCTTCCCCTCCTTCTGGAAAGTCCTAAGCGCTGCGGGAGGTAGGTGGAGGAGCAGGGACACGGCGTGCTGAGGGAGGGGGCGGGGGGTGAGGGGAGCTTGGCTGCCAGTGGAGTTGGTGCCTATGGCGGGCCGCAGGGAATAACTCTGCAGACCACAGTCTCCTGGGCGGTGATGGGGATGGGAGGAAGCAGTGTTAACAAACATAAAAATATCATTTTTCACAGAAACCGGCTTACTAGCTAGCAAGTCTTTAAAAAAAAAAAAGGCCACCAAAAAAGCACAAGAAACAACAAAAAAGACAAGAACGTGCAAAGCACATTATTTGTTTCTATTCTATTTAAGTCCAGTAAAGAATAGAGACAACTGTACATTATTTTTATTATTGAGTCTGCAATAAAAACCTATATAAGAAAATTACAATGATTTGGACATGTATATTGCAAGTTTTTTGTTTTTCCTAAAGTTAATGAGGTATTTGAGAATTGATGGCCGCACTCTGAAGCCACCAAAAAAATTCTTGTGAGACCCCTTGGTTTAGATAGTCTTGAGGAAGTAACAATGTGGAATATCCTAAGGGAAATAGGGTCATTTCTTCAGATAACAGGGACTACAGCCTTAAATATTATCGCTGTAAGAGTAGGACTAAAGGAAAATGCCCTTGTAAAGTTGTCTGTAGCTTCATAGTATTAGAAATATAAGTAGTATGGCTATAACCAAACAGACTTTCATCCTATTAATTTTCACCTATCATCATGGTCACCTACTAATTGCTTCAGCCTGCCAAATATTGTTTATTGGAATGACATGACAGAAATCTGCCATTCATTTGCTGTTCTTTGTAGCTTGTAAATCTGGTCACTTGTAAATATAGTCTAATCTGTACATGAAGACAAAAGTATTATTTTAAATGGTCTCTACTCAAATAATGAGCCCACTTCTCCTCTTACTTGAGTGTAAAGTAAGAGTAACTCCACCAATGTCAACAGCGTTACACAGACATGAATCTCCCATGAGAGGACAATCTGACCTCAAAACTGTATTTAGTTAAGTTGCATTTTGATTTTTATTGAATTATTAATGACTCAAAATCCATATGTTATTGCTTTTATGAAGCATATTTCATTTCATAATTTTTGTTGCCTAATTTTTGCTTTTTTAGTCACTGCCAGCAGTACAACTGATATCTTTCCATGAAGAGAAATAGATGTCAATTAATTGATTGGTTGACATACCATCAAATTATTATAGGTCACTATTACACCAAGTCAGACATAAGAACAGCCCGTTTTCTTTAATTCTTCCCACCCCGTAAGTTTTCTTGTGGATATCCATGGCAAGAGGTGTCACTTTCCTGAGATTTGATTTTCTAGCATTCTGCAAAGTGGTCTGTCATTAATGAATGCACTGTAGACAGAGTACAGAATCTGTCAGAAATTGGCTTTCCCAAGGTATAAGGATATGGCATTCAACTGTACAATTCATTTTGGCAACACCTACAATGAAGAAGAAAGAATGAACTGCTGCTAAAATAATAATTTGCTTCATTATTTCCTTTTTACTTTTATGAAGAGTTTGATAAACCACAACTTCCCAGTGGTTATGGGCTCAATCCTGAAAGGAACTCAATGAATTCTGGAGCAGCAGAGCATCTTCAACTTCCACTGAAGACTATAGGAGCTGAGAGCACACAGCACCTCCAGGACTTGGTGGAACACCTTGCAGAATCAATGTTAGAGCAATGATTTTTTTTTAATTAATAAAAAAAGAGGTCAGATAGGCATAAACAATGTCAATGCAAATCTTTCAGCTTTCAAATAGTGACTTCCAGATAAAAAATTAGTGGTATATAACTGAAGTTTTAATTATTGTAAGTAAATTAGTTGCTGCAGTAAAAATAAATAATATGACTGAGAGGTCATGATATTTAAAGATTTAGGGTGAAATCCTGCCACTCTTGAAGTAGATGGGAGTTTTGCCATTGATGTGGGCAAGGACTGCATCCTTAGTCTCTCTTTAAAATACAAATGATTTAAAAGGACAGCTCCCCTGAACTCTAGAGGGTGTTTTGTGTATATATATATATATATATATATATATATATATATATATATATATATATATATATATATATATCCCAATGCACTGACAGAGAAGCAGGTTTAAGAAACTAGTTTAAGAAACCAGCTAAGAACTAATCACTTTTCAAAAACTAGTCAAATAATGGTCATATACAAGTTGATGCTCATTAATTAGCTTCACAGAAGTGTAAGCAAACTTAAAATAAGAAAAAAAGAGGTGGGGGGAAGGGAGGAAGGGGAGAGAGAAAATGAAAACTTGCTTCAGGGAAGAAGCAACTGTTCTCTGATCTGCAGCAAAGAATTTAACATCAAAGAGCTAATGTAAATGGGGCCCATTTACTTAAAAAAACTCCACCTTCTGGAATATTTCTATGAGTCTGACAGCATTATGCTTTATACCAAAATTCAATATTGCGTAATTTGACAGATGTTAAGGGAAAATGACCCTCGGATCGGTCAACTCAAGCAATTTTGGTTGCTATTAAGGATATTAAAACACTTTGTACATCATCTGTTTAAATTTTAGAGATTAGCAGATCAGCTCTCAAATTCATCTCACTTGAATGTAAAACTTTACTTCAGTTTCAAACCTTGGAAAATATATTCTCTCAAGTGTTTTAACTATTACAGTAGATAATTTTCTACACCAATACGCTTTTCCTTTTTACTGCTCTTTCCACCAATCAGATAACATATGATGTGGAAAACTGAACGTCTGTGTAAAAGCGAAGATAGCAGACCCAGTTCAAATATGTAATTTGAGCTACCAAAAAGACCATTAAAATTGTTCAATATCTAAAACAATGTTAACAGAGTAATTAGTTAAGTACCAAATGACTTCAAGAGCTCTGAAAGTGAATGATAGAAATCCCAATCTGTCATACCCACAAATCCTATTAATATTCTACTGTAACTCCACTTTTGCAGATCTATAAATCCTATGGCATTTTCTTGATATATTTATGGAAGAAAAAAAACCCTCTTGTTCATGTGCTAAGCACTTTTCATGAGGAAGAAACAAGAAGGAACAGAAAAGAATTTGACATTCTACCTGTTCTATGAAGAAATGCCTTTCTGCACCAACCTACAGTTCCACATTTAATGGGGGTCAACTAAAAAAAAAACAACTAGTGCAATTTGTGCTTAATGAAAACAACTTCCTCTACTGAATTCTTTCCAGTGCTTTATGCCTGAAGAGTCTATTTAACCCAATAGAGTATTTCTAACTATTGTGCAATTTGAGGGGGAAAAATAGACATTGAACCCTTTCCTAATGCTCACGAATTACACGCTTCTATCACAGTCCAAATGTTTTAGGTATACGAAACCAAGTTAATATGGTTACTGGAGTCAAATAATGGGACATGTTAATTACAGACTGATCACGCAAAATGAAATCCTGTACTGCTAAAATAAGAATACTATGCCCACAATGTTTGCTTTTTTTCACTTTTTAAAGAATATTTAAAGAATCATTAATCAAAAAAAAAAAATCTGAACAGTAAATACTGTAATGTACATCTTTGTAAGCTTCTAATGATTTCCTTTAAACACAGTATAGAACTGAAGAGTAAAGAGAGAACATTTTTCAAAATTTTCTTGAAAACAGAATACAATCACACAAATCAACAGTTCAATCACAATGCCATTAGTTCTTTAGGAAGTTGGCATCCATATGAGTTAATCTTGTCACCTTTATTTATACGAGTTGTCCCATGGACTTTGATTTGACTCCCTGAACGAGTAAGCAGCACATCTCATGAATAAGAATGACAGGACTGGATCTAAGTTCTAAGCAGTTTTAAACGAAAAAATGTTTTTTTGGTATATCCAGAGTTCTACAAATTTAATGACAAATTCAACCCCATCAACTCTCTGGGCCTCTCGGAATTGATGAAGCTGATTCTGATTCACTCTGACATTGCTAGCTTGTTTACTTACTTGATTCAAACATGCCTTCTTTATAATAATACCTTAAATTAGTCAGCAACTGCCATATATTTACTTTACACAACAAAACAATACCCAGCATGTCTATATAAGCAATTTAGAGAGCAAACAGCAAATTACATTTACCTGAATCATTTGGAAGACACAATCTTCTATAACTGGATTGTGCCAAAAATGTTATGGAGGTGGTTTCTGCATTATAAAATACTCTCCCTTCTTCTCTCCAATATCCAAATAAGATGAATGGTCAGACAAATTGGCTTCTTCCTCGCTCTTCAATGAGTGATAATAAATCAGGAACTGCCAGGAAAATACCACCATCACCCCGCTAGAATTGCACTAGTAAATTCTGAAAAAATGGACAATAGCAGGAGCCTAGGGCATGACGTCCCTTTATAAAATGGGACATCAGGTGTGGGTGGTAGTACTTTGAGGATCCCCCAGGACAGGCTACCAGAATTGCAGACATAGAAACTTCTTTCCCAATGCTTACCAGTGAAAGGATCCTTACATGACTCCTGAGAAGATTGACAGATTTAACAGCTAGGTTACCTACCACTGAAAGACCCTGAAATAGAAAATAAACCTATATAGGGAAGTCCAAGGCCCTTTATAATCCATAGCCCCCCAAAATAGGTAAAATAAATGTCCAAGTCCTCCCTACCACATTGAAAGGCAAACCCCTGTGCCTGTTCTAGTTTATGGAGTATACTATCAAACCACTCTTCCTCAGATCTTTATTCACCATTTCACAGGATAAGCCTGTAACATGTCAAGGCCCTTAGCAACTGAGAGCATGGAACGCTTTGGCAACAAATTGTAAAATATGGTAAAATAGTGTATGGAAGCTTGGAAGGGAAGGATTATTATTTTTATTTTTAAGAGTTTGGTGTTTGCTTTCACTAAATAAACTGTGAGAGAATTAGAAGCTAAAGTGGCTGTCTAGCTGAAGTCACTGCTGCCTATCTTAACTTTTCTTTCCCTAAATCTGGTACAGTACAAGTATGGTATTTATTATTTAGTGTTTTCTTACTTTATTCATCTCCTGTTGTAGTCTGTCTAGTAGAAGTAAGCATAAGACAATTACAGAAAGTATGGTATGTTTTCTATTTAAAAGTTTTAAAATAGGACTGTCGATTAATTGAAGTTAACTCACACAACTAAAAAAAATTAATTGCGATTAATCAGTTTTAATCGCACTGTTAAACAATAGAATCCAAATAGAAATTTATTAAATATTTGTGGGTGTTTTTCCACATTTTCAAATATGTTGATTTAAATTACAACACAGAATACAAAGTGTACGCTGCTCACTTTATATTATTATTTTTGATTACAAATATTTGCACTGTAAACATGATAAACAAAAGAAACAGTATTTTTCAATTTACCTTATACAAGTGCCATAGTGCAATCTCTTTATCGTGAAAGTGCAACTTACAAATGTAGATTATTTTTTGTTACATAACTGCACTCAAAAATAAAACAATGCAAAACTTTAGAGCCTACAAGTCCACTCAGTCCTACTTCTCGTTCAGCCAATCGCTAAGACGAACAAGTTTGTTTACATTAGTGGAGATAATGCTGCCCACTTCTTATTTACAACGTCACCAGAAAGTGAGAACAGGCATTCGCATGGCACTTTTATAGCCGGCATTGCAAGGTATTTACTTGCCAGATATGCTAAACTTTCGTTTGCCCCTTCATGCGTCGGCCACCATTCCAGAGGATATGCTTCCATGCTGATGACTCTCATTAAAAAAAATGTGTTAATTAAATTTGTGACTGAACTCCCTGGGGGAGAATTGTATGTCTCCGGCTCTATTTTACTTGCATTCTGCCATATATTTCATGTTATAGCAGTCTTGGATGATGCCTCAGCACATGTTCTTTTTAAGAACGCTTTCACTGCAGATTTGACAAAACACAAAGATGGTACCAATGTGAGATTTCTGAAGACAGCTACAGCCCTTGACCCAAGGTTTAAGAATCTGAAGTGCCTTCCAAAATCTGAGAGAGATGAGGTGTGGAGCATGCTTTCAGAAGTTTTAAAGGGGAAACACTCCGATGCAGAAACTACAGAATCTGAACCACCAAAAAAGAAAATCAACCTTCTGCTGGTGGCATCTGACTCAGATGATGAAAATTAGCATACATTCGTCCGCACTGCTTTGGATTGTTATCAAGCAGAACTTGTCATCAGCATGGACGCATGTCCTCTGGCATGGTGGTTGAAGTATGAAGGGACATCTGAATCTTTAGCGCATCTAGCATGTAAATAGCTTGTGACTACAGCTACACCAGTGCCACGAGAACACCTGTGTTCTCACTTTAAGGTGACATTGTGAACAAGTAGGCAGTATTATCTCCTGCAAAGGTAAACAAACTTGTTTTTCTGAGTGATTGGCTGAACAAGAAATCAGGACTGAGTGGACTTGTAGGCTCTAAAGTTTTAAATTGTTTAATTTTTGAATGCATTTTTTTTGTACATAATTCTACATTTGTAAGTTCAACTTTCATGATAAAGAGATTGCACTGCAGTACTTATATTAGGTGAACTGAAAAGTACTATTTCTTTTGTTTTTTTATAGTGGAAATATTTGTAATAAAATAAATATAATGTGAGCACTGTACACTTTGTATTCTGTGTTATAACTGAAATCAATAAACCGGTATTTGAAAAGGTAGAAAACATCCAAAATATTTGAATAAATGGTATTCTATTATTATTTAACAATGCAATTAATCATGCAATTAATCGTGATTAATTTATTTAATTGTGCGATTAATCACAATTAATTTTTTAAATCACTTGACAGCCCTATTTTAAAACCTTTTAGTATATAACCTAGTGCTTAAATCAGCCTCTGTACCAGATGACTGGAGGATAGCTAATGTAACTCCAATTATCTGGAAAAGGGGGTGAAAAGTGAAGTGGCAAAATCTTCAGATGATATAAAATTACTCAAGATAGTTAAGTCCAAAGCTGACTGTGAAGAGTTACAAAGGGACCTCACAAAACTGGGTGACTGAACAACAAAATGGCAGATGAAATTCAATGTTGATAAGTACAAAGCAATAAACACTGGAAAAACATAATCCCAACTACACATACAAAATGAAGGGGTTCTAAATTAGCCGTTACCACTCAGGAAAGAGATCTTGGAGTCATCGTGGATAGTTCTCTGAAAACATCTGCTCAATGCACAGCAACAGTCAAAAAAGCTGACAATGTTAGGAACGAGTAAGAAAGGGATAAATAATACGACAGAAAATATAATCTTGCCACTACATAAATCCACGGTATGCGCATACCTTGAATACTGCATGCAGTTCTGCTGCTCCATCTCAAAAAAGATACTCCTCTACCCCAATATAACGCTGTCCTCGGGAGCCAAAAAAATCTTACCATGTTCTAGGTGAAACTGCATTATATCGAACTTGCTTTGATCCGCCGGAGTGCGCAGCCTTCCCCCCCGGAGCACTGCTTTGCCGCCTTATATCTGAATTCGTGTTATATCGGGTTGCGTTATATTGGGGTATAGGTGTATATTAGAACTGGAAAAGGTACAAAGAACGGCAACAAGAATGATTAAGGGGTATGGAACAGCTTCCATATGAGGAGACAGTAAAAAACCCTGGGACTGTTCAGTTCAGAAAAGAGACAAATAAGGGTGGATTTGATAAAGGTCTATAAAATCACGAATGGTGTGAAGAAAGTGGATAGGGAAATATTATTTTCCCCTTTCTATAGCGCGATAACAGGGGTTACCTAATGAAATTAATAGGCAGCAGGTTTAAACCAAACATAAGGAAGTACTTCTTCACACAAAGCACAGTCACAACCTGTGGAACTTGTTGGCAAATTATTAGATAGGATGGGTAAGGAATGGTGTCCTTAGCCTCTGTTTGTCAGAGGGTGGAGATGGATGGCAGGAGAGAGATCACTTGATCATTACCTGTTAGGTTCACTCCCTCTGGGGCACCTGGCATTGGCCATTGTCGGCAGACAGGATACTGGGCTGGATGGACCTTTAGTCTGACCCAGTATGGCCATTCTTATGTTCAGATGATGTCGTGAAGGCCAAAAGTACAACTGGGTTAAAAAACAAATTAGATAAGTTCCAGGAGGACAGGTCCATCAGTGGCTATTGGCCAAAATGGTTGGGGATGCAACTGCACGTTCTGGGTGTCCCCTAAATCTTCAATATGGCAGAAGCTGTAACTGGATGACAGAGGATGGATCACTTAATAGTTGCCTTGTTCTGCACATTCCCTTTGAAGCATCTGGAACTGGCCACTGTCAAAAGACAGGATACTGGTCTGACTCAGTACTGCCGTTCTTTTGTTCTTATGTTAATCTTTATGACTTTATAAACACATGCTATCTGTGCATTCTCTTGGAGCTTCCCAAAAAGATTCTAAGTATCTTTATTAATGCAAAGTGTGAGAAACCCTAAATATAAGGGTCACTGCCAGCTACACTTATACCACAGACACATTTATAGAGTGAATAAAGTCACTAGCTCAAGTCATTTTCTTAAATACTACATGTTACCACTAGGTAGTAATGTCATTCAAATATATGCTATGATCCTTGGCTCATCTAAAGGCTAACCTGGTATGAGTTCTACAGCAGGCAGGATCGGTCAGAATTTGAGGACACATACTCAGCTGAGATAAGCTGCCATAGCCACACGACCTCAATGAAGCTATAACAATTTACATCATCTAAGGATGTGACCGTTGGACTTTATCAACATATGGTACATGAGCGAACGGCTATTGGAAAGAGTACAGAAAGATTAGAATGTATGTTCTAGATGAGTGTGACAGACTCATTTTCAGTTACATTTTGAGGCAATAAAAAGCAACGTTTAACTAGAAGATAACGATTAAAATAAAAAAATTGTGAGTGTGCATCATTCTGAGACAGATTTTTATTCCATGAAATGTAAGTATTAAAAAGAGGGGGGGAACTGATGTCACAGTGTAATAAATAGAAAAGCCCTACGGTTGGGAAGCAGAGCCAAAAAACCCAAGCCCGTGATTTGAAGTAACCAGTGTTCCTTAGTGAGATTACCTTGGATTACTTTTAATAGTTTCAGATAAAACAAAAGCTTCCAAAAAAGAATAGTACAACTTCATGAGCCAGAAAGTATTGCGCATGTTTAGTCATTGGTGCTGTAAGTCCAGCAAAAACCTAATTAAAAGTAGAATGGAATACATTGCTCAGTCATGAAAGCAATTAAAAAACACAAACAACACTTTTGGAGACTAACATTCTCAATGTTTAATTATTTATCTGTGTTCAGTTCTGCAGCTGTAGGTCAGAATTAACTCCTCTGAACTAAATACTAAAAAGAAAACTCTTTTTGGGATTTGTACCTCATTCATTTTCAATCAAAAACCCAAATTCATTTCAAATTCACACAAGAACTGCAACAGTTTCACCTAAATCAGATTTTCTACAAGTTAAACACCCCTCCTACACTCAGATGTGATTGTGAAACTACTTTGATCTCTATTCCCAAATTTATTGCTCTGTGTAATCCATGACAAAATATAACGTGATTTACTGTATCTCTATATGACAGCCCAGCAGCTGAGAGAACTTAATAATTTAGCATAAGAAAAAAAAAAACCTTCTGGCACCAAAATATACAAATCATAATTGAGGCACTTTAGTATCATATTACAATGAAGCATATGCAGGCTGATCATAAGAACTTCAAAACAATTATAATTCTTTCTCACCCATTTAATAACGGTGGTTTTTATTCCGTGACATGTTCTGCAGCTGCAAGCAAGTCATTTTGGAACACTTTTGTTTTTTCACATTAAAGACTATGTAGGGCTAATAACATCATTTTACCCACTCCCTATTTCCCAACCATCCACTTCCCATCCTCCCACTTCAAGAAACAAAAAACTGCAAAATTTCTCAAGTTAATTCCAAAGAAATGAAGGATATCCATGACAGTGGAGACAATGCATACAAATGCTACACAAGTATAAATGTATGGGGCAAACAGATGCTTTGCATTAGTGTGCACTATTAAATAGAAAACTATATTAAAAAGAAAACCACAGTGAATAATTTAGATATCCAAATGAATATTTACAAAGCAAGAACATATTGTACAAATTCCATGTGATAAAATGCAGAGTCATTTGTTAAATATGAAATGCAGAAAGCCTACAAGAGTAGTGTGTCTGCTATATTACTCTATGGAGTAAAGGCAGCACTCCAGGAGAATAGAGAGATTGCAGAGAAGCTAAATGACTTGTGTGTTCATTGCAGTTTTGTTGCAGCCATGTTGATCCCAGAATATTAGAGAGATAAGGGGGGTTAAGTAATACCTTTTATTGGAACAATGTCTGCTGGTGAAAGGACCTGAAGAAGCTTGAAAGCGTCTCTCTTTCACAAATAGACGTTGGTCCAATAAAAGATATTACTTCACCTACCCTGTGTGTTTATCATACAGGATGTTGGGGAGATATCTACCCAGACTTATTTATTCTTCGTAATAAAGATGAGGGATTGCAATTGCTAGATGGTGCGATGTCAAAAGAAGAGATGTTTAAGCTAAATGATAATTCATCATCAGATCAGATCATGCAAATGAATATACTGAAATCTATGTGGCTCCATACAAGCATGGGGTACACCCACAAGGAACCAGTTACAGGACCTGTCCTCTAAATTACACTACCACCAGTTGGTAGTCATTCAACAATTTCAAAGGAATTTAAGAATGAACTGGCTGAGCTGCTAAAAAAAAAAAAATTTAATCTTGCATCTCAATCAGCTACTACACTGGAGAGTAGCCAATGTTGTCCTTATCTTTATAAAAAGAACTAGGGTGATCCTGGGAATTACAAACCAGTAAACCAGGCAAATTACCTGAAATAATGAATTATAAATAGAGAAGAATGGTAAGACAGGGTCAAATCACCACAGCTTCTGTACATGAAAACTGCACCCCCGCAAACCAAACAAGCTGAGTAATATGAAATGGAGTATATATAAGCATGTTCAGAGAAAGGTCCTATGATAAAGTCATAAGGCTATGTTCAGAAGTGAGGCATAAGGTAGTGCAAGTTAAATTCCCCTAACACTTGCTTAGACTTAATTATAATCTGTTGCTCTGCAAGTGAGTTTTAGGTTTTGTCTACACTACCACTTTCGTCAGTACAATTTTGTTGGTCAGGTGTGTGAAAAAACACGCCCCTGACTGACATTAGTTTCACTGGCAAAACTGCTGGTGCAGACAGCGCTATGTCGGCAGGAGAGCCTTTCCTGCCCACAAAAAGTGGCTACACGGGAGACCTTACAGGAGCACAGTTGTAGTGGCACAGCTGTGCCACTGTAAGGTCCATAATGTAGACATACCGGCACAGGACTTCTTGAAGTGTATCTTTTTGGCTTAAATATTCTCTCATACTTCGTCATTTAGTCTTACTGTACTTTTTCTTGCTTCTTCTTTTTTTCTATAGGAGTAGATATGTCTCTTGAGATGCCGGTATGGTAGCGTAAGTAGTTCCATTCTTGTTCTAATTATTTCATTTCTTTTAGGTACTATTTGGCTTCCTTTTAGTTTTTTTAAATCACCCTTCCGAAAATTTAGCACCATAGTGCTAGCTTTTGGCACAACTCTTCTCACATGGATATCATAACTGTGGGGTGATCTAAGGGCTCAACTTCTTGAACAAATTCTTGAGTGTGCATTTTAGAAATAAGTAAAGAGAGCCTCTCCTTGTGTGCACCACACACAGGAAACATCCACTGAAATTAATTAGAATGTTATTTGCTTATTCCCATTATTGTTAATTACATCTCCTTGTATTACCCTAAACAACTGAATGCTTTACATCGACGGAAATGAAACCTTATAATGGTCAATGGTTCCTCCATCTAGTAGCACTTTTTTGACAATTGTCCAGACAGATATAACAAGTCCCAGAACATCAGTCAATGTAATTTTCAGTGCTATGGTATCATTTTTGAACTTAATTAAAGTGCTGTTTGTCCTCCTACCTAGATCAGTAATGACTATGTTAAATAAAACTAGCCCTAACACTGATCAGCACAGTACCCCAGCAAACAACTCCATATAAATTATTACAATGACATTTATAGCATTACTCTTTGTTAGTAGCTCTCCAGCCAGTTTTAAATCCATGTGGCAGCATGAAGTACGGGCAAAAAAGGATTTTTTTTTAAAAAAGAGAAGGTATTGAAAGCACAATCCCACTATGTATGAACAAACAAGACTACTGCTCTGAAATATCTCCAGTAAGTCCTTGGGATAGCGCCATAAATGTTGTTTAGTCTCACTTGAGTAAAGTACCACTGAGAGATTATTCTCTAATATTATTTTTGAAGTTTGGTACAGATTGAAGACTTTTCCAAATAGCTTCCCTATGAGATGATGTAATTTCATTTTTAAATTAAACTTTTTTTCCTTAGGTCTTTTAAGCTTTGGAAAAACACTTTCCCATCAAAGTCAAAGCTTCATGCTCACTTTTGGTAGTATAAATGTGTTAATTCATGAACCACTACGCTAGTATGTTGGAATCGCTCCACGGCCATATATAAGTAAACATACATGGATTGTGCAACACAACTAAAACAAGGAAGTTATTGCTCAGGAACAGTAAGGCAGACAAAAAAGTGATGTACACAAGAGATATTACATGGTACAGAACAACAAAACAATAGGGTTATTCTTTTGGTAAGAGTTCTAGAATCTTTAAATTCCATATGGGCAGACGCAGGCAACAGCATCTATACAATGCAGAACCACTTCAATACTTCACTATATAGAAAGGGAATATATATCTACATGTTATATGACTGATGTCATTGCCGCCCAAGAGGAAAATCAGGATATCAGTGCAATGAGGGGTTAATTTGGTTACTCATATCACGGAAGATTCACACTACATCTTCATTATGGTCACCAGTGTTTCATTTATAAAATTCATTATATAACAGTCTACTGATCTTAAGGCCACTCACTGTAGATGATGCCATCTCTAGTCTCTGCCGAAGCCACACTGCTCTGATTTGGTTGCTTGGAGATACCCCTCCCTGAGAGTAAATGGTAAAAGAAATGGGAAGGTAGGAGGAGTATAAACCCTATTTTCACTAATACTCTAACATGTTCTATCACATAATATCAAGCGACATATATCCATTTCTAAAAATCTTTTTGCTAAAAGGTTTTAAAGGAGCTAGGTAAACATAAATTATGCTAATGATAGATAAACTGCAGCAGAAAAATACCTAGGTTACTTAACAGTAGCAGTCTATGACTATACTGCCGATGCAGATCTATGCTAAATAAGAGCTGTTAAAAGCAGTTACCCCAAGATAAATCAGCATATGCACCAATGCTAGCACCACCTAGTGGAGGTACAATGCCCCATCCTCAATCAGTTCCTGTCCAGCATGCAGTCTCTGAAGAACAGGGACTGGTAGGGTGGCGGTGTGCAGGCAATATATTTGGGGAGCTCCACTCATTAGAAAGCACACCTATTTTTCTCCTCCAAGAAATTGCATCTAAGTATCCTTATTCTTGGAGGCTAAATTCATCTAGGGAGAAGGAATGCTGGACATTTAGGGATTATCTGGAGATGTACCTGTTCATTCTCTAACTCAGACATAATTGTGGCAATGAACTGGCTCTTAGGTAGCTCCAACCATTCCTCCTTAAAAGACTCAAAGTTGTGCTAGAGTGCTGGAGAAGATGAAAAATCCATGTTAGGTTGCTCATTCCTAGATGAGGGACTGCTGGAAAATATCAGACAATGTCTACCAAAGGAGATGAAAGAGGCAACCAAGGACAAGCCTGGCAGAAGTTAATGGCTGCAGGACCATAGTCTCACTAGGCTAAAAAGGAAAAGCCCATGGTGGGACTTACACAGTCACTGCAGATTTTAGAGGTGTCCAGATAATAATATGGCTCAGAGAGGAAGTTAGGGAATATTTTGGTGGTTTACGGATGCTTTGAAGTTTGCCCAGAGTAAAATCTCATCCTTATTTTTGCCTAATAATTACAAATCACACCAAAACAGAGAGGTATTGTGATTCATTAAGAAGTTATGGAAGAGATGCCAATGACATGAATATTTGACAGGGAGGAGTAAACACCAGAGAGAAAAAAAATCTATAGTAGGAAGTCAAGAAGTTAATGCTAAAGCAACCAATGACAGCAATACTGCTGTTCTCCAGTGTCTCCCAGTGCCAAAGGGGCATAAGGTACTGGAGGGCCATCATCAGGTTGGCCAGGAGATGTCTTTGAGAGATACAGTACTAGTAGGTATTGTGGTCTCTTTCTGGCTGGTACACTACAAAATTGTTCACCAAGGTGACCCCAGGGATGCAAGTAAGCCCACTGAGGGGGCGGATGGAGGGGGTTCCCACAGATATGCATAACTCCTGGATACAGGGCATCTGGTGGGATCTGGAAGATCCTCTTCAGAATACTGGCTCAGTGGGGTGTGATAGTATGGTGCCAAAAAAGAGCCCTGCCCAAAACCTCAGAGTCCAAAGAAGTACTATCTCCTGGGCTGAAAGGGGGAACATCAGCTACAGGATAGATGCCAGAGATCCAGTCGGGGTTCAGTCCTGGAGGACTCTGGTCGCAAGGTGTCTGAGCTGTACCAAGGAAGAGGCTTTCACAGAGGTCTGTCACAGGGGAAACACCAGTGCCTCTGGGATGAAAAGGTCCGCTGGGGAAAGAAACCTGGATGGAGCTGGAGAGCTGTGGTATCCAGAAGCCTGAGTCTCAGGACTGGAGTCTGGAGAAAGGGTCGGTGCTGAGATGTTGAGCGCTGAACGGGAGAGGAGTATAGAGGAACTTCTCCGACCTCAGAGCATGTGTGCATCTCGGTGCCAAAAGGTGTCAGTTGGTACTGAGTTAGACAGCTCCCTGTGCAGTGTATTAAAATACTTCTCTGCATGCTACTTCTTGTGCAGTACTGGTGGCTCCATACCAGAATTGAGTGGTGCCTCAGCTGTTCCCTAGTAGGGGAAAGAGACGGCTTTTTTTTTTTTTTTTTTAAAGCTGTCCTAGCCTCTGAAGGTACTGCTGGAGCTGCAATAACCATCAGAGTGACCTGGGATGTTGAGGCCAACATATTGGGAGGAAGAGAGGAAGTGGACCTTGCTAGAACTCGTGAGCATTCCATTAGAAGGAGTTTCAGTCTAGCCTCTCTGTCTTTCTGAGACCTGCCTTTAAATCCGTTACAGACCTTATGTTTTGACAGGAGTGGGTGTCTCCAAGGCAGTGGAGGAAGTTCAAATGCCTGTCACTGCAGGGAAAAGACCTGTGGCAGGTCTGGCAGGTCTTAAACTGGGGTTTTTGGCATAACCTGGAGTGTAAATACACCAATAACAGGACCGGGAAAAAAAGGGAGAGGGTAACACCCCTTCTAAACACAACTGTGTTAAAACTAAAAGAGAAATAAAATAACTAAGCAAAATGCAGGAAAAACTAAGAATAAATCATTATATTAAGGAAGGTGTAAAGTGAGACTCAGTGGACATGCAATTGCTCTGTCTCGAACCACAGACAGTTGAGAAAAAAAATGAATGGTGGCAGGTCCACCTCTCCTTATATGCTGTTGTTTGGGGCACAAGGTTCTGTTCTCCACAGGCCCAGGCCCATGGACACTGCTTTGCATTTCCCAGTCAAGAACGTATGGGTGCATGCGAGCCCCATGGTGGAGCACCCACAGGGACATATATATACCTAAAGAAGAAATAGGAGCTGCCATTCCATGAAAGTTTTTTTCATCAATGACACCAAGTTCTTAGAAAAGGACCTTAAAATACAAATATCGTTTTTGTTTGAACTTCAAAAAGAGAATGGGTGAGGGGGGACCAGTGGAGGGATCTTCTCTCTGCCCAGAATCCCCTTTTCAAGTATCAGAGAGCTGGAGGAGCAACAAGGGAAGAGATGTTTGCTCTCTCTAATCCCCAAGTTAGGGAACAGCAGCAGTAGTAGAGCAGCGGATCATTCATTTCCTGTGATACCTTGCAGGAGCAGCAGGAGGTCAACTGAGAAGCAGAGGAGGAAGCAGGATGCAGTAGAAGGGGCAGGGATGGGGATTTTCACTGCCCAGGACTTGCTCAATTGGGGCTAGGGGTTAGCAGCAAGAGGCCCAAGGGTGTAGGAAGGGTTTTTCCATCTGGTTCTGCTGACCCCAAACTACTGTGCTGATACATTTTTTTCACCATCCTGCAGATTTTAGGAGAGACCAGTCTAGTGGCCACTAGAAGATTTCATGGCCAGCAAACCAAGGTGGCATTCCCTCTTCAGTGAACCATTTAAGGTCTGCTCGACCAGGGTTCCCTCTTGTGGAACTCCTAGGGTCTGCAAGAGCAGAATGTGTCTTCATTAGACCTTAAGGCAACTAAAAGGAAAGGAAATTCCAAAGCAAAAACTTTTGTTAAGGTTGAAATTACATATCTGATTTGAATACATATTACCTTAAAAGATTAGTGCTTAAAAATATTTTAAATTTCCTGAGTATCTAAGTTTAAATGTACATAAAACCCAAACATTTGAAAGTATGGAAATTCAATTAAATTTCCAAAACTATCTGAAATCCATCCCATTAGCAATACCCTGAAGAAATCAGAAAAGCAGTGTACACTATCCACCGTATACAGTTTCATTTGATCATTGACCACAAAGGCATACTTTAATCATAATGTTTATACCAACTATGGCCTTTTTTATGGTCAGATATGCTCCACAGGAAAACAGTGATGTACAAATTCTGTATTAGACAAATGCATATTCCATTGCAATGATTTCTCTTTCCATATAAAGGGGACAATCTTGTAAGGTGATGAAAGTGTTCAGTACCCAACTGGATTGGGCTTTACAACTGAACCTGCGAACTCAATGATGATTAAATGTTATTAAATACAGAGCTAACAAGTTAACAAATAGAGAGATGAAACCATTTATCTGTGGTGCACATTTCTAAAACTCCACCTGCAAATTCAACTGCACAGGAACAGAAGCTGTTCAAAACGTAAGCAGCACGCTGTACACCTCAAAGTTCTTAGAAAAAGTCCTTTTTACAAAAACAGCATGTTACAAAATAATTATAAAAACACAAAAAGAGAAGTTAGGAAATGGCCATCTCTAGGGACAGAGTTAAGTAAGTTTGGCATCTTAGATGAATTTACATATGTTCAAATGTTTGTGTTTCTCGTAAGCTTAACCTTACCTCTGAATTTATCTAACTTGTATTTAAACGCTCCCATTCTTGAAAGATAATATGAACTCAGAACACTGTTATGTGCCTACATCCTGAACTTTACCTTAACACAGTTTAGAGATGAATCCTGTTGGAGGTATATTTCATGATTGTAATAGCTATAAAATACAGGACTTTATAAGCGTAGAAAAGAAAAAAAATTCCAAACAACTGTTACATCATTTAAATCAATAAAACTGAATTGTGCAGCTTTGGCTGAGTTACATGCCCAGCTCCACAAACTGAACTGTTTCATAATTGTATTGAAATTATAGCTTATGTGCAAGAACCAACCAAAACATGTCTCTGTTTTTCCTGTGCTTTTCTAACAGACTACTGTAAAGCAAGCATCCGTGAGGGAAAAGTGATAATTTATGTCTGATTTTAATGAAGATACATGTTCCTGACTAAACCTCATGCTATCCATCAAGTAAACAAAAAATAACTGTGACTAAGGATACATATTTCACCAGATCCTCAAGATACATATAACAAACCATCTGTCATCAGTGAAATCTGTTTACTTAAGTACTCACAATTGCCCCCAGCAGTGTAGTATCTGAATGCCTCACTATCTTTAATTTATTTACCCTGCAAGGTAGGGATGTGCTCTTATCCCTTTTTACAGATGAAGAACTGAGACATAGAAGCCCACATTTTAAAAGGTATTTAAGCATTGCTCTGCTCAGCATTGCCAGGTCTAAGTGAATTAGACACTTATCCCCCATTTTCAAAAGTGATTTAGGCTCTTAGGTGCCTAAGTTGCATTGATTTTCACTTTCTCCAGAGTCCAAGGCTAGCACCTTAACTACTGGACTATTCTTTCTCTTTGTGGCTCTTACTTTATCTTATAATTTTAACTATCATATGTGTTAAACAGGATGTGTACATACAGAAACATACTTCCTCTCTGGAATGAAAGTAGCAGTGAGAAAGAAATAGACAGACACAGTCTTTAAACCTGAATAAATACTTGATAAAAGGAACCAAAATGTCTATTAGACTCCAGGAACACAGTCAACAAAAAGCTTAAGATGGAAATTATTCAAATGCAGGGAAAAAAACCACTTCAACTCCACACTATATGTATTTTTATATGTATCAAAGATATAACTGTTTTATGAGTTAGATTTAGTATTCCAAGGATGCTTCCTTAGAGTATTGTTAGCATGTCTACTGGTCTGTTAGGGTCATGCTTTCTGAATACTCATTTTCTTTGCCAAGAAAATACCACAGATGAATGTTACAAACAGCTATGTTAGCCAAAATTCACATCTGCACGCACTTAGAAATGTAGCTCTCCTCTTTCTTTTAATAATTTCTGGCAAACTTGAAAATATACACAAGCTTTGTATAGTATGTTACACCTGGCTGACTAGTGTTTATGCCATAAGTGCTGTTGATACAACCTATAACATCTGTCACCCTATTGTTGAAATTAGTCATTAGTGCAGCCCACACAACGGTAGTAAGCATCTCTAATGTATTTATTTTTTAAACACCCGATGTGTAATATTTTTCATACGTGGGTGTAACTTACAATGCAAAACAGTCATCATATACTATAATAATATAATCAACTGACACATAAAATACGTTAAAGAGGAAGCAAATAAAATCTGCTGGGTGGAGGGGTTGTTTGCTGGGCGGAGGGGTTGTTTCATTTTTTAATCAAATCAGTACAATTAAAATGGTCCACTTTCCCAGAAATAATCTTTTATTACTTTTGTTTACAGAAATGTTGGTAATCTTTCAGGGTGTGTTATG
Organism: Malaclemys terrapin pileata; assembly: GCF_027887155.1. Taxonomy (NCBI): domain Eukaryota; kingdom Metazoa; phylum Chordata; order Testudines; family Emydidae; genus Malaclemys; species Malaclemys terrapin. Next base: position 6,891,418 of record NC_071517.1, read on the forward strand.
TTTGAGTGTAACAATGGATGTCATGAAAATAAATGAAGACACAAGGACATGACAAACAATTTCAACTCTCCCTGCTAATGTCTTGGACTCCTTGCCTGATTTATGTGTAACATGGCTATTCAGAGTCTAACTGCAGTAACACTTTCTGTCCTGAACTATTATGGTGGTGTTGTGCACTGATAAATGGCTGCCACCTTTCACCCCAGAGGTGGCTGCATTTCAGTAATCCATTATGTATATGGCTAGATTGTGCCTATTATGCAAAGGCCTGTGTTAGAGCTGCCCCAACAGAAGCTACTGGGAAGCTCACCTGCTTCAGTCCCCCTTTAGGAAGGAACAGTGTGAGCCTCCTCCTGGTCCTTTTTGCATGGCTACACTCATGCTCTCAGGATAGTAAGGGACTGAACCCATGACTGCTCCTACTCACACAGCAGGGAGGGGACAAGATTAGCAGAGCAGAAGCTCATGTGTCCTCCCCTTAACTTGTGCACCTCTGCAATGATCAACTGCAGTTTAACCCCTGCAGTGAACAGGGCTTTTAGAATCTCGTGGGGAAAAGGCCCGTATAACTAAGTGCTCAAGCCTGCATTTTCACGCAACCCACTGTCAACCTCTGGAACTCCTTGCCAGAGGGTGTTGTGAAGGCCAATATTATAATGGGGTTCAAAAGGGAGCTAGATAGATTCATGGAGGATAGGTCCATCAATGGCTATTAGCCAGGATGGGCAGGAATGGTGTCCCTAGCCTCTGTTTGCCAGAAGCTGGGATTGGGTGACAGGGCATGGATCACTTGATAACCTGTCTGTTCATTTCCTTTGGGGTACCTGCCATTGGCCACTGTCAGAGGACAGGATACTGGGCTCGATGGACCTTTGGTCTGTCCCACTGTGGCCATTCTTATGTTCTTATGTAAATCTATTTTTACACCATTGTCTTCAATATTACTACTTGCATGAGTAAGGGTTCACAGGATCAAATCCCAAATTAGCAAGAGCATAAAAAGGTACTAAAAATCTCTTTCCAATTTAATAGAATAAAAGTAAATTACATAATCAAAATATTTTAGAGCATCTTCAGGCAAGAATAAATATAACAAAAGAGCCTGATTCTGACCAGCTACTCCACAGGTGGGCGCAAGCAGAGGGGATACAAGTTGCTACTCCTCCTCCTCTTACTGTGGTGGGGTTTTACAGACTCAGAGAGCACCTTGGTCCCGCCTCGCATACTGTGGTCACTTGCCCAAAAGGGGGAAGGCAGGGCAAACTGAAAGCCGGGCCATCACCCCCACTCCTTCACAATGATCAATAGAACTACCCAGGTACAGAGGCAGGAGCAGAGATGGAGGATGCTGCACCAGACACATTGACAGGAATTCTGACTGGTTCAGACAGAATTCCTTCTGGAAATCCCAGGCGATGGAAAGCACCCTATTCAGTGCTTTTAATAATGCATAGAGCAGAATTTCCCCCAAAGAGAACAGGCATGGAGATGTCAAACAGAGCTGTGATTTGTCTGGGACAGAGATGGTAAGCCAGTTCCAAAACATTTACACCTCTAACAGCTCACATTTCAGAAAAACACCTCACAGCGGGGTTACATAAAAATAATGCCAGCTACAGAGTAAGGTCAGTGGAAAATTATGGACTTTTTTTCCCTTTTTGTTCCATAACAGGTGACTTGTTTCTTTTCTTTACAATGTGGATTACACAGTTTCATCTGGCTGCCCGATAAGGATTTTTTCCAGGAAGCACAATATTTTATCCTCCCTATTGATTAATCTCATTTTAAAATGAAATAATTATAAACAGATAGTTACTGTCAGCTTCACACTTTTAAAATTTCTCTTAAATACTATTCCGGAGCAGCCTTATAGTGGTTAAAATACTCTAATCATGCATTAAATACTACCAAAATACAATGAAATTAAAATATTAATTTTCTTTATCTCAGAAGGTAAGATGAGACAGTATGTGACTCTAAATAATAGAAATACCAAAATATATACAGCCCGAACAAACGAAAACATGTTTACCTCATTATAGAGAGCATCATTAAAAAACACAAAATCAGAATTACATATAAGGGCCTGCCATTTACAAACTAATATAATCTGTATTTAGCCCTGCTCTATGCTAATAAAGTGCCATCATCACCCCCATTTAATCAATACAGAGAAACTGGCAAAATTGGAAACTGGCAAAATCCCCTGCTTGTTTAAATTTACCAGCCATGTCTGGTTTGAACAGTAACATCTCATTAATTCCCAGCCTGGCAATTTGCAATACAAAGTTCAATGGACCTTAAGTATCAATTAATCATCCATCCGCAAGAGGAGCCTGAAGAATAAAGAAAGTAACATCTCTTCTACATGAAAATCTTCCTGGTAGCAAGCAACATCAAATTAATCCCACATGTTTCATTACAAGGGATCACATCTGTTCATACTCATGAGCAGGGTGCTATCAATAAAGCTTATTCTCTTAGACTTTTTTCCCCATTCTGCATCAGGGTTATTGAGAAAGCAAAAGTATGCGAATGACATGCCTCTATAAATTCTCTTTCTTCTTTAAGGTCTTCACTGAAATTTTAGAAAACTTTTCCTATTGTGATCCTGATCAGGGGAGTGCCAATCCATAAACCCCTGAAACCATCACACAGAGAAATCAATATTGCACAGAATATAAGACCACACGGGAATTAATCCTTTCACCTGGGAAAGGAATGAGCCTCTGAAAGTTTGGACGTTCATATGATCTTTTCCAAACCAAAACCAGACCCACGAAACCTTCTGAGGTTCACCTTGCAGTTCCTGGCACCATATATAATCAAGTAAATAGAAGAACATAAACCTTAGAAGACAAAACATGAACAAAAACAAACAAAACTTTCCTTTCATTTTCTTCCATAACAACTTAAAGGTAACAAGATTTGCTAAACAATTCAAAACCTCAGAAGGAAAGTTACTTTTTAAAAGAAGCAGCATGTGGGCTATTATTAAAGTTGTTTTTCTTTTCTTTTATAAAAAAAAAAAAATCTCCAATCCCAAATCCTCACTTGACTTCAATTGTGTCAGAATTTCATTTCAGTTTGGTAAACACTATCATTTTCACTTCTCAGCTGAAAATGGAGGTCTCCTCCAAACTCCTTTGGGACCTGGTGGCCTCTTTGCAGAGCTCCGAGATTGGGCTTTACAAAGAGGTGAAATGGGGTAGGAATGAGTAGAGGTAGTTCATGGTTGCTTGCACAGGAATATGTAAAACTCCTTTTGCCAACAAAATAATTTTTCCCCCCCCAGCACATTATCTCCTGATCATAAATTAGAAAAGAAGAAATAGGCTAAATGATAAACATATTCCCTTGAAATTTAATGCCATCTAATGTAAATTAAAATTAGAAATGTCTTCATGTAATTTTATTTGGAAAATGAAAAAAATTCAACTGAAAGTTTAAAAAGAATATTTTTGACAGTAATGGTGATTCAAGACTATTAAGAATATTTTCCTCTGAAGTGTTTAAGGATTATTTGTAACTTTAATTTGGGGATGTAAAGAAGTTAACTTTTTTTCTTTTGCTGTACTATTAATGTAAAAAAAAGATCAAAGAAAGAAAATAATTGAGATTCAAATTCCATTTTTAAGCAAAAATGACAATGTCTTCATGAGTTAATATTAATCCTTTAATTATGAATTTCAAAGGTTTAAATACTTTCTGTGACCTTGGCTTTAAATAATTATGCCAAGTGGAGCTTTCCTTAAATTCAAAAAAGATTCTGAATTGTTGATCATAGCCATTTAATGGCTTCAGGCTGGCAGATTTCCAACATAATCCTCAGAATGCTGTTTAAAATTACGGACCAAGAACCTGATGCAGGTAAATGAAATGTCAATTTCACAAAGACCGTTTGAACCGTATATGCATAGACTTATTTTTTGTTGCTCCGTATCATTTTGTAATCAAATGTGGAATTTACCACACTAATACATGTTAAAATATTTAAAACAACTGTATGCTTACATACACACATGGCCTATTTTAAACATCAAGTAGTTTTCATTTTAGTTTAGCACAATGTTTAAATATGTCCTTTGATGACAATTATTTTCTTTTCTAAGGAACTGAAAATATTATAAAATAGATTTTAAAGTCTTGGTGATCTTTTCTAGATAACTATACGCTGATTACGCCATTAAAAGCTGCAGCAGCCTAAATAAAAATTTATTCCTACTAAATAAGAATCCAATAATGGTGATATTTTTAAAACAAGAAAAAAAAAAAAACCCTCAATACAGAATCAGACTCTGATCTTGAAAACCCTTACAAACAAGCTTAACAATATTACCACAGATAAGTGACATTTTAGTGAGATTACTCACAGTAGAAAAGTTAAGCATGTGCATAAGTGTTTGAAGGAACAGAGCCATAGTTATTTAAAAGGCCAGGCTCATTAGTTACTACTCCATCTGCATTAAACACTTAATCCTACAAACATGCACATGAATAACTTCAATCATATGAATAGTCAGATTGACTGCAATGGACCTGAATGAAGTTACTCACATGCATAACTGTTTGCAGGATCAGGCTCTATATTTAGGCTGGGATGTGCAAAGGAACTTAAGGAAGCTAGTCACTCAGATCCCATTGAAACTTGGTCACCTAGCTACTCTCTTTTGAAAATCTCAACCTTCAATGTTACTGCTATCTATACTTAAATATCTAGCAATATCTATTTTCTGACTTGGTTCTTATGACTACATACTGGCAAAAGATATTAAAGATTTTGCTTTAATTTGGCAGTGCAGTCACCAGTACTGTGAATTGAATACCTACAAGACTTTGATTTAGGGCACGTCTTCACTACCCGCCGAATCGGCGGGTAGCAATCGATCTATTGGGGATCGACTTATCGCGTCTAGTGAAGACGCGAAAAAATCGATCCCCGATGGCTCTGCCGTCGACTCCGGAACTCCACCGCAGCAAGAGGTGGAAGCGGAGTCGACAGTGGCGCAGCAGCGGTCAACTCGCCACCGTCCTCACAGCCAGGTAAGTCGACCTAAAATACACAACTTCAGCTATGCTATTCATGTGGCTGAAGTGGCGTATCTTAGGTCGACTCCCCCCGCCCCCCGTAGTGTAGACCTAGCCTAAGTCTCTGCAGCACCAAACAAACTGAACCACTCCCATTAACAGTCTAGATTTCACCCAGGACAGAGAGGTTGGATCCAATCTCAGATGAGTAAATGGATCCAAGAAAAGCTAAAATATGTATATGCAAGTTCCTTAGTGCCAATGAGCCAACATCCTAAGGGAAATGGTAATGATATTAGCTGACAACACTGGTAAATGTTCACATAAATACATCTGAAGGACAGGAAATGGAGAAACATACGTAGCAATTTAAAAAAAAAATTGTAAAATGTTATTGAGGAAATTCAAAATACCATCTTTTATAAGCATGGCATTATTTAAAATGTACAGAGATTGTTGAATACACAGTTTTCTAAAATATTAGTATCGTAACATATAACTAACCATTTTTATTTCTATATCACATAGCAGTGAGGTTTTCACACTTCTATCAGAGTTCATTTCTTTGTGTTCCTGTCCTTAAGTATTTCAAATCTTGCTGATTTGTATCAAAAACACCTGCTCAGTGCTGAATGAAAGTGAAGCCCATAAAAAGGAGTCAACATTCAGCCAAAAACAGCCAAACATTGAGTCATACTATGAATGAACTGGTTGAGCATAAGGTGGGAGAAAACACCAGTGTGTTTTAAAACATGAATCCCCAAACTTAAACATTCACACCCCTCTTCCGAACCTTCCCTCCTCCCCACCCCACAAAATTGATCTCTAAGTCCTTACTTACTAAAATAAAGACAAGCACACAAAAGCTTTCCCCCTTTTATATTGAAGGCAATTTATATCCAGATACTTGTATCCTGAACTTTCCCCCTTAAACTGTTTTTTACAGAGCAAAATACATGGATTAATAAAGTAGGATCTCCCTTGTCAACCCCATCCTAATCAAGAAAAAGTGATAAACCCCATCCTGGATTGAAGCTGCATTTCAAATCATGCTGTTATTCTGGTCTACCATTTCCCCCTACTTAAACTACTGTATACTAGATTGGTGATCTGATTCTACTGCTACTTCTGCTAGAGTGTGGCACTCTGCTGGGGAAGAAGGCTAGTCAAAACAATATTAATTATCACCATGAAATCTGCATTTTGTTATCATAGAAGCCTTTCATTCAAGGACCTCAAAACTCTGAGCTCCTCCGGCCTGAATGCCATAGGATTTGACAAACTCTGATCTGTAGCAGTTTCCTTTATTTAAGTGATCTCACTACTGTTATTGATTTGTATAATTTGTTATAGAGTGTGTCACTTCGGATACATTGTCCCTCACTTTCTATGACCTAACCAGGTTTGTGCAGTATCATGTGAATCTCTTACCTTTTCCAATGTCATCTCGGTCTCTGCAGCATGTGTCCTTTTCAGGTCTAAGGCCATCTTTTCCGACTCTGCTTTAAGCTTATTCACGGCAGTCTCGTGATCCCGAGCAGCCCTCTGCTTTTCTTCTTCCCGCAGAAGGCTAAGCTCTACCAACTGCTGCTTCCGCTGAGCATTTACCTGAATAAGCTCTTCTCTCAGCTTGTGGATTTGGGCCTCCATATCATGGATAATCTTAAATTAAAAAAAAAAAAAAAAATGGAAGAACACTTCTTATATGACTTCTCTGATAAGACTAGCATAGGGAACAAGCTAGAAGAATTCCCTTTCTCCCCTCCCATTAGAATTCATCTGCACTTTAGGATTCTCCCTTTCTCTTTTACCCTGCCTTTGCCTTCACACACAAACGGAAAAAGCTTCCTTCTGGCCAAAGTTTGGATGGAGGCTATCAGCAATGCCACAGAAGCCAGCAAGAAAAGCCTGCTTTAGGGCCAAGGTAGAGTTCCAAACTTAGTACCCACTCACCCTCCCTTTCACTCCACCAAACAATCAGCTTTACCATTCATTTTGTTCATTCTTCCAGTCCTGGCTTTGTATCTTTTCCTATACTATTTCCTCTCAATCTCAGTGTGCCAAGCCCCCACCCTCTTCTTATTAAACTCCCTCCTTAAGACACTTCTTCAGTAAAGTCTACACAAAGAGGATGCAGCTCCAGGGCTAGCTAACATTGTTTGTGAACCTGTCAGGCAGCTAGAGGATACAAACATGTGATGCCCAAGGCCATTTTTTTTTAGTGTATGTTAAAAAAAGATTTTTCTGTATTAACAGGATTTGGGTCAACCAGTGCTTCACCCACCATACATGAAAATCACTTATAACTGATAGCTACTGAGTGTAAACCACATTCCTGGCTAGGGTAGACCATCTAAACAATGACAATAACATGTATCAATTTGAAACTTATAGTCTTTGGCAAGGTAATTGGAGGAAGATGGACCCTGATATTATTCTAGATTTAGTTATGATCTGATAAAGTGCTCATGACAAAGGGCAGCAAAATTAATAGAAAAATACTGAGCTCAAAACTAAATATAACAGTCCTACCGTTCATAAAACCACCCTAGTTAAAGACAACCAATCCAAGAGAAGAACAACAAAAAAGGTAGATATCAAAAACAAAATACTGTCAAAATCATGAAAAAATTCCTTCCTTAGAGGTTTTTAAGGTCAGGCTTGACAAAGCCGTGGCTGGGATGATTTAGTTGGGGATTGGTCCTGCTTTGAGCAGGGGGTTGGACTAGATGACCTCCTGAGGTCCCTTCCAACCCTGATATTCTATGATTCTAAGACTGACCAAAGCAGCTTTGGTGTATGATATGAAACTTGGTAAATTTGGGTTCTGATGAAAAGTAAGTTTGAAAAAGGAGCATTAACCGTGAGACCTCTGCCACTGATTTCCAAGCACTGAGAAACAAGACAACCCAACAGACTCCAATTGTCATGAAGGAACATAGCCACTTAAACAACAGGGTTCTAGCCCTTGTAAGACTTACAGTATGGTCATTAAGGCCTAAAACCGTACCCTGAAATGAACAGGTAGACAGTGCAGACGATATAGCTAAGTATATTGACTTTCCTCAATTGGAAGACAGGCCATTGTGTTCTGAACAAGATGAAGCACCTAAGGGTTCATGAAGGGCCACATAAAAGAGAGTGCATTATTGTAATCCAGCCTGGAGATGGCAAAGACATGGGTCACTGTGGCAAAATCTTCATCTGAGAGGAAAGATGACTGGCTGACTGCTAATAGAAGAAGACACTACACAGGACCATCATTATCTACATACCAAGAAGCCATGAAGAATTTAACAAAACCTCCAGGCTCAGCACTATGTTGATAAAGGTGCAGGCACAGTCTTTCTTCTCTCTATGTGAATTCCCAAAACTAGCAGCAACACTTCCATCATGGCCAGATTCATTCCCAGCCAATTCATTCCCATGCATCTCCAAATCTTGAGTAGACTTAAAGAACGCACAACAACAGATGACAGAGGTTGATGGATTGCCAAGACTCATCTAACTTGTCTCAGGCAAGGGATAACATTTTCAAAAGTAGCAGAGTGACTTAGGAGCCTAAATCCTATTAGGTGCATTTGAAAATTTTACAAAAGAAAGGTCCTCAGATGCAATAACAGACTACTCTAATTATAACACAATACTCACTCTTTTCCAGCACCTCAGAATGTAAGTTTCACAAAGTTAGACTCGTCTACCATATATAATTTATATCATTTTATGCATCATCTCTTGTGGTTTTGAAAAGGATGTATTTACACAATTTTGTAACCTTTTGTGGCATTACTTGTTTCGGTAAATAAGACTGAATAAAGTGATCAGTACACAGCTTCAGACATCTTAGTCAAGGGAACACTGAACACATTTGGACAAGTAAGGTTCTAGATAATCAAGGGATTTTTCAAGATAATTAAGACACTGAGAACCTGGCTCCATTTGGATAAAAAGGAATTGTGGGTAACCAAGTGTTGTTAATCTAGGGTTGTACTATATTTCTAAACACATAGTGCTTCTATTAATAGAATTTTCATGATGTGGATTCTTGTTCCATCTTCCTTTCCCTGGTTTGTAATTTTCTAAATGTGAATTTCTTTCAAAAGATTCATGATTTCAACTAAGCTTTGCATTCGATATTGTCCAATTATTCCTGACTTTTGTCTATCATATGTTGAGTTCCTTTAGAAGATAACAGATTGTCTCCTTGGAAGCAAAGTACAAAGTAACAGAAGATAATGAGAGACATACAAGAATTGCATTCTACTATTCTTTTATTGATTTCATCATTTCTAGTAGGTTTTTCATGATAAACCTTCAATATATTTCCATCTTGTGACTATAAAGTAAAAATGTTCTGATTTTAAGAATTACAATACATGACGTAATGAACCATATGTATGTAGTTTTGAACAAGAACATTTTCACTGAAAGATTATACACTGTGTGGATGCGTGTATATATATATATATATATATATATATATATATATATATAGTTATAGTTATAGTTATAGTTATAGTTATAGGTTAGCTCATAGGAAACAGTTTACTGGGATCCATTCACATACATGTCATAGCAAAAAACGGTTACCTACCTTTCTTAACTGTTGTTCTTCGAGATGTGTTGGTCACGTCCATTACACATTAGGTGTGCGCGCATTGCGTGCACGGACGTCGGAAACTTTTTCACTCAGCGGCTCCTGTCGGGCCGGCAGGGGTCCCCCCCGCCAGAGCGGTGCCCCGCTCTAGTGTATATATATCCTTGCGGTCCCGACCCTCCCTCGGTTCCTTCTTGCCAGTGACTCCAACAGAGGGGACGAAGGGTGGGAAGTGTAATGGACGTGAACAACACATCTCAAAGAACAACAGTTACAAAAGGTAGGTAACCGTTTCTTCTTCTTCGAGTGATTGTTCACGTCCATTATACATTAGGTGACTCACAAGCTTACCATTGGAGGAGGGTAGGAGTCAAGTAACAATTGATTGAAGCACAGCCCTGCCGACCACCGCGTCCTCTCTGGTCTGATGATGGACTGCGTAATGGGCTGTGAATGTATGTACCGACGACCTGATGGCTGCTTTACAGATTTCCTGGAGTAGAACCTGCGCCAAGAAAGCCGCCAAGGATGCTTGGGCCCTAGTCGAGTGAGCCCTGATCACCAGGGCTGGTACTTTGGCGAGCTCATAGCATGTGCGGATGCAAAGCACAATCCATGCTGATAATTTGATGTTGCTTGCTACCAGGAAGATTTTCATGAGAAAGAGAGAAAATAATGATTTGCAACTCTAGAAACTGTTGCTACTGTGTCTATGACTATCTCACATAGACTTGGCTTGCCTTCACCTGGTCAGATGTTAAACATGTTGTCAAGTCATCTTAATTAATGGCCTCTGTTTTAGAACATCCTAGAATCAAGAGAGCAATAGTATAACTGGCCAGAAGTGAGGAATGCCACAGAGTAGTTTCTATATAACCCAATTAGCTGTAACATTATATGCGTAGTTTCTGCCTCTTTGTGTCTGTTCCTGCTCAGTGCTTTATCACTTCAAAGAAAATTAAAATTCACTTATTCATTAAAACAATTCAATATACTAATTGTCAGCTGACTCCAAAAGGAGATATTTCATTTGTTTCTACAGCATTGTTAAGGTGCTCTGATACCATGGTGAAAGATGTGGTAGACAGAGTGCTGCTCACCACACAGTAGATTGTTTGTAAAAGGCCTATCAAACATGGCCAAAGAAAAGAAGGATTTTTAATAATTGGTGATAAAGTTTCAGTTGCATATTTAGAAGATATACCTACAATATAATGTCCACATACATGAGCCAGATTTCTTGAATAGACATTTGACTTCCCATTTCAGTAACAACACATGTTTCACTGTAGAGCTGACAGGCTCTTTGCATAGGAGTGTAGCCTCCCATAGATAAAAGTAATCTAACTCCTAATCATTAAAGGTGAATACAAATAAGATGGCAACCTGAATGAAGTGCAAATGCACAACAGTTTAAGGTCAAACACATTCATTTTAGCGCCTAATAAGAACAGCCATTCTGACCATACTGGGTCAGACCAATGGTCTATCTACCCCGTATCCTGTCTTCCAACAGTGGTAGGTGCCAGATGCTTCATAGGGTGTAAACAGAACAGGGCATTTTTGAGTGATCTTACCCCTGTCATCCAGTCCCAGCTTCCGGAAGTTGGAGGTTTAGGGACACCTGGTGCATAGGGTTGCATCCCTGACCGTCTTGGTTAATAGCCATTGATGGACTTATCCCCCAGGAACTTATCTAATTCTTTTTTGAACCCAGTTATACTTTTGGCCTTCAAAACATCCCATGGCAATGAGTTCCACAGGTTGACTATGCAGTGTGTGAAGAAATACTTCCTTTTGTTTGTTTAAAACCTGCAGCCTATTAATTTCATTGGGTGACCCCTATTCTTATGTTATGTGAAGGGGTAAATAACACTTTCCTATTCACTTTCTCCATCTCATTCATGATTTTATAGATCTCTATCATATACTCTCTTAATCATCTCTTTTCTAAACTGAACAGTCCCAGTTTTTTACTTTCTCCTTGTACAGATGCTGTTCCATGCACCTAATCCTTTTTGTTGCCCTTCTTTATAACTTTTCCAATTCTAATATATCTGTTTTGAGATGGGGCAACCAGACCTGCACACATGGACGCTGACTAAAATTCCCAAGAAAGCAGTGGCTTCTACAGAATATTATCTTTCACTGTCCGTCATCTGGGTTCTTCAGGACTAAATTGTTTAGGATTTTCATCAATATTGCCAATAAAAATAGCATGACCAATACTAACTAGTTCCTTAGCAGTACCAGTTCCAGTGAGTACTACCACAATCTGATCCTTCCAAGAAAACAATAAAGTATAACCAAAGGTGAATAGTGAATAAAACTTCATTACAGAAACACAAGCAGGGAATGTATGTAAAGCATCACATAAAATTTAAAAAACCCAAACCCTACAGTGATACAGTCAGAAAACCACAGGAATACTTTTTCCTTCCTTCCCATGACTAGAATGAAACTCTACCATATAGAGAAATTCCAGCGCAAACAAACAAAAAAATGCTTAATTGTGTATTGAATTTCAGAACAGGAGATCTTAGTCAAATTTCTATTCCTTAACTCTGATTACTTTATTCAGTAAGTGTAGACATGCTACAGAGAAAGATCCTGAAGGAAGTCCACTGTGTCACTCAACTTTGATTTAATCAAACTTATCAGGAAGCAGGGTTGTTAAGACTCAGAAGGAACATAAGTATGTTGGCCAAGAAAGATAGCCTTGAGGGATGTAAAGTGGAAGAAAATAGGATTCAGAAGGAGTGAAGGGATAGAGATATGCTAATCTATAGGTACACTTCTACCCTGATATAACGCGACCCGATATAACACGAATTTGGATATAACGCAGTAAAGCAGCGCTCCAGGGGGGCAGGGCTGTGCACTCCGGCGTATCAAAGCAAGTTCGATATAACACGGTTTCACCTATAATGCGGTAAGATTTTTTGGCTCCTGAGGACAGCGTTATATCGGGGTAGAGGTGTATTTCATTTATGCATACAGAAGGTAGTAATAATAGTTGGTATTTACATAATGCCTTTGATTGAAGCATCAAGCCCCTAAGAGAACAATAACAAATCAATCTATCCAACTTCACATACTAACTTCTGATGTGTGATGAGATGCTGGGCCGATTCAATAAAATCAGTTAATATCTTTATCACAGCAGCTTAGCCATGTCTCTTCCTTCCCAACTCACCAATTCAATTATAGCAATTGTTTAGGAAACATGGTAACATTGTTTAAAAAAATGAAACATACAAAATGCTCTTTAGTAAAAAATGTTGATAAACTTTTTCTATGTTGGGGGGAGTGGTAGCATAAGAGAGTAGTAATATCAAGAGGAAAAAACATAGTAGTAGTATTGTTCTACATAATATCATATAGAGGGATGAAGTCCTGTATCTTCTTTCAGAGGGGTAGCCATGTTAGTCTGGATCTGTAAAAAGCAACAGAGGGTCCTGTGGCACCTTTGAGACTAACAGATGTATTGGAGCATAAGCTTTCGTGGGTGAATGCCCACTTCATCAGACGCATGTAATGGAAATTTCCAGAGGCAGGTATATACTTTGCTTGTTACTGTATCTTCTTGTATACTGTAATCAAAATATCCAAATTCTCCTCCTAAAATTATCATCAGGTTAATGGTTTATGAGTTTTCAGCAGCAGTTCAGTCCTTGTCGATCCAAGCAATAAGGATAGAAATATTCTTGCAGGAATGAATTCAGTGACCACTGAAGGACCTTAAAATCCCAAAGATGCTCTTGCTAGAGGAATTTATTCTCACCTGAAAAAAACATGAAACTACAAGGGATCTATGTAAGGCGCTGTCTATTCAGCTTTTTGGTCTACAGTTATTGCTAATCTTAACGACACCAGGCACGTGTGTCCTCACTGTCCAATGCAGAGAATATTTTCCTATATTGTGCTATATTATTCTAATCCCTCTCCTCCTGTCTTTCACCACCAGCAGGAACTACACTACTCCTTCACCAGAGACCACAACCCTAATGCCCCAGTCAAACACTGGAAAAGTCCTTTCCCCTCTCAGTGCAGATAAAACACTCCCCCCCCCCCCAAAAAAAATAAACCACACCTTGCTACTGCTAATTCTTCTCCATTCCTGTCCTGACTTCCTGATGCAACCCATCTCCCTACTGGTAGTTCAAAACATAAGGGACCAACTTCAGAACTGGTGTTGTGGGAGACAGGCCATATGAGTCACCAACCTGGGGAGGAGGTTTAAAAGGGTTTCAGAAGCTGGACAAGTCTTTTTCTCATTCACTTTAAGACAGCTTATAGATACATCTTAATCTCTTAAGTGATTCTTCTTTGGAAATTTTAACGATGCTTTCATTGAAGTCAATAGAGCTTTGCTATGAATGTCAAGGGGAATAAAAACATGCTGTAAGTTTGCAAGCATAGCAGCATTTGTGACATCAAGAATACCACTGAATACCGTTAGACAGGTATTCAAAAAGCCATCTTATTATTGAGCCTGAGTTTGTCTTCAAGAACTTATTCAGCCTTTTCCAAACAATCAATTGCCTTTAACAGACAAAATCCCTTTTGCCAAATATTTGTGCTCATGTAAATGTCCTTTTCCTTGCAGTTTCACCAAGAGAAAAAGCAACTGTTGCACAATGTTTTTGCTTTAGCATATGTGTGGTTAACAGTAGCCATATTTTACCCTAGAGGTGGTTACTTTTCACTGGAGGGATGCAGTAATTCAGATGTTAATAAATCAGTGTTCAGAATTTATAAATCAGTTTGTATAATGTAAAGCAAAGCCATGATGATTAACCTTGATGGTGTAACAGAAGTGTGACAGGTTCTCTACAATCACACACTTGAATGATCGTTGCTCCCCTCACCCCCCAAAAAAGTTATGTCAAAATAGGACAAATGGCAACCGTATTTGTTATTATGGTTATTATGGCAAACACTTTGTTATTAGCATTTAGCTTTAGTGTTGGGATAAGAGGGAAGGTCCTCTCATGGATCAGTAACTGCCTAAAAGACAGTAAACAAAGGGTAGGAATAAATGGTCAGTTTTCAGATTGGAGAGAGGTAAACCATAGGACCCCCAGGGACCAGTGCTGTTCAACATATTCATAAATGATCTGGAAATAGGGGTAAATTACTCAAGATAGTTAAGTCCAAAACTGACTGTGAAGAGTTACAAAGGGATCTCACAAAACTGGGTAACAAAATGGCATATGAATCAATATAGATAAATGCAAGGTATTGCACACTGGAAAACATAATCCCAACTATACATACAAAATGATGGGATCTAAATTCACTGTTACCACTCAAGAAAGAGACCGTGGAGTCATTGTGGATAGTTCTCTGAAAACATTTGCTCAATGTGCAGTGGCAATCAAAAAAAGCTAACAATGTTAGGAATCAGCAGAAAAGGGATAGATAATAAATATCATTATGCCATGGTATGCCCACACTTTGAATACTGCATGCAGTTCTGGTCGCCCCATCTCAAAAAAATAAAAAATAATAAAAAAAAGATATTAGGATTGTAAAAGGTACAGAGAAGGGCAACAAAAATGATTAAGGGGATGGAATAGCTTCCATATGAGGAGAGATTAAAAAAGATTGGGACTTTTCAACTTGGAAAAGACTACTAAGGAGGGATATGACTGAGGTCTGTAACATCATCAATGGTGTAAAGAAAGTGAATAAAGAAGTATTATTTACTCCTTCATGTAACATACGAACCAGGGGTCACCCAATGACATTAACAGGCAGCTGGTTTAATACAAACAGAAGGAAGTACTTTCTTCACACAACACACAGTCAGCCTATGGAAGTCATTGTCAGATGTTGTGAAGGCCAAAAGTGTAACTGGGATAAGTTCCTGGACGATAGGTCCATCAATGTTTACTAGCCAAGATGGTCAGGGATGCAACCCAATGCTCTGGGTGTCCCTAGCCTCTGACTGCCAGAAGCTGGGAATGGATGACAGAGGGGATGGATCACTCAGTAATTACCCTGTTCTGGTCATCCCCTCTGAAGCACCTGGCATTAGCTGCTGTCAGAAGACAGGATACTTAGCTAGATGGACCACTGGTCTGACCCAGTATGGTCATTCTCATGTTCTAGCAAAATCCCAATCCCCAGTGTCGCGGTTAATACAGAGGCATTCAATTATCTCTCAACATGATCTTAGTTTTTTTCACCTTTGCAAATATCTCTCTGACATCTCTTTTAAAAAATGTCTGGTGGCACTTGTAAAGTAAGGTGTTTTGATGCTAACTTACATATTTCCTCCATTAATTTTAATAGTATTAAGCTACTTACAAATGTCAAAGCTCTTCCATGAGATACTTTAAATTGACTGCTTGGAAATTGTATACGCTCCAAAGACTGTTTAACTACTTGTTGTGAATTTGTTAAAGGTGCATCCGTAACTTCTATAACTTGTCTTCTTTTGTATAATATCTTTAGGGTTGTCAGTTTACCACCATCTTACACAGTGAACATAGTTGTGGGCTTAATGTAGCCTCTTTCTTTTGTTCTCAAACTAAGTAATTCTCTCTTCTTTGTTTCTCTTCTCTTGCATTTTATACATAGCCCCAAGAAAGGGCTATACAACTATATATGTATACAGAGAGAGAGATGAACATGCTGCATCTTGTCTTCCCTTGCTCTGCACCTTAAGCATTTTCTTGAAATGTGACTGAACTGTTGACACATGAAGAGCAGTAAAGAGAAGTCATCACCTGCTTAGCTCCCTCTCTTTTCAATTCATGGAAGAAACTATCCAAGGCATTTCTGTAATGAAACCTTCTTTCACAACATTTTAATAAATAATTTACACACTAATCTGTTTACTACTATACTTTATATACCTGAGTGTCAAGTTTCCTTTGTATCATAGTGATACTTTATTTCTTCTTTTCAATAACACCTTTAAAGATGAACACCTATTTGCCACAAAAGAGCCCAATAACCAAGATGTCTGTTAATTACTAAAATTAAGACCTTCATCCAGCAATACATCAATATTCTTCAGTCACCTCCTATGTGATACATCTATCTTAAAATTAATCTAGATTCTTGTTTTTAAAAGTTTAAATATCTTGGATTATTATATATTATCACAGTTAAAGACTTATCATTCTTCACATTTTAATGTTTTCTCATAGAACAGCAATGAAGCAGCGCTGGGAATACACATTTTAGAAAAGGAGCCCGCGAGTTTCTATTTGTTACTGGGTTTTTTTATACTTTTCTTCTCCATTAAAAGTCAAAAACATGCAGATTGACACTGCCAGCTACTTTGTTCTATTAGTTTTTAAATGTGCTTTACAATTCATTATAATATTCTATTTCAGGGGTCGGAAATGTTCGGCACGCGGCTCGCCAGGGTAAGCACCCTAGCGGGCCGGGCCAGTTTATTTACCTGCTGACGTGGCAGGTAGGCCGATCGCGGCCCCCACTGGCCGCGGTTCACCATCCCGGGCCAATGGGGGCAGCGGGAACCCGTGGCCAGCACATCCCTCAGCCTGCGCCGCTTCCCGCCGCCCCCATTGGCCCAGGACGGCAAACCGCAACGAATGGGGGCCGTGATCGGCCGAACCTGCCACGTCAGCAGGTAAATAAACAGGCCCGGCCCGCTAGGGTGCTTACCCTGGCGAGCCGCGTGCCGAACGTTGCCGACCCCTGTTCTATTTGAAGCTCTCACGTACAGTAAAGCTCAGTTAACATCTCTGGCTCAGTTTCTTCATCTGTAAAATGGGAAGTTGATGACTAGCTTCTTTGTTAGTAACAGATATTGTTTTAGCTAGTGAGCATACTTTTCTCTCTGAAGGTAATAGTAAATTAATGCTCAGATATTCCTAATGATTTCAGATTTTCAAATATTCCAACATACTGCATATTTGTGCTGCTCCCCTTTCCAACTGAACCTCTAAAATGTCAATTTATTACATTTTGTAAACTTACTTTAAATACAGAATTCACAGATTTAGATACCATGGATCTGGGGATTGCTAGAGGACCTTCATTGGTGTGAGCCAGAACAGATTAAACATATTGCTAATATAAGTTGTGTTTGGCCCCGAGAGAGGGCACTGGTTATACTGCCTGTAAGAAACCAGCCTTCCTTCCTTGCCATTGGCTAATGACAAAGTAGTACTGTCAGCTGTACTAAAGGAGAAAACATACCCTACCCATTTATCCACTTAGTTGGGGAAAAGGTGCTTAATGAGGGACTGGAAGACAAAAAGATAAATGGACGTAAAATGGCAGATTCTTGAACATCTTAAAAAGGAAGGACACCCTAGGACTTCTGCGTCAAAAGAAATAAAAAGTAGAGACAGCTAAAGGGCTTTGGTGTCATCTTTTTTTGTGCTGTAAATCATTTAAACAAGAGGGGCATGCTCTCTTTTTGATGCACTGAAGAATTATTATAAAAATTACTTATATAGGCTCAGATCCACAAACATATGGGCCATAGTTGCATAAATGTACATGGCACTACAGAAATATGATGTAAGTCATACTTCATGAACCAGTGAGTCAACAATTTTAGAGCCCAAGGGAGTTTTCCATTGACTTCAAATGAAACTGGATTGAGCCCAGATTTGGACAGGACAAAACACAAGACAAGATTTCAGGTAAGGAAATGCGGAGACTGATGATGAGAAGAACGTAGTCCAGACCACTGCAAAAAAGTGGCTTAAGAGAGATTTGAAGGAGGAGAGAAAGGGTATTTGGCAGAAAAGAAAAGGGAGACTATTCCAAGTGTAGGAAGGAACATGAGTAAAACTATAAAGTCGAGACTGCCAACAAGAGATGAAGGGAACAGTAAAGAAAGAGGATTGCGTGATGCAAGAAACGTATAGTGGTAGAAGGAAATAAGAGCAAATCTGTAGGAAGGGGCAAGATTATGTGGTCTCCTGAAGGTGAGAACAGGAGTTTGTCTCTGATGTGGTAAGAGTCAGAAAGACAAGAGGTATTTGGGGAGTAGGAGGTTGAAATAGTAAAAATGACAAAAGAGAAAAGTTATCCTTACTACTACTGATATTTTGGATAAACTGTAGAAACAAAGATGAAATGTAGGGAGGCCAGAGAAAAGATTACAGCAATCAAGAGACAACTACAACATAGAGAATGGTAAACAAATGTCATTTATCTAGTAAATATTTCCTTGATGAAACTGACAACACAGATTCACAAGCCTTGGGAACACATTTAGACTCAGTACCATGTTCAAAACCCCCTAGAACACTTAACTCTTTGGATCTGAGATTATTAAACAAGCAGCAGCCCCAACCCCCTTACAGTATTCATACTAAAGAAGCCAAAGATATGGACGAGGAGCATGGGTCTATATGGACAGTTACAAGGCAAACAATCTTTCATCTTCTTCAAGAATTGACAGCTAAGATATCTACTCAGGGAAGATTAATTAGCAGTGACAATCATGTAAGCGGGTGGATGTGAAACTGACTAGTTAAATAAAGATTTTGGGACCGCTCTCCCTAATCAGACATTAGACCCAGAAGCCAAAGCAAGGGAGCAGTTTTCCATCAGTACATGAACAACTCCGGATAGGAGACTTACATATCTCAGTGATGGTAGTATTTCTAAGACATTCAATAAATGCTTCTTTTTGACCTGGAGATATACCCCTTAAGATTTCCAGGGATTGACACATCTGCAAGGTTATAACAAGTTTGCATCAATTTTTTTTGACTGAATTAGACTGAGGCTTTTCAACATTTTTATAGGGCAGATCAGATCTTAACAGAAGATTGTCTCATGAGTACCTTACCTCCTCTCCACAATGAAATAGCACATGTGACAACTATAGCAATTCCTTAAAAAGAAAAGGAATATTAGATATGTGTTCATGTATCTTTAGCTGTCTTTCATGTGATGTGTGTTATGGCCTCACTGGATAAAGTTAATCACTGTCTACTGATTTGCTCTTGTGTGTCTCTCTCCTCACATTCACAAATCTGTTCTTCTGTTGCTCTCTCTCCCTGTACATGCAAATCTATGTAATTTATTAAAAGATTTAGTTCCCTATATAATAACTAAGAACTAATATAACATCTAAACTATACAAGTCTTTAACTATGGAATGAAATTTAGAGAAGAAAAATGTTTTAAAATTAATAATTGCAAAGTAATGCATACTGGAAAAAATCCCAAATATACATATATTTTTATGGGTTCTAAATTAGCTGTAAACAGCCAAAAAGAAGATCTTGTCAGCAGCAGGCAAAAAGCCAACAGTATATTAGAAACTACTAGGAAAAAGATAAGAGAATCAGACAGAAAATATCACAATGCCAATATGTAAATCCACAGTGCGCCCACACCTTGAATACTGTGTCCCGTTCTGGTTACTCCATGTCAAAAAGAATATAGTGGAACTAGAAAAGGTTCAGAGATGGATAACAGAGATGATCAAGAATATGGAACGACTTCCATATGAGTAGAGATCAAAAAGATTAGGGCTGTTCAGCTTAGAAAACAGACAACTAAAGGGGGTATGATAGAAGTCAATAAAATCCTGAATGATATAAAATGCATAGAGAAGTGTTATTTACTCTTTTACACAATACAAAAACCAGGGGTCACCTGATGAAATTAATAGTCAGCAGGTTTAATACAAACAAGAGGAAGTACTTTTTCACATGACCCACAACTAAGCCATGGAACAGATTGCCATGGGACGCTGTGAAGGCCAAAACTATAACTGTGTTCAAAAAAAAAGAATTAGGTAAGTTAATGAAGGATAGGTTCATCAATGGCTGTTAGCCAAGATGATCAGGGATGCAACCCCATGCTCAGAGAAACCCTAAACTGCTGACTACCAGAAGCCGGGAGTGGAAGACACAGATGAATCACTCCTTACTTGCCCTGTTCTGTGCAATCTCACTTGAGCATGGGTATGGGCCACTGTCAGAGACATGATACTTGGCAAGATGGATCATGGTCTGATCCAGTATGGCAACTCTTATGGTCTTATGTTTAATGAAAGCCAGAAACCAAGTTAGTGAGAAATCTAGTGAGGATGTTTTACTGTCATATCTTTATAGAACATATTAAAAGAGGGGGGCAGTTATTAGGACTTGAATTTCACTGACTCTCCTGACTTCTGTTATCACCATCTTTAATGCAGTCCTAATGAGCAAGAGAAACAAAAAGTGTTCCTTAAAGATTCAAATGTGATTCTATTAACTTAGCAAGGAACAGATTTAAGTTCCTAAGCTGGAAGATATAAGAACGTAAGATCTGCCGGTTATACCAAATATCCTCATTTTATTCCAGGCACTTCAGTATTTAGAGTACTCTTAGTATTTAGACTTCTAGCATTTATATATATGAGCATTTGTACAGTTTGTCAATATTTAGTTGCTTGCCTTCATGTGTGATGTTAAAATGGAGGCTCAGATGTAGGTCAGAATATACAGCAATCCTTTCAAAAGGTCTTTATTTTAGGATGTGGGAAAACTGGCCATCCCTGTATTGTAGGATGGCTGCCACATGGATTTGTAACAGTGTACTCACAGACAGCTCGGAGTACTTGAGCGAAAACAAGTTGTCCAATATTAAAGGAACTGCAGAAGCTTGAAGGTTAAGGTCTGTTCTGCAAGACAAAAATTAAAAACCTCTTCCATTTTAAGGCATATATTTTCCTCAAATCTTCCTAACACCAGAATTGGGATTTCAGGTCTGGATAAAAAATGTGACTGTGGTCTTCAGACAGAAGAAACACAAGATCTAGAAGTTCCACAAGACAAAACTAGGAGAAATTTGGCGCCAAAACTGATGAACAAAAGTTGGAATTACTATAATCATCTGAGCTCTGCCTAGCCTTATTTCTCTGAAGATTCCTGGAAGGAAGTGGTAAGGGCAGTAAGTTATGTCAAAACCTTGACATTTCAGAGGAAGTATCTGGCAGGAAGCTTGGATTCATTTCACCTTCCTTCCTCCCTCCCTCCCAGGACAAAATTGAGGGTATTGCACATCATTCCTTGTTAGAGAGGGGCCTATTTGAGAGGATCTCCAACTTCAGATTATCGAAGTTACTGCCACCGCCTTGAGGAAATGTTATTGGGTCCTGTACATCCTAACCAAGTTATCTGCCAAGATGATCTCCTCATTGGGCAAATGAAGCGCAAGGAGTGCTGTGATGTAGAATATACCATTCCCAGAGCCAGGCAGCTTTTTTGACATACAGTTCAGAAGGGAGCTTCTGCCCTAAGATTCACATAGTATCAAGATTGCAATGTTGCCTATCAACACTGACAAAGTTCTTCCTCAATCCATCAACATTTTGAAAACCAGACAAATCACCTGTAACTTCAACGTATTTATAGGAAGCCTCATTTCCTCAAGTGAGCTCTGTAACCCACAAAAGTACAATCTGTTCTAATCTGGGTTTATGGTTGAAGACGACTGAAATGTATTGGCCTGGGTGCACTGTCCACCATGTTAGTGAATCTCTGACATTGAGAGGTGATCTCACTAGAAATGACAAGCTGCTCTGTTGACGATTACGCAGTCTTTAACCTAGCATGGAAGCCTCATTCTGAGTCTGGTGAATGGTGTTACAGATGTGCAGAAAGCCATTTAGTCTCAGTGGAGAAGCCTTTATTCCATCCTGGTTCCTATGCCTGCTGGGGGCATTAGTTGGTGGCTCCTTTATGGTTCTGTGAGCACAGGTGTGCTGCTGGCACAGTTCACAGACTCTCTCACACATTGACCTTAACTGTGCCAGGCTGTGGCCTCTCTTCCACCTTTTCTGGAACCTGCTCTTCAAGTTTTGGCTGCTCTTCTTCCCTCACTTTTTATTTGTGGTCACCCATCTGTCGATACACTAAGTCCAGAGTTTTCCTCATAACCTCTTTCTGGCACTTGTCAAGCAGGGTATATATGAACAGTCCACGGAGACTCTCTGCGACTGTAGGGACATTTCCATTGGACTCACATGTAGAAACATCCAGACAGAATTCTACTGCACAGCATCTATTGATTCCCTTGATCATTTCCTGGGAACAGTGAATTTCTGCTCAATATCTCCCTCCGGCATCCATTTATTGGCCTATCTCACTACTATTCTTGCACTCTTTGATTTATTCCCTGTATTCAGTCGACTCCCATTATATTTTCTAATTGATGGGTGGATCTTCGTGTCCTTGAGCAGACATTTCTTCGAAGGGCCAGTCTATTGAACTGGAAGTCAAATAGATCCACTGCAGTTAGAACGGAAATATTTTTTTTATATTGTATTTATTTTACTATAGACTGACTACTGCTGAGCAGATGGCCAAGACGTTGTGGTCAGATGTCTGGAATAGTGTATTATCCCTCCTTTAATTCTTTGTTTCGGGATGACCAGGGAGCTGAATGAGAAGTTGGGGGAGTGCCTGGAAGGAAAATGTTGGTGCGAGTTGATATGTTAAACAGAACCAACTCTTTTCTGAACTTAAAATAAAACTGTGGTCTGTTGAGGATGTGTCCATTTGTGGTCTTTTTACCTTTTAAAATGTAGTGCTTCTAATTTTCTGAACAGCTCCCAAGCCCTGGATGGACACTTCATCAATATGAGTAAATAAAAATAAGCAATCAGTACTAGGTACCATATTTGTATCCAAAGACATCTGTAGAGAACAAAAATATTGCTGATAAAAAATACAACAGGGAAAAATGATGATATCTCAGATACCACTCTGTGGTTTATGTTGGCAAATGGCAACCAATGTATTTGTTTTTTATAGCAAGATTTCAGATCTCTTTATAAGCATGCATAATTTCTGCCTTAATGAAAGCCACTGTTATAAAGAAATAGCAATGATTCTGTCAGTTGGAACCTCTGTGAAACTGGAGTACAGAAAAACAAATGTAGTCTTCCATACAGATTACACCACCAGAAGCTAGTACTGATTAATGCTTCATAATTTTTTCTCTCAATCTCCAACACAGAAGGAATCCAAAGAAATATTATTTATCAAAACTAAAAGTTTGTTTTAAAATGCTACTTGCACAATTTTACAAAAGATACCAATCTACTAAGTACCTTAGCACAGTAGTCAGGTAATGCTGGTACTAATTAATTGGCACCATTTTTTCTTCTTCTTCTTCTCAGAATCTCAGATGATGAAACTGTTTTTTTCTTTTATTGAACCAGCTTGGCCTAGACTAGCTTGTCCCGCAGTGACATGTATATTGAATACAAATCAGACAGCATAGCTTTAAATCTGTGTTGCAGCTCTCATTTCCAATTCGAGAACTGTACTATAATCATAAGCTTCTGGTGGATGAAAGGAAATCAGCTCTCTGAATATTAGCTAATGCCACATTTGCAAGTCCTGAAGAGATCTGTGCTGTTTAAAAAAAATAGATCATTTCTCGTGAACCTATATATATGAATCGCTTTGTACTGCTCGACTGATAGAAGCGATGCCTGTGCTGGGATTAAACCCTTTTCATCATAAAACCTCATCTGGTTCGGAGTCCAAGTCCATCAAACCTTTTCCCTTTAAAGTCCCGCCTTTGATTCTACATCAATTTATTCAAACCGCAGCTGGGTGGCTGAAAACGAAAGGACAGCATCATTTAAACCAACCATGTTCCCAACTTGAAAGAAGGGCTATAATTAAAAAAATGGGCATAAAAGAATGGAAATGGGATAATATTTTTTAATGGTAGTTCAAAGGCCGACAGATGTCAGAGCCTTTGAAGATGTCAGTACACTGAGCAAGAAGTTGCCATTAAATAGTTTGCCTGAGAGGTGAAGCAGCTTTTTAATGACTGAAAAAGCCCTTGCAGACACATCCTTGTGTTTTTAATTTGTCAGAGTTTCTGCAGTATTTTCTGATTAATGACATATGATTATAACTGCATAGCATACATATTTTTATACTTGGTTAAATGAATACTTTATTTCACATTCCTCTAGAGCTAGATAAGAACAGGGAAGCTATACTAGACAGTCCAAAACTATTCGGATTGCTTCATATATTTATGGTAATTCGATGGGATTGGCCAAACACAGTTACCGTGTGTTGCCAGCTTTTGTTCTTTAATGGTGATATTACTAATACTATCACAATTTGCATATGTTAGATGGGATGTGACTACACTTTTATACCCTTCATGTGCACTTAACCATGTGTGTGCCTTCAAAATTAATTGATGAACTAAATTGTGTCAAATCAAAACAATGTTTGAAAAATTCTTCAACTTACCCTAAAAATGCAAGAGCTGTCAGAGTCTTCAGAAAAGGGAATGTTATTTAGGAAAAAATAGTATTTCTAGCAAACCACTTACTCCTATTCAAAAAGAAAACTATTTTTATTAATGCTGATAAAGTTCTCCGCTTGGGTGGAGAAGAAGCTATCGAAGTACCTTTCATCTCCCTTAACATGTGTATATCATTCATGCTGTAGAATTACTTTAATAACCATCAGGAATGATAACTGTAGCACATTATAGCTGCACACAAAATAGGAACACTTCCCTCTGCTCCCAAGCATAAACTGACATCTTTAGTGCACTAGTACTTTTGTATTAGTCTGCCATTCTGTGTTTGAGTAGCTATGTGTTTGAGAGTAGGACTTCAGAAGTATAAGCAAATATAGCACTGCATTGCGTCACACCGTACAGCAGTTATTCAGCAAGTAAAATAAAGATATCATATCAGGGGCAAAGTCAGTTAATGCACTATCCTTTCTCCTCTGAAGACCCAAATTCAAATAATGAATTAAATCACAAATACATAAGAATATGATGACTCATTTAAATTAATGGTTGTCTGGTTAGATCACAGAAGCACAATGTCAAGACTGAAACACTGGCACAGTTGTGTAACATCTGTATGTGTGTTTGTGTGTTAAACCAGCCCCACGTTTTCATAACAACATTTAAGGTATTTCATAAATTAACATGAGTATTTATATTGTATCAAATCTGTACCCATTAAGGAACTTCCCAGTAATCACTACACTGCCAACCCTGGCCACTACAAGCTTCACAGCGACAGTGGAGATAGGTCTTGGATACTCCTGCTCAAAAGGCACAAGTATATACACCATTAAATCTAAGGAAAGCTGTTAGCAGGACATATCCTATTACAAATAAAAACAATGTTAAGAAAAAGTGTAGTTGTAAAGTTAAGTATGGACATTTGGAAATACCAGATTTCTGTTTTCCTGAGCAACCGTATGTCTGTCCCCTTGTGCATCCCACCTGTGCACTGAATGAGACAAGGTTCTTGTGAGAAAAACAACATGTGATCGTGTTCAAGAGTATGCCATAATGCATACGGACAAGGAGGCAGAATTAAGGTACAGGCATCTGTAAATCTGGGATTTTCTAACTTCTGAGTGCTTGACTTTACAACCTAATGATCTGCCTTCTGATAGCACTTTATTAAATGTAATTTCCAAAGTGCTGTAGTTTATTAAGGGAAAAGTAAATTCTGTTATGTAACATTATAACACCCCCCACCCCCCTCAAAATCATGAATCACCAGCAGTGTTTGAACCCAACCCTCTACCACTTGAGCTACAGGACAAAATACATTAGCTGGCAACTGACGCAAGGTTGTTATACCAGGCAGAGTAAAAATGGGCTACTGGGACCATCTGCTGGGGTGTGTGTGCGCATGCAAGCGCGTGCGCGCACACACAGCCTCATGAGAGCTTGGGGAGTTCTCGCCCATGTGCTGCCCCCAAACGGAGGGTTGGGACTATGAAGCAATGTACCCCACCAGATGGGTGTGGTTAAGAGAGAGGATCCAGGCCCAGCTCTCACCCCCACTGACTGCTAGTGCTGATCTGGCAGCTCCCAGATGTTCCCAGTGTAGTGTGTGCTGTTGCTTTGGTGACTCTTTACCATGTACATGTGCCATTCTATTTTGCCAGCATGTCAAAATATTCTCAGGAACATGCACGAGAGAATGGAAATGGCAATTTTTACTGGTTTATAATCCAGCTGACCCTGAATGGAATTTCACAAGACAAAAAAAAAAAAAAGAAAGGCACTTCTCTAGCCACAGGGCTTTCTCCCTGTTGAATTTCAAAGATGTGCTACAAACATCCACAGTATTAGAGTTTCTTACAAAAAAAGCTGCAAGAATCTTTTATAATGGAAACATTAGGCAATCTAGAGGTAGGGTTTCACCACCAGATCCTTCCATTAAGGGGCAGTGGTGCACATAGACGCCAGCCATTATGAATTAAATTTACAGCATGGAAAATTGTAATTTTCATCATCATCAATGGCAAATTGATATCCCACTCCCCACAGCAGTTCAGTATCAATAAAGCCTCTTTCAGATTCTCCTTTAAATATGTTTTTATGCATGTGAATCAATCATGATAATTTTCTTCAGAAGGGTCAAATTTAGCTGTACTGAAGTGAAATAATACAGAAGTTTAAATTTATTGCAAAACTAGTGTTTATGAAAACAACATCAATTATAAGGGACCTCAAACTTTTTTACAGTGTGGACCACATTTTAATAGAAAATGTCTTGCATGCACCTGTCTTTTTTTTTTTTTTTTTTTTTTTAAAAACGATGACATAACAAACCCTGCTTTTGACAGCAAAATAAATTGCTGAGATGGAAAGTATTTAATGTATGTGTAGTGTCTTTTGATTCAATTTGGCACACAGAAATCAGGAGGAAGAGGAGAAGCCAGCAACAAATTACCAAGAGAACTACAATGGCTAACCAGCTCATGTGCCATGAACACTGCTCATTATACTAATCACCATCTTCTCATTGTTACCATGTGTTCCACCATGTACTTGTTGTATCCATCTGTTATGTCTTATCATACACTCATACTATAAGCTCATTGGGCAAGGACTATCTTACAGTTATGTGTTTGTACAGTGCCTAACGCAGGGGTTCTCACACTGAGGGTCGGGACCCCTCAGGGGGGTCACAAGGTTATCATATGGGGGGTTGCGAGCTGTCAGTCTCCACCCGAAATCCCGCTTTGCCTCCAGCATTTATGATGGTGTTAAATATATTTAAAAGTATTTAATTTATAAGGGGGGGTCGCCCTCAGAGGCTTGCTATGTGAAAAGGTTCCCCAGTACAAAAGTTTGAGAATGACTGGCCTAATACAATGGTGCCCCGATCCTCAAGAGGGCCACTATTATTTGAATTTCTGTAGCACTTAATCACCAGCGGTCCACAGACCATAGCTTGCAAACATCTGATTATGGCTAGAAACTACAATAAAAAACAGAAAGCCTATGTAAGTCACATACTGACCAATGATTCCTGTATTTGATATGTTTGTTTTTTATATTCTTTCACAAGGGTTAATCTTTATTTCATTACAAAATAACAATTCAGTTAATTTTAACAAACAGATGGTCAACTGCTATCAAAGGTTAGATAAACACTACATTTGTACTATCCATTAAGTCTACCATAAAACTGGAATTTAACTTATGAATCCATATTTGCCTCTAGAGCAACATAAAGTTGATGACTAGCTTGTATGTTAGTAAACTATTTTATTATAGCTAGTGAGCATACTTTTCTCTCTGAAGGTGATAGGAAGTTAATGCTCAGATGTTCCAAACGATTTCAGGCCCAGATTTCATATAAAGGGGCATATAAATAAAAACACAGCTATTTTCAAATATTCCAACATACTGCATGTTTGTGCTGCTTGCCTTTCCAAGTGCATGCTTTCTCTCTTTCTCTCTTCTATATTCACTTTACAGATGTCAATACACCAGAAAGCACAGACTACAAAAGAATTCAAGCTGTCAGAAAAAACTTTAAAAGAACCACATCACCAATATAAAAGAGCGGAGTTCACTGTTCCTGGAATTTTCAGATCTGTTTCAAGTAAAAACACTGTGTCAGGTTTTCTGACTAAATCACTGCTGTTTTTATAAACTCTATAGAACTCTTTTAAAGGCCTAAAATGAAATATTTGCAATCAGGCCAATTCTTTTGGGGCCCTAAAGTTCGCTCTTAAATGTAATATTTCAGGAGGGCTTTCATAAATATAAATACTAGTGACTATGAAATACATTATTTTCGTTTGAAATATATTGTTTTCCTCCTTAAACAGAAGTCTACGGTCCTCTTGACATCAATTTCTGTCATTTTGTCATGATAAACACTCAGGTATTAAATATCTTTCACATCAGGCATCCAGGCATGATTCCAATTAGTGCTGAATAGAAGACAAAATGTCAGCCTAATAAGCTTCAATTTGCAAAGTCTTTGAGCATTTGATGATATCAACACTTAGCCAATCATAGCTTGCATTGGCTTCTTCTTCACATCACCTTCCTTGTCACAAAAAAGTCTTTCACATCTACGTCAACTGCAGACATTAACAATGTCAGTCATTGGTCTGACTGAACTAAAAGATCCAAAAATGACTCCCCAGTATATCAAGGGAGAATTGTGATGTGCACAATATTTCTTCAAAGCTAATTTGCTGCCAACATGTATAGTAATTGGGGGGGGGGGGGGGGGAAGGGAAGAGTCCACTTTAAAGTCACACTGTGGAAAAAAAATTTTTTTTATTTTTTTCTTATGAACTCTACACCAAAAATGTTAAATCACTGTCAGTGTCTCTGACATTCTTTCAGCAGAAAGGAATCATCATTTATTAAAGGAACCAACAGATGACAATCACTTCTTTAAGGGTGACTGGACCAACACGCGGCTCTACAGTTTAGTTCATAGTGCAACTATTCATTATCTTATTTCAAGAGAATGCATTTATAAGTGCCTAATTATTGATAAAATGCTTTCCTAGATTAAAAAAAAGCCTTACTAAAGGAGTACACATGATTCAGCCAACTTGAACACATACGCCTAACACAAAATGCTTCTCTGGCCCAAAGGCACTGAATCCCAGACAGAAGAGATACGGAATGTTCTTTGCAAGATATTCTCCTTTTGCAGAGCACAAGAGCCCCATCTTATAAGGTCAAGACTCTGATCATGGTGAAAGGGAAGAGAAGCAGAAGACAGTGACTGAAAAAAAGAGGGGATGAATCTGACTGAAAATTGGGGTAGCAAGGGAACAGAATGAATAGAAGCTGACCTTGGGTAGGAAAGGAAGATGGATAGCTAATGAACAGGGAATGTAAGGATGGGCAGGGATGTCCTGAGGCTAGGAGGATACCGCTGAGTCAGCACCACCCATTAAAGGTGGCATTTGCTTAAGCAGGGGTGCCAAAGAAGGGAGGTGGCTTTGGATACCTGTCCAGCTGATGTAGTGGTAGAGTTGTGAAACATGAGGCAGAAATTGGACCTATAGGGAGTTGCTAAAAGGTGCAGGAGTGTGGTCAGTGGACCAGTAACTGTAAAGATGATCAACAGTAAGTTATTGGGACTGACATCTGTGCCAGTAGCATCTTCTTCAGAAGCACATAGCACCGGTCACACCTTCTTTGCCTTAGCTTCTCCCAATGAGGTAGAAAGAGAGTAGACTGGATGCTAGGTTTCCCCCTGGGCTGAAGCAGGATGCTGCCTAAACAGAGGATTGCTGGGATTCCCACCATGGTGGAGGGTGCCATGAGCATTTCAGTTGTAATTTGTTGCTGGTTTTCCACTTGAATCTTTCTCTATAATACTTTAATGTGGGATTGTGCAGAGCCTTATGCAAGGCCTCATATTTCCCAACTGACATATCTTCAGCCAAACTATGTTAGCTACAGGAGAAGGCAAGACTTTTCATTGGTTTTGTGGTTTCTCTCTCCCCCCATCAAGAACCACACAAAAGAGAAATACAAATAACTGTACCTCTAAAATGTCTATTTATTACCTCATCATAAAAATGCCTATTGGACCCACCAGTGACACTGAGTAATAATAGGATTTAGATCATAAAGAGGTTCTATTTCCTACTTGAAATTAGGAAAATTAGCATTCACATGGATCCTATTGTCTTAAGACAGTGACACTGCCAGAACAAGTGATGTTAACATTCAAACTATAGATTGTCAACATTTCTGTCTTGGTGTTTCACTCTTTCATTTGGTATTTAAAATACCTTTGATTTGGGGTACTGTCATACAAAGCCTTTAATTGGTAGATTGTTGGTTCAAATTTGATTTATAGTAGCAGTGAGTGAACGTTATTATATCTGGTGATCTAAGTAGGGTATGTTAAAATGATTTCCAGGCTCAGTACAGTTTTTAGTGAACAAAAAAAAAAAAAAACCACAGAGTTCAAAGAAAAGTGCCACCACCGTAGCTGACGCTAACAAGCCTCCTATTTGGCAATCACAGTAGACGGTGCAAGTATCAGGGGGTAGCCCTGTAAATCTGTATCTACAAAAACAACAAGGAGTCTGGTGGCACCTTAAAGACTAACAGATTTATTTGGGCATAAGCTTTCGTGAGTAAAAACCTCACTTCTTCGGATGCATAGAGTGAAAGTTACTGATGCAGGCATTATATACTGACACATGGAGAGCAGGGAGTTACTTCGCAAGTGGAGAACCAGTGTTGACAGGGCCGATTCAATCAGGGTGGATGTAGTCCATTCCCAATAATAGATGAGGAGGTGTCAATTCCAGGAGAGGAAAACCTGCTTCTGTAGTGAGCCAGCCACTCCCAGTCCCTATTCAAGCCCAGATTAATGGTGTTGAATTTGCAAATGAATTTTAGTTCTGCTGTTTCTCTTTGAAGTCTGTTTCTGAAGTTTTTTTGTTCAATGACAGTGACTTTTAAATCTGTAATAGAATGACCAGGGAGATTGAGGTGTTCACTTACTGGCTTATGTAGATAGTGCAGGACTTCAACATGAATCTTGGTCTGCACCCTCACATCTGTAGACATGTATCAGGGGGTGGCCGTGTTGGTCTGTATCCACAAAAACAACAAGGAGTCCGGAGGTATCTTAAAGACTAACAGATTTATTTGGGCATAAGCTTTTGCATCTGAAGAAGTGAGGTTTATTACCCACGAAAGCTTATGCCCAAATAAATCTGTTAGTCTTTAAGATGCCACCAGACTCCTTGTTGTTTTTATCTACAGACAGCTGCTTGGAGAAGTTTCCATTGCTACTTCCCATACAGTGGTAGCTGTTCTCTGAATTAGCAAAGGATTTAAACATCTCTCTACCCAGCACCTTCCATTAGTACTAAAATTCACAATTTTTAAAAAGAAAACAAGCCTTTGTCCTGGTTATAGTCACTGAAAAAGTACATTTTCCAAAGGAATACATAAAAAAAATTAACACAGAACTTCACAAAACTGCCAAACATTTCTGCTTAAGCACCCTTCCTTGCACAACAAAAAAGTGTTTACTAAACCAACAACCCTTATAATCCTTTAGAAACTTACTATCATCAAGCAAGCAGTATTTACAACATACAAAAACAACAGTAACAGCTTCTAACATGGTCTTCATTTTGTAAATAACATCCATAATGCAACATCAGGGCCCGATCCTGACAACCGCTGAATTAATGGGAGCTGAGACTGTATGGTACCTCAAGACGGAGGCTCTAAAATTGCAATTTGATTGTTTCCTGTGCATTAGCTACTTTTGCTTTCAGATCTCATTCTCTGGAGTACACTTTGGACTACAGGGGTTCCATTAACAAATTGAGAAGTTACCATATGTCAGTAAAATTTACTTTAACACAATATTTTTGGCATTCCTACAATTAAAAAGCACATAGAAACTGCAAAAGTGTAGCAGCATATCATAAATGTTGTAGTAATTATCAATTTTTGGTGATGAGTACTATACCTGACCACTGAGAAAAGATGCTGCACAATGGAACACAGTTTGAAGAGCAAAATTATTTAATATTTATATAGCAGTGTAAGACAGCTTCCACCACAAACAGCTTATCATCTACTATTATTATTTATCTGTATTACCACAGCACCTATAGTCATGGACCAAAAGGGCTTACAATCTAAGCATAAGACAAGAGACAACAAATGCAGACAGACAGATAGGGAAGTACAAGGTACAATGAGAGGCATGAAAGGCAGTAGTCGCAGCACACCAACTGCTGACCTATTGTCGTTTTTTGAAGGCCAGGAGTTTTAAAGAAGGATTTAGAGGATAATGAGTTAAAATGAAAGCAGCAAGTGAGAACATGCCACCAATTTATATAATTGTAACATTTTCCATATAATTCTTCGTTCTATTCTTTGTACATCCCAACACAGTTTGTTGTTTTAGTTTTTTTGACTGCTGCTTGTACATTCAGAAGAGGTCTTCACTGAATTGTCCATAGTGATCCCCAGGTCTTTTTTCCTGAGGTGACACAGTTAACTTAGAACCCAACAAACTGTATGGGTAATTCACATCATCCTCTCTGATATATATTGCTTTGCATTTGTCAACAGAATGAAAATGACGGAACAGAAAGTGTAGAGAAGGGAGGATGAACATTATAATAAAGGGAGATAATGTGATAATTATGTTGCATATGAAGTTTGCCATTACTATTTTCATTTACTTGGGGCTTTTTTTAATTTCAGGACACGATAGGAATAAAGATACAGCAGACAGCACTGTAAAAAAAGCTCAGCTTTGGAAAGGTAAGTGAAAGTAAAACTAAAGGATGGCTTTGAAGGAGGAAAAGGTGCATGGTACACCAGAAAAGGATAGTTACTCCAAGTGCAGGGGACAATATAACAAATTTATGAAGAGTCATTTGAACTGAGACATAAAAATCTTGTATACAAAAGCCATGCCTATTTGCATGCAGTAGAGATAATGAGAATAACTGGAATATGTAATGAAACTTTTTCCAACTGATGGATAATATGGAGCTCCTATTTTAAAGCTGGGAACCTAGACTAATCAGGTTTTATGCAAGAAATAATCATTTCTTCCCCATTGGATGTATTGGGTAGATAAAAGAACTACCCACATGATAAACTTTGCCTACTACACTCTTTGCATTCCCTAATTCTCAAATGGAATTTTATATTCCATTTTAATAACACCGCTCTACAGCCAAAATGCTTCTGAAATAAATGTAGTCAAACTTTACTAATTCTGGGTCACTGAGAATGAAAATGTTGATTGGCTCTAGTTTTCAAGATATGCTATTGGGTCAGTATATACGACCCTTGACTTGGGAATGGCGGAGGATAAGTGAGTTATAAAGGGAAGGGATCTTAATTTAAACCAGAAATGACTAAAATATATCTTTGACTGGATCTATGAATAAATCTATGACTGGGTTTGGACAGTACTTGCTTTTTAGGCAAAACAATGAATGATGCAATCTGAAGCTGGTATTGCATCATACATGATATGAATTGCATCATGTTATTCCTAGAAGTCATGGATGATGCAATCATAACGAAGTTTACATCACTCTGCTGAACAAATTGCCCTATATCAGCTCTAGAAATCATACAGTGTCGTGCTCTCTTATTTGTCAGTGTTTGATTTTGCAAAGGGACACATTTCTGTTTAGCCAAAGTGAGCAGAGATGCCTCGTACTTGTGTGAACAGTGCAGATAACTTCTGCTATGTTTGTGGTGAAGTGACTTTTGCATCACAAAAGCGCAGTATAACCACTATGGTTAAGAAAGCCTATCACCTTTATTTTGGCTGCAAAATTGGAGATCAGGACAAGAGGTAGGCCCCACACATATGCTGCAACACTTGTGCAACAAATCTTCGCCAGTGGTTGAACAGGAAAAGGAAATCTATGCCTTTTGCAGTGCCAATGATTTGGAGAGAGCCAACAGATCATACCAGCAATTGTTACTTCTGAATGATGCCTCCAGTTGGGAATACAAGAGACAAGCCAAGAAGCGCCGAGTAGACACTGAATAGGACTAAACTATGTACATAATAGTTTTTTGCCTTTTGTTTCATAATAAATTTTATTTATATAACCCTTTTGCTGATTTTTGAAGTGTTACATAAATAGGACAGGTGAAATATTATCATGTAAAGCAACCATAAACACATGAAAAGACCTAGGTTTACAATTTATAATTAAAACTATCTACACAATATACATAGACATAAAATGTAAAAACTTAAATATCTTAGAAACAGTAGCCAATCAGTTGTTTTAATTGTCATATTTGAATTCAGCATATCAAAATACATAATAAATAGCACATTTTATCTCTGAAGCAGACGACTTCTCAAAATTTGTAGACCAGTGTAATTTAACTACACATATAATTTTTTTAAAAAGACAAATATTTTATAAAATATTATTATAAAATGACAATCATGGTCCAATAAAAACTGGCCAATTTACATCTTCAAGTTCACATGATATAAACAGGAAGTCCATTATTCAGTAAAGAACTCCAGCTAAGGATCAAGGTGATGTACTAATCATGTGATGTACTAGTTTCTATGGCAACTACTTTCCTTTTTCTACATATTGTGGATACAGTACAAAGTATAGTGAATTCTTTAGTACGCCAGTTTAACATTTTTAATGAGCAAATTGTAATTTATATATTTTGCTGCTTTTCAAAATTTTCTCTAGTAAAGTATAGTAATTATTTAAATTAATTTTGAGCACCCAGAAGTGTGCTAGATGCTATACAGAAGCAGGTAAAACCACTGTTCCTGCCCTGAACATACCACAGTCTAAATTCACACATGATGTAACAGGTACTGGTCATAAATAGACCAAAAATGGGGAAGGGGAAAGGGAACAACAAGCTGACAATCATAACACTACACAGTCACTTATTAAGGCGCACACACATTCTGATGGTTCCATCAAATAAGGGGAGAGAGGATTGTTTGTAGCCTGTTGAACAGATTTTGGGAGGGCATCTAATAAATAGGGGGCAGCCTAGAAGAAGGTACAGAGACAAGAATGCTAGAAAAGCAACTGATGTGACAAAACTGGGTTCATTTGAGGAGTAAAGAGGAGCAGCACATAGGAGACTAAGGCCCTGATCCTGCAATGAATTCCCCGTGGGCAGATCCCTGATCCTGAGCTAAGGCCCACTGGCCTCAATGGGGCTCCATGTAGCTGCAGCTCCCACACAGAGCTCATTGAAGGATTGGGGCCTAAATTTGAACTCGACCTCTGTTCAACAGCAGAGGCTTATTGTTAGATCTTTTGTCTGTGTCAATAAGCTCCATCCAAACTTCAGCCCTCGGCCTAGAGTGATACACATCAGGAGAAAACTTGTGTATGTCCTGGAACAATCACTGGTGAAGTATCTAAATTCGCATTAACAACCCTGTTAGCCCAAAGGTGGTAAATGGCAATCAATTAACACGTGGTACCATGTAGCCAAAAACTTCAGTTTTAGACAAGGCCTAAACGACAGCTATTGGTTGCCGAGCTCTTTTTAAAATCTGGCCCTGAGCCTCCATGCAACAGCCAAGGTAAGTGGAACAAACATATATATGAATTCAGACTGAGACCGCCACCTGCCTGTCTGCAGGACAAGGCTGTACAGCACAGAACAAATCTTCTCATATCTAAGATGTTTTCTGATTGATAGAAGCAGCACAGAGAATCTAGAAAAAGAGTCAGTTATCTGCTCAAAACAGTTTTATAGCAGTGATTCTCACTCTTTTTCATAGAGTCATACAGTTTAAAGTGAGAATGGAGCACCAGATCATCCAGTCTGAGCTCCTGCATGCCACGGGGCACCAACACCAGCACACCAAACCCAAAAGTGGAAATGAGTCCAAAGTAAATGAGACCCACAAGAGACTAAGCTACTATGTGCCACAGACAGAGAGCAAGACAGACCAACAATCACCATTGATCAAAGCCCCTACAATGCAGTGAAATGATTAAATGGGATATACCCATTTGTAGTCCACATTTTCATGTAGGGATTGTCTTGTGAACCAGATGTCCTCTAAGCCATAACCGTGTGAACCACCTCCCATCAAATGGACAATGGGAAAAAATCCCTGTGCAAACTACAGTAATTATTTACAGTACAAAGAAATAGATGGGGAAAAATTTGATTATTTTTGCCTTCTTTTAATGAAATTTTGTAGGAGAAAGGAAACAGAAGGAACCGTCAGCACCTATCTGCAGACTACCAGCAAGTGCTCCACATACCAAAGTCTGAGAACCCCTGGTTTACAGCATGAGACTCTCTCACATCTTTTCTTTTTCATTTGAAGTATACATCTGGTTCTTATACTTAAGGGATTACTATTATAGCACCGGAGAGTTATCAGTCTATTCATATATATGTTCATATAGTTTTGTTTTTTTAACAACAACAACAAAAACAGGCTACAAAACAGAATTTTTTACCTTTTCTCTAGCTGATAAAAGGCCTTCATCATATAATAATGTTATTTCAGGAAGGCGGAGTACATTGGAAGAGACAATATTTTTGGGGGAGGGGTGTCCTTTATTTAAGTTGTTATTATTTATACAGCACCCTAAACTTAAGCAGAATTTTATTAGACATAAAATAATCACGTTGTCAGGCTCAAACAACATACAATCTAACTCGGAAAAAAATAAATGCAGAGCAACAGTTTCAGCGTGGGAGAGAGTTGAAAGATCATTTGTTCGGAGTCTAATGTAGGAAGAATTTAGGGGAGAAGTGGCTTTAAAGGAAAGAAACAGAGAGAGAGCTCAGAAGACAAGAGGCTGCCCCATACGTAGAGGGGCACCACAGAAGGCCTTGTAAATCTGCAAATGGCAAAATGGGACAAAGGGAGGAGTAAGGACAGGCATTGGGAAAAGTGCAGAAAGCAACAGAGGGAGTGGGAAGACGTAGAAACCGAGATATAGGCAGAAGTGAAATACCTTAGTCATTCTTCCTACCCACCCTAGCCCATTTCTGCTTTTATGATGTCTTTCATATATGCTGTGTTTAGACTTGCACACTTACAGAACTAATCGGTTATTCTTTTTTCCTGGCATCTGATGGGCTGGAGACTAACAAACCTCTAAATTATGGCTACATTTATTTTATTGCAACCCAAAGTTTTGAATAATTTTAATATACTATTTTATTGTATTTAAGTTAATATTACAGTGACAAATGGTGATGAATTGTGCTTCAGTGTTTAAATTATTCTTGACCCAGTTACAAATGGAAGAAAATGGTGGACCTGCACATTATCACCTGGCAACCGAAAGTGGAAAAAGACTTCAGTTTCCCCAGCTCCCTTTTTCACAACATGACAGTAAAGCAAAGCATTTAGTTTGAAGTTAAGTGGGGTTGTTCCTTTTCTCCCTACCCAAAAGGTCAAACAGCCAAGGAACAAGCATTAAAAGTATATAACTTTATACAGCAGCTGGAACGCTGCAATGTTAGAGATGGTAAGGGTACATGTCATAAACTGGGGAAAGGGTGACAATTTGATCAAAGAAGATTGTGCAGTTGGTATATCTATGATAGCTTGGTTAGGACTAGATATTAAGATTCCTAACCTCATTATCCAATCTGGCCTACTGAGGCAGAAGATAGCAGAGAATATTTCCTTTTTTAGAAACAACTTGTTTCTATGAAATATGATTTATTATTTTCTATCAGAAGAGTTTTATTTCTGAAAATCTCATTTTCTACCAAGAATTAATACAATGTGTTGTGAAAGAAAATATACACTGAATATTTTTTTTTAAATGAACTATAAACCACCTTTTGGAAAATTTACTTACGGTATCTGTAAGGAAATTCTGAACAATATCCAGAATCAAAGATAAAATTGAAATGCTAAACTAACACCACAATTTTAATGAAATATATGTATTATAATGTTTTCCCTTAAAAATATAGAACTTTGGATTTAAAATTATATATACTTTTTAAATCTAAAGTTCTATATTTTTAAGGGAAAGCATTATTTTAACAACAACAACATTTTTTTGCAGCTCACAGAAAATACAGGATTTAAAGAAAAAGATTATAAGAACACAGTATGGTACACAAGCCTTCAGGCTCTTTTGACTTTTATTGACCCATATGTCATTTTATTCCTCCTCAAACATTACAACCTTAGGTGAAAAAAGCAAAGAAACCCTTTTGAAAAGATATTATTTGAGTACTAAAATGGAATGTAAATGCCACATAAAAATGAAAGTAACTGACCAACAATCTAAAACATGCTACCCCTTTAAATCAATATGCTTTACCTAATACCATGCTGAATTTATAATACAAGAACCAAAAGTTGTAATTTTCTTCTTAATTAGAATCTATAGACCCACCTAAAATCTTAACTAATTCGGGAGACAACACTTTTTATTGACCAGGAAAGTGTTAATATAGGTTCACATCTAAAATTGTCTCTCTATTTTGTACAGTATCTTTCACCATAGCTGAAGATCTGACTGAACTTGGACACCTTGGAAATGCAATAAAAATAGAACAAATCTTTTCAGTAATTTTGCAGAATACATTATTTTCCAGAGATCCATCAAACTGTCAGTCATTGGTAATGTGGTAAAACATCTATTTTAAAAATATGCCACTTTACATAAGGAAAACTGGTACTTTTACACAACCCAGCAATCATGGAACAGCTAGATTCTCCAGACCAAAAGATTCAAGCGATTACCAATTTTTGGATATTCTAATTATTATTAAAACTATATGAAATATCTAGCAGTTGCACTTTTCGTTTAGCTAAACAAAATGGCCTCTTCTGCTGTGTTGAAGCAGGTTCATAGTAACGTAGAGAAACTAAAGACATTACAATCTACAAATATGATTCCATTTTACGATTTTATGAAAAGTCATATCCATATAATTTACTTATCCCTGTAGCATCTTAGTTTAGAATTGTTTCATAAAGATGCCGTACATCAATCCCAGAATAGTCCAAAAACATGTATTTTGGGAGCAAAAACACAGTGCTGGAAAAATACAATAAATGGCAGTATTCAAAATTCCACTGAAGACACTGGGAAGTAATTTTAAATACATATTATCCCCACTGCAAAGTCAAATGTAAATTTTAAATACCTATATATTTTATAGATGAAGGCATTAACAGTTATCAAATTAACATTTGATTTATTCACCAAACTAAATAAATGTATATTTAAAAGTGGTAACAATGATCAGACAGATGATTTTTCTCCTTTTGTTAGAAACAGCTGCCCTAGTCAAGGCAAACGTATTTTCTCTCTTTACTAATACTGCCATGACAGCAGCGCTCATATTGTAGAGATATTCAAAAGAAAAAGACTTTTAAAAGACTAATTTTTTTGCCTTTACTATTTCAACTCTCCATTGTTTAACATATCACTTGTGATAGCATCAGCATTTCATTTTAAATAACACGCTCTCCCAAACTCCATGATGCCAACCTTTGCCACGAGTGAGCCACAATCTAACTAAATAGGTAGGACAAACATATAGGACATCTCAAGAGTCTTTCGGAATTTACTATTCAAAGGTTATATTCCCATTGTATCTAGACACAACAGCGTAATGGTAATGAATTACTGTAGATACGTTACACAATCCTGCATATTTATAAAACTGATTTTTATACTTAGTGATATGAACACATCCTGTATTCACAGTAAGTACTGAACTTCTTGGTATTCAGACAAATGCCACTGCTTGACAATACAGTGTTAGGGGTCCAACTGAGAGAATTATACGACTTCAAAGGGATACTCGCAAAGTAACCATATAGTTAAGTGCCAAAAGGCTGGTTCCTTTAATTACTTAAGTTTTTTATTCATCATCAAAATAAGTGGAAAAAACGATAATGTTTAATTCTGCTGCAGTCTTCTGAATTTCCTGTTACGGAGCATGCCCACAGAGTCCCTCCCTGTTTTACATGGAAAACAATAATGGTACAAATGGAATAAATCAATATTGTTTCTGTAAGATATTTCCCCCCATAGACTGCTGTTTATCATGTATATGTATATTTAGATTTACTCAGTAGTTGATTCTATGGATAATTAATCTTTCAAATATAAAAAAAGAAATTAAGAATTAAATCCTTAATTTCATTTAGTTACAATATATAGTATAGGTGAGAAAGAAATATAAGCAATCCTAACAAAAGTTAAAATGAAAAGGACTTATTGCCAGGATCTTATGGGGGGAAGAAGCTGATGCGCGGAGACCATATGATGGTTATACCTTCCATACAAAAACGCCCATTTTGATATAAAATAATTAATGATAAGTAATTCTAATGCAGATCAGTAAAGTAAAAATTATTGTCCCTTTGTTCATTTAAATAAATGTTCTACTCTGAAATCATCCTCTATTTTTAAATGTATTCACTGCAGGCCTTTTATAACATATACTCTTAGAAAAATACACCATACACACACTCACCCATAAACACACCCTCACAAAATAAACAGAAAAACTCCCACATACATCCAATAAGATTTTTTGAACTGAAACTAATAAAGATCATTTTTCATGCTGACAGTGCACATTTCATCCATAAGTTTGAAGAGTCAAATGCTACCACAGCTGGGGGTTATTCTGCCAAATGGCTTCCAACAGTGACCATAGAGATGGAGGATGGGAGGGGTGCGTATGTGTGTGTAGGGAAATAGCAAACCTGATGGGAAGCAAACCAAAACCCAAATCATCTTATCACTGATTATCTGACATATGCAATCAAACACACAATGAATACATGGAATACAAAATTATTGAGAAATAAAGTCAGATCTTGAAAACAAGCAATTTGTGGGTTACCTGCAGAGATTTAAACAAAAAAGCATATGAATGAATTAGATATATTTCATAGGGATTTATCCAGGGAGGAGGAAAGGAGGGGTGAGTGTGGGGGTTGGAGGGGAATAGATACCTTTTTTCTTAAACAAATCCATCATGAAAGAAAATGAGACAAGATTATAAATAAGAGGCCGAGTTATAGCGCACCATGGGATTTTTAATCTGGCTACCTGTGGTTTTTGCAGTTAAAGCTTTATTCAGCAGTCGGGGGTGCGGGGTGGAAAAAAGAAAAAAAAAATCACATTTATATGTCAGTTTCGCAAATGATCAAACAGCGTGCATTATCAACAATGCTGGAAAACGGGAAATGCTTATTATTATACATATACTTTTAATAAGCATACGGCTTTTCAAATGTTATTGATCATTACCTGTGCATCTCGTTTCCTGCATTCTTGCGTTTTATTCTCGTGCTCCGTCATGGCAGCGCGGAGCTGTTTTTCCAGTTTTTCAATTTCCCGTTCGTGATCTCGGACCAGGCAATCCTTCTCTGTGTTGTGCTGCTGGAATAGGTGCGTCTTCTCCTGTTCATGCTCCAGCTTCAGCTCTACTATCTGATTGGACAATGAGGAGTACAGTTCATCAATAGAACATCCTTGTCGTCATGACAACTCGTCTACAGCTTAATTTTCCCCCCTAATTTCATCAAGTTGGCAATTTTATTTTTACGTCATTATTACCTCACCTTTTTAAAACGACATTTGGCTTGAAAGAATTCCTCCAAATAATTTGAACATTCAAGACAACTAAGCAAATCCGGTGCATCCTTAACCAATTTGTTGGTACAAATGAGGGAACGTTTAAAAAAAAAAAATCATTGTCGCATTCTGTGTATGTTCCCGAAGTATCCTGCTGTTGCCAATCAACAATGGTAAGGATTATAAATGGTTAAATCAGTCTGCTCTCCTCTTCATTTAAGTATACACACACACACAAAAAAAGCAGCAATTAAATCTTTTACAGATTTCTTTATGATTTCCAGAATCAAAGCTCTTACTTCAATAATCATCTGGGTTGTTGTATATACAGTTGTCTTTTTAAAACAATGATAAAAAAGCAAAGCTCTATTATCTCGTTGTCAGCTACGGTATACCAACATAAACAG
Organism: Malaclemys terrapin pileata; assembly: GCF_027887155.1. NCBI lineage: Eukaryota > Metazoa > Chordata > Testudines > Emydidae > Malaclemys > Malaclemys terrapin. The sequence goes on from NC_071517.1 coordinate 6,933,798, forward strand.
ATGTATGTGTTCCAGAAGGGGACCTGCTGTGCGGCAAGCTTGCACCATGATTTCATAAAGAGCATTCTATTCTCAGGATCCTTTCCCAGTCCACACCACACTGGATACTGTGACCTTGGCCAGTCTTAGCCTCTCCCTGCTAGACTGAATGGCAGCCCGAGACCAAGGGCCTGGTTGCCGCAGCTTTGATACTAATCCTCCCAGACTGTGCACAATGGCACCCTACCTGGCCTGCAAACTATAGCCAGCTAGGCTGCCTTTGAAGCAGGTGATGAATAGGGGACTGCAGGAAGCCAGCTTCCCTAGTGAACTCCAGGCCACACAGCTGCTAAGAACAGTCACTTGGATTTTTCTTCAGTTTTGGTGGATTTCAGGGAGAGAAAAAAACGCCGTTATCAAGAATATGTTGGGTTATTTTCAGCGTGAGAATCCTTCTTCAAAAAAGCTAACAGTAGGAGTCTGCTCAAAATCGATCTTGTTTGTGTAAGGAAAGCGCCCAGGCACCTGATCTTAAAGCTATAGCATTCAATTCTGGAAACATGCATTCTGCATCAACATTAGCTGTTTCGTGATTTTTGTTCTGTTTTATTTTTGTTCCGTTTCAAAACCATTCTTGCAAATTGCTGATCAGTGTATTGTGAATTTAAAATTAAAATCTGTTTTCAACTCTGGAGCTCTCTGATATATCCTGGGGTGCGTTTCATTATCAGAAAAGGCACAAGCAAAAGAGAGATTTTAATATTTTAAATGTGTCTGCATCTTTTAGTAAAAGTAAAGAGCTCATTAACCCACGGGTGCAATCCCAGAAGGAGTTTAAAAAAACATTAAGCATATATTATATGTACTTGACTTGGAATCATTATACAAAGTGCTTTAAGTCAGCCTTGTGTCAAAAGTTTGTGTATATGCTATTTTCTTTTCAAACTCTGTGACTATCTGTGCCCTTAGTCTCTTTAAATGATACAATTGTTCTTACTTCCTAAAATTTATCACTATCCAGTGTTTGTTTGAATTTTAGAAAAATGAAGTTATTTTACATTTTAAAAGTTATGCAAATACATAACTAACACCTGATGAGAAATTACACTTGCAAGAGAGACCTTTATATGTCTATTCACATATCTGTTTTCCTTTATTACTTCTAGATTTCTCTGACAGTCTATTAATTTAGCTCTTTTAGTTTTGTTTTTTCCACTTCTCCCAGCAAGCCACAGGAATAGATGGCCACCTCCCCATTTGTGATTGTACTAAAATGGTAACTATAATGAAGTCAGTTTTTCCCCCCAAAACCACACATTTCTTGATTTACTATATTTATATTATGCCTGTAAGATCCTTTAAACATTTTTTTAGAAAGGACTGTCCCTCATATGTACAGTAGGGGTGTCTTGGAGCAATAATACAGTTTTAGATATAGAAACAATGTGGGTGTGAGGAGAGTCACATTTTATAAAAAGCAATTTTGTTGCCAAAAACTTCCAAGAGCAAACAACTCCCTGTAATTCTGATTTTTATTTATTTTTTAAAAAAGCTTAAAACTGTAGGAAGTTCTCAGATCTACCTAATACCCTTTAATAAATAATAATTATTATTGCATACTTGCAAGGAAATATAAGTTTCATTAGCAACTAAATATACTTCCTTGTACTTTGTTTTGATTATGACTTATAATATGAAGTGAATAATTGAACAGCTATTTTACTGCACAAGTGAATCCTCCTTGATCGCCCTGTTCTCCTAAACATATTAAGACTTTGGTTACACTACCAGTGCTACTCCATCCCTCCTCCCCTCTTATCTCTCTTTTTTTAATTTTGACGTTTTTATTCATAAAAATGGAGATTTAATCTATACCAGCAAGAACAAGAACAAGAACACCATGCTGTTTTTCAGCAATAACCCAACACCCTCACAAGATAAAAACTGCTTGAAAACTGTATTAATGCTTCATAAACCAGCATGGGGTTCCTACCACTATGTAGTTTATCTCAGTAGAAGGAGATCTTTATTTCTTCTTTCTAATATTGGGTCCTTTCCTTCGAGGCACTGAGCACATCCTATGAAGGGTACAGCACAGTCAAGTCCTTCAGAAAGGGGTCTCTGCACCTCAAAGGAAGTGTTCTACATTTCAGGGTATTGAACCCTGACTGCAATATAATGTCAGTTCAAAGCATGAACAACAATTAACGGGTAATTTCAACAGACTCTTCTTATTTTTACAAAATATTCTGACAATTGAGTAGAGGATATGGAGCTGATGGTGCCATGGACTGCAGATAAACAAGCAACAGAGAATGACACAAAAACTATAGAAGTGGACATCATCTGAAGAAAGACTATAATATGAGAAAAATCAGAGGCTAAGGGAAACATGTCAGAGATCACAAATTTCTAGAGGAGATGGACTATAGGAATTGAGGGAACTGAGGTAAGTGCCCTATCACCGCATTCATATTTAAATTACATTACATACAATATTGCACAGATGCTTCCCTATTTCCCCCCCAAATTATCATCAAACTACATTACTTGCTAGTAACTGGAGTTCTCTGAATAAATGGTCTCTACACGCCTGAATTCTTACTCTGTGACACCCAGTTTTCGTTTAATAATTCCCATTTATCGGCATGTTAAACACCGGACGTGTGAAATCCTGGCCCCACTGTAGTCAGTGGCAAAACTCAAAATGACTACAGCAGAGTCAGGATTTCACCCTATACTTTTTAATCTTTGTTCACTGGTTGAAATTTAACAATAGTTCCCTATCCCAACTTGCCAGAGAAGGGGAAGGGAGAAAAAAAAGGAAGCAATTCTTAAGTACCAATCTATTACTAAAGATTAATCTAATAATTGTGACAAGTCATCCATTAATCACCGAAATAAAAATTTATTGTTGACCCTAAAACATAGTATGTGACCATCTTAGGCAACAATTCAGGGCATTGACAAACATTGCTACTTATCAGAGGTGATTAATACAGTGGATGAGAACTGTACTCATTACACTTGGGGATATTGTGGAACAGTCTCTTAAGAGGAGAGTTTGCCTAATAAAGGTAGTTTCTTGGCCTTTGCCTACACTAGGAACATTTTGGAAAAAACTCCCACAACTGCTAGCACTCACTCAAATGAACTGGTCTCAGCAACCTTAGAAGCTCTAGGGTAGACAGCCTGCTGGCTGCAGAGAACGTTTTCAGCATTACGTACATTGGAAAGCAGAAGTCACAGAGCTCCTACTGCCACTACCAATGATGGATGTTTTTTTTAAATATCCCTAGTGTAAACAAGATCTTCCACAGGTTTTGCTTTGACAACTCAAACTGTACTTAGGCTTTTCCCAGAAAAGTTAAGCTCATGAATAAGTGGGAACTGTAAAATGATTTTCAAAACCACAATGGGAGGGAATTGGAGTAAGTTACGTGTCTAAGTGCCTTTTCGAAAACCTATTGCTGTCACAATAAAGATTTCACATTGAAGTATGAAAATTCACTTAAATCAACAATTCACAACTGAGGAAATAATAAAAATACTGTATATCATGATCTGTCTATATATAAAATAGGATTTTTCTAACTATTGTAAATATATTAAATTTATTTATGAAAATATTGTGAGCTTGTCTCTCCCTAAAATAAAAGTTAATGGTATTTGGCACATCCGTAGAGTTTCCCATGAGGTTCTCAAAGGGCAACACAAACATAGAAGAATTCAGCTTTACAACTGCTACCTGAGGTAAGGATAATTACCCCCATATTACTGCATATGGAAAAAGAGGCACAAGGGTCATACAGGTAGTCTGTGACAGAGCCAGACTCAGACATCAGTCCTGGTAGTGAAACCCCACACATCTGAAAACACAGGCCATCAGTTTAGATACCTAAATAGGGATTTTCTTAAAATCTTTTTTTTTTAAATATATATGTGCTTCACTACACACATAGAATCATAGATTATTAGGGTTGGAAGGGACCTCAGGAGGTCATCTAGTCCAACCCGCTGCTCAAAGCAGGACCAATCCCCAACTAAACCCCCAAATCCTTAAATGGCCCCCTCAAGGATTGAACTCACAACCCTGGGTTTAGCAGACCAATGCTCAAACCACTGAGCTACCCTTCCCCTATCACACGAAGTGTGATATCTCAAAAGCTGTACACCCTTGTGTATGTTGTTTGTGTACACACACTCATTTATATAAAATATTCACATAAACATGTACAGTCGGAGTGGGCACATACATGATGGTTTGGTGTGTTATAAAGATTTTATCAGTAGGTGTTTCAGATGATTGCATTTCGTAGGGCTGGGGAATCCAACAGCGAGTTATACAGGTCATCCTAAACTAGTGACAACGAAGTCTTTATATCAAACTACATCATTGTGTAGTGTGCATGTAGCACATAGAAGCTCTGTAGTCAATCTTACGAAAGTTTTAGAGACTTTTAAAATATTTTATTGGGGGTTTCTTTTTAATTCCTTAATTTGTAAATCAAGTTCCTTACTTACCATCACTCCAATTGTACAGGGCTCCGAAGGGACTCATAAAAAGATTTAACGAAAGTATAACATTTCTGTTCTATAGCAAAAAATATATATGTTATTTAAACTCTAATATTTTCTGCCTTGTAGACTTAGAAACTGTGTTTCGCTAGAAAGCTAGAAATTTCATCTTTCTAATGATACAAAGCTCCCATTTTTAATCCAACAAAATGCCAGATGTTGGACTTTAAACCCGTCACTGGTGGAGGACTGAATAATGCCCATCATGGACTCTCACTCAGTATAACATTTTTTGGTTGGGATAGGTGTATATGTGTGTGGAGGGGAGAATTCTTCATTTGCAGGGGGAAATAGTTACATTTTTGTAACAGATTGGTTTAAAGATAAACATAGGGTCTTTTAAAACTGCTCAAAGGTTAGGAATCAGCAATTTCCCAGGAAAAAATAATTTCAGACAGGGCACTGGTAAATACTGGTTTAAACCCCATATAAACCAGAAAACTGGGAAAAAATAAAATTATTATTAGAAGATCCTAATGAAAATTACTGAGAAATATTTAGCAATTCAATAATAGTTTTGCAGAATATCTAATATTTAAATATTGAAAACTGAAATGAGTTCTGACACGAATAACTTCCTTGACAAAATACCAAACCACAAGATATATAGACATTCCAATGTTCAGTATTATATTACATATATTAGAATTACCCCTATTGCAGTTTCACTTTTTGCAACCCCAAATTAATCTCCAAATCTACTGCCTTATGTAACCACTATTTGAACTAAACTAAACCTAAATATAATGTGGTGTACATTAAACAAACAATTTTTAACATAGAAAATGCCTCAAACTGGGATTAACCATGATTTTACCTAGTAAAAGCCACCTCTGGTAAATACCATACCAGCCTTGTTTGGAATGTTAGGAATAAGGAAGGGAGATGAACTTAGTGGGCAGAGGGCAAATGAGGCAGTAAAAAAAATGCATGATTATAGAAGCATATGATAAATAAATATCAGCTGGTTCTGGAATATATTACACAGCAGCTCCGCCATGACCACATATATACATCATGTATAACACAAACATACAGTTGTTACATGTTTTACCTGACATTTTACTGCAGTGCCCAGCTGTCTAATCAACATTACCCAGTTTTCCTGTGTTTTTCCCTATGAAGTACAGGAAATAATCATGCTTCCACTGCTAGGTAGAGGTATTCTCTAAAAAATATTAGCTGTTCTGTATAAGTGCACTTCAGATGAACTGAACTGCACTACACCATCACGTACCGTCCGAGTGGGTATGTACATGAGCTGTCATGAAGGCCATCAGTTGCCCAACGCACAGAACAGAACCATTTGCCCCTCATTTCACATTTAGGCTGCTGAAGCCACCTTGTTAAATGGTATACCTAAAGAGATGCAATGTTGTTGCAGCCATGTTGGTCCCAGGATATTAGAGACACAAGATGAGTGAGGTAATATGTTTTATTGGACCAACTTCTGATGGTGAAAGAGACAAGCATTCCAGTGACACAGAGCTCTTCTTCCAGACCTGCTCCAATGCCTGTCTCTTTCATCAACAGAAGTTAGTCCAATAAAAGATATTACCTCATTCATCTTGTCTCTCTAACAGCTAAAGAGACACATTTTTATTCACAAAGACCCTACAGAAATCAGTTATAGGTTTTTTAATATACTTTTCTGCCTGCCTGCCTTGATGTCCTCCTGTGGTGAGTGAATTTTCAGAACTGCTTTCATTCCCCAATGTATTGGTCAGGCCATGGGTATTGAAGCTGTCTCTCCCTGTGTTACATGACATCAATATAATGCTGTGTTGAGAGTTCAAAGAGGCCACATACACCCTCTGTCTCAAACCCAGTTTGCTGCTGCCCCTTGACAGCCAATGCAGCCATGTGGTCTGTGAACAGAAATCCTAGTTGTTTCCTTTGACACACTGTACACTAACTTATTGAAACTCTCTGTACTTAGAATGTTGCTGTACCAAACTTACTATGCACATTTGCACTATCTTTGTTTAGGGACTGAGCTGGGGATCTTGCAAGAGCACTGAAAGAATTGGACTGGCTTTACTATGTTACAGTCTAAGTTATTAATATTCATACAAAGATTGATTGAATACAAGGAGGTGCCCTCCACTTGCTCCTTAGCATGATGTTAACTTAATGTCTATTAGCCCTGTCTGTGAAGTTGAGCTATACTATGAGGCCAAGTGTAAAGCAGATATTTATTCTTGAAGAAACTATTCCTGAATAGAGTCTGGACAGCTGTCATTCATGTGTTAGTTAGGATGGTTTAAAGGGGAAGTTTGTGTTTCCTGGATGAATTTATTAACTGCAAATTTATGCAGCTTATTGCTGATAAAAAAAATGAAAGTCTTTGTTAACTCTTTTACTGAGTCCTTGTAAGGCACTGAACTATGCTTTAATGCTCGTGTTCTGTAGATAAGGAGGAAGGAACAAAGCTGATTACACAGTGACAACATCCCAGATAACCAAGCCAACACAGCCAAATACAACCCCAAAGACCACCACCATATAACAGGAAAAATATTATGCATGTACTAGTAACCATTGGATTGCAAATGGCTATAAATAAATGGAGTATTCTGCATATAATGTACAGTTCACACAAGGACTGAAATGTTAGTGTGCTTGGAGGATAGTGTATTTCAAAGAGGCTTTTGCCAATGTTTTCCCCACTCACCACTGGATAGAAGAGACCATTCAAAAATGAGGGAGAAGAAACCAAGAGCAGAATGTAGTTCAGGAGGGGGTGCAAAATCTATGCTGTAGCAAATCGTAAGGTCTAATTTTGAACTCATCTAAAAAACAGCTGGCATGTCTTTTGTGCCCAGACTTTAAACTTCTTTCCTGCAGCCTTGCTCTAAATTATAGTACTATAACCGATGACAAATTCTGAGGGTGTTTAAATCCTTTTGGTGACCCAGGGACATATAGGCCTGCTTAACCATTGCAAAGCCACAGGAGTAATGTCTGTGTGTCCAAGAGGCCTTCACCAAGGTTTTCCTCATTTGTTACACCATAGATAAACACCTGAAGGAACTGGGAATTACTGTATTACATAATAATGGATTCCAATAAAATATACACAACTCATGTAAAGCACATGTCAATCAATGTTACTGCATAAAGTATAATTTAGTCCATAAAACCGCTCAGTCCAAATACTGGAACAACATAAATAGGCGTGGTCAGACCTGTTCACAATGATGGCCTAGTGGAAAAATGGCATGGCCAGTCTTAGCACTGGATCAATGCCTCCTGGAACATAGGAGTACAAGTCTCAGGGATCTGCTAAGACATAGTCTACTGGTCTCAGTTTGCAAAGCATTAAGCTTGCATGTTTCCCAACTACTTAATAAAGAATATCCATTTATAATAGAAAGGGTTCGTTGTGCTTTATGTTTAGCATTGTATGTTAATGAGCTCAGTAATCTGGATTTTTTTGTGCTTTTTAAAATATGAATAGACAAATCTACATTTGATTAAAGCAGCCAATGGGCACATACAGTCCAAGCCAACTCCCCATTCTGCCTCTTGGCAGCAGTGATACCCCTTGCCCCTTGCAACAGCGATACCAAAGAGATGACTTTTCCAGGGGAAGCTCGTGGCAATAGAGTATGTGTGGGGAGGAGGTGCTGTTCAGAAATTTAATAGCTTTAATCTACATATAATTTTGAATTAAATTACAAATTGCTCTGAATTCTCTTTTTATTTTTCAGATTTTCTTGAGTACTTCCTCTTCCTGCACAAGCTGCCAGAGGAACAGCAAGTAAGTAATGTAAACTAATGGTTACCTCTCTCTCTCCACCTCTGTTTACTCTTCCTCACACTTATTCCTCTACAATAAAAGTTCTTCAGAAGTGTTCATGTCTGGTTTTTAATTTTATAACACAAATTTTAATTTGTGTTCTGAATATGCGAGCACATATTACTGCATTTTTTGCAGCAAAATTATCATCATCTCGCTCTCTGCCTGTAAAATAGGTGCTATAGTTCCCAGGAAACCAACCGTAAAGAGCTTAAATGAAAATCACTGTATAAGAGCTAGGTATAATATATTATTATTAATAATAGAGAGAGAAGGGAAAAACTATAACTAGAAAGTATAAAACACTTTCAGGATTTAACTAAAATAGCATTTCTATACATAAAAAGTCATGATATTGTAGCTAATTCAGCCCCTTCCAGGTTTATAGTGAAGTCCCAAATAGATAAATTAGTGGGCAGTTGATGCAGTCATAGGTATATGATACATTTATTTACCATTTGCTTTCCCACCACATTATTCTTCCATGCACATTTACACACCCACATAATAGATGATAAATTATGTATATTACAAACAAAAAAATACATTAAAAGAACATTATTAAGGTTGCAAAGTCAAGCCCTCAAAAGTTAGGAAATGTCTGACTTAAGGTTGCCTGTGCAACTTTAATTAGCATCCCCCTGGGACATGTGCATGATGACACAGTCTTTAATTACATGTTCAGAGATTATTTTTCCATAGGACCTCTGCCTCATTCAATGCACAGGTGAGATCTATTCTGGGGATGAATCAGGGTTGCGTAGTAAAGGAGACATGGTCATTTGTTGCAGAAGTTGGAAGACATGCAGTGATGGAGGCATGGGATTGCAGGAAGAGAAAGGATGGTTTCATGGTTAAGAAAGTTGAATACTACCCTAGGAATTGGACTATATCCCTGCCTCTGGCAAAGTTCCTGTGTGAAGTTTTCACAGGTGGTCACTAATAGCATGTTCCTCATTTTCCGGGTGCTCAACCTCAGACCGGGAGGTCTAACTGCCAGAAGTGCTGAGCACTCACAGCCAGGGGCGCCGGAATAGGGAAGGCCAGGGGACCATGGCCCTCCCACTTTTTGAAAGTGGACGGGCCTAGCTCGTCCACTTCTTGCAAGGCACTCACTGTCCCTGCTCCTCCTCTTCCCCCTGAGGCCCCGCCCCCGGGCAGGTTGGCAACTGGAGCCCGGCTGGGGAGCCCAGGCAGCATGGGGAGCCATGCCGCAGACCCTCCACCTGCTCGGGGTGGGGGAGACCGAGAGCAGCCCCCGGCCCATGTCCCTGCCCCCCCACTTCCACCCCACCCCACCCCCCCGGCCAACGCCACCCTGGGTGGATGGAGTGTCTGTGGCTCCTCACAGCTGTCTGGTGGGTCCTGCGCTTATTTGCAGATTTTCTTGCTTCAGAGATTCACCATGTGGGTTGGGGAACAGCCCAGAGACCTTCCCCTCTGGGGAAGAACCCATAGTCCAGGTCAATTGGGAGGTTTGGGGGGAACCCGGGCACGCCCTCTACTCCAGGTTCCAGGCCAGGGCCCTGTGGACTGCAGCTGTCTATAGTGCCTCCTGTAACAGCTGCATGACAGCTACAACTCCCTGGGCTACTTCCCCATGGCCTCCTCCAAACACCTTCCTTATTCTCACCACAGTATCTTCCTCCTGGTGTCTGATAACGCTTGTGCTCCTCAGTCCTCCAGCAGCACGCACGCACACACACACACACACACACACACACTCTCTCTCTCTCTCTCTCAGCTCCTTTCGCCTCTTGCTCCCAGCTCCTCACACTCTCCCCACAAACTGAAGTGAGCTCCTTCTTAAAACCCAGGTGCCCTGATTAGCCTGCCTTAGTTGATTCTAGAAGCTTCTTCTTCATTGGCTCCAGGTGTTCTAATTAGCCTGCCTTAACTGGTTCTAGCAGGTTCCTGATTACTCTAGTGCAGCCCCTGCTCTGGTCACTCAGGGAACAGAAAACTACTCATCCAGTGACCAGTATATTTGCCCTCTACCAGACTCCTGTACCCCACTGGTCTGGGTCTGCCACACCATGTAATCAAAGACTATCATAATGCATATGCACTGACACTTTTTTAAAACTTCTTTTTACTAACTAATTCAGCACTTCTCTGTATCCCTTTCTCTAGTTTATCTAACTTATGCAAGTTAATGTCATGCCTTTTAGTGAGAGAATGCACCTCATTTATTTAAACTCAACCTACTCCTTTGACTTTCTGCACATTTTAAAGTAAGGAATGTTCATGGGCTGGCAGAATTCTTTTACAGATGTCATTTTGAACATGCTACTTGGGTACACGTACACATGCGCATGCACGCACACACACACAATTATATAGCAAAGCTTTCATCAAGATGTCCTGTTTCTTTCCTGTTTGACTAAATGGAACAAAAAGACAATTCTAATTATTCCTTCAAAAGTTCTATAGAAGTCGGAAACCAACAACAAAAGTAGCATGAAAGGATTTCCTGAAATATGAAGAGATTCTTTAACAATCAGGTAATACTTTTTCTTGCTTTCCACTTTATTACATAAGTGTGAAACTCTTACCGTTATAGAATGGTTCCAGCTCAGTTAAAAAAAAAAAAAAAAAGACGAATACTGTTCAAACTAACCATGCAGAGGATGTCCATAAATGTGCAAATGACTCCATTTCACTATGGCAACAGTTCTCAAATTTTTTTTACAGTATGGTCCACATTTTAAAAGAAAGATTGTGAATGGGAGAGAAAAAGTCCATGAAACAAAACATCCAGTTGGCAACTACAATAATTAAACAATTGCTTACATTGAAAAGTAAAAGTATCTAATATAGTCACAGTTTCTAGTATTGCAATTTAACAACTGGAAAAAAGGAGTTGGGGACCAACAAGGTGTGACCAACCAGGTCTCCAAGGACCACCAGTAAGTGTTCCATGGACTAGCAGTGGCCCATGCACCACAGTTGTGAAACTCTGCTCTATATAAAGTCTATGAGTGAAAGTTGCACCTGTGCACAATACCTCTGCACCACTTAAGGCCTATTTTGAGGAATAGTGGGACGTAAATGGTGCAACTTGAGTTGTTTCTTTGCACAAGAGTAAGTTTCACCTTATATGCACTGCCTTTATGATGTGGCGGTTAATTAAAATATGATAGACTGAAGTGCAAAAGACTACAGTATGTGGGTCTTTGTAAAATTCAGAAAGCTAGCTGGAAAATACACTGGAATGGGAAGACATAGATAAGATAAGAAAACTTACAAGTAATTTTGATCTGGGAGAAGCAAATCCACAACATGAAATAATAATTTAGAGCCTCCACAGATCAATCTGACAAAGGGGAAAACATTTTTTTTACCTATTTTTTATTTTCATTATTATCTAAATTGAGAGAAATCTTTTGAGAGGTGTAAGATCCTGGGGTAAAACAAAAGGGGAAATTATTCTTTAAATGAAGAGACAGTGAAGAAATGTAATTAAAAACTATAATAAAGATATAAGTACGAGCTAATTTTACATTGCATCTGCTTTTTGCAAAAGTTATGAAGGTTAGGCTTGGTCCTCAGGTTTTCTGGCATGTTAGCTACATGGCCCTTGCTGTTGTGAAGTTTGGTCGTGTCTGCTTTCAAGTATCTGAGGCTCATACTGGAGATGCTTTCAGCAAAGACAATTAACAGGTAGTTCAATATGCTTTATTTCTATTTTTTTTTAAAAAAAGCTTTTTTCCTGTGCTGAAGGTCCCTTGAAGCCTGACCATAGACACTGCAACCATTTCAAAGGCAGGAAAGGCTGTGGTCTTCTCTGTGGTGTCCAGTGCCTTTGAAGTACCCATGACAGCTGCTCCCAGCAGACAGGAAATTGGGGGAGGGGGGGAATTAATATACTGTACTTTCAAATCCACCCACTGTAAGTAGAACAAAGCTGAGCTAAAGTATATTTCTTTAAAAAACACCAATTTCTCTCTACTGAGAGTCCCCTCAGCAGATACTTCAAAAGAAAGTGACACTGTGAATCAGCTGAAGCTGAAACCAAGAACGATGTGTGGCTGAGACTAAACATTGCAGGTTCCTAGGCTTTCTTCTAAATTCTTTACTAATTTTAAGAAATTAAAGTGAATTAAAAATTAAATAAAACATACAGGTATTATTTTTAAATGACTACAAATTACATTCCAAATCAAAGAAAGAAAGAATCATCCCAAAATTGGAAACCTTTCTTTTGTAAGCAAAATTAAAAACTCCAGAGTATGCAAATTCTAGGAGATACTAGCATATCCCGTATGCAGGAAAATTGGGCTTCCAGCCTCAAGCCTCAATAAGAGGCAGATCCTGTAATCCTTAAGCATTTGTGTTGTCCTTACTCACAGTACTAGTCTCTTTGAAATCAATGGGATTACTTGTAGAAGTAAGGACAGCTACTCATTTAAGATAAGGTTGCAAGACCAGCCCCTATGTGCTCAAGTTGCTAGACAATCAAAATGTATTTTTTAATTTTTATGTGTCAATTCCATTTCATAATAGCAATCAGACACTTGAGGCACAACATTTCAAAGCAATTATTTCATTTTTCAGATACTTAAGTTATTCAGACTTTGGCCTGTTATCTTATTATATGACCTGAGGCATGCTATAATCATGTATCTTATTGCTCAAACAAGCAGTCAACTTTAATCGATATTTGGAAATATAGCTATTAATTCCTAAACAATGACAAAAGATATATGTCCAATAAAACAAGGCAAGGGGAAGGCTGCTTTGAAAAATGGTACACAGAGACACAAAAAGTTGGCACCATTAAAAGGAAATTTTAAAGGGTCTGAAAGAACAGAGTTCTCGATACAATATAACCACATAGAAGTAGCCTTGTATTATTAGCAGAAAGGACAACACAAAAAGAACATAGTATCCAATGACAAACTATCACAATCTATGGTAGAGATCACCTATTTTTCATGGTTGCGTGGTTTTAAGGAATATTTAAGTGAAATCTGAACAGATACAACAGAGAAAGCTAGTAAGGGATAAAAATGATATGATTGAATATTCTGCTGATGGTCTAGTAGCTTGATGCTTACTACCCTTTCCTTAGGTTTCAGTGATGTTACATAAAACATAGATGTTCTTTTGATATAACAAAAGTAGCAGTGAGGTAAAACAAAATTAAACAACATAAGACCTCCTCCTAGAGGATAATATTCAATTTGGTGTTTACCCCAATACCGGTATTGCTACAGAAAGTAATTTAAAAGATTAACTAGAAAATAGTTTTAAATACCAAACTTACTTCTTGTAAGTTTTTCTTCTTTTAACTTGAGTTTTTACTTTTGTGATCCAGGTATCCAAAAGCCCTGAATATTGGAAGCATCGAGGTACAAGATAAGAAATTGCTCACTGGTTTTTCAAACCATGACATTTTTAAGAATGACTGTTTTCCTTTGAAGTATGACAGAAACAGTCAAGGATTTGTCAGTGAAACATATTTACGCCTTTGGTATTTCCAGCCGTGTACATCAAGAGAAAAAATTACCATTGGTTTCAAGTAACAGTAATGTGGTAACATCAGTTTAACTTTTGGCAAACTGCAGATTAGCATACAGTACTACAGATTACGTTCTTAAAGCTATGGAAACACAATCTGTGTGAACATTAAATGCATATTTTCCTTGCAACTTTTAAGAACCGTGCACAAGGGGAGTCTGGAGAATTACATATGGCAGAGTTCACCAGGCATGTGACACTAAACTGATAGGAACCAAGTGTAAAAGCAAACTGCACCAATTTTTGCTAAACACAATGTTCTGAAAGGCCACATGCTAAGAAGTGTCTATAACCACATCTATAATGCACACACACAAAAAAAGTCTCTCCAGCTCCTTTATGTCACTCTGATGGTGTAAAGAGGTCATTATAATTGCTGAAACCATCCCCAAAGAATATTCATGTCCTGGTTGAGCAGATCTACTGGAAAGGACGTAGACCAAACACCTGTAGCAATCGCATCTGATGTAAGGAGGATGTTGGGAGAAGAGAGCATAGTTATTCTTGGCTGAGCATAAGTTGGAGCAGTTAGTCCTCACACTGGGGCCAGGCAGGCCCCTTGGACAGATTGCAAAGGTGGCGAGAAACAACAGGGGGCTTAAAGCCACCTTTGGCCCCGACTCCATTCCTGTGATGAGGAGAGCTGTGGATGAACATCGAATCTGCCCCAAAATGTTCATTTCAAAAAAAATTTTTTTTCAAGTATCTTTGGCATTTCTGAGCTACTTTATTGAAGAGCAATTTACTAACATTAGCATATCAGAATCCATGTATAGGATTATGAACTAATTCCCCCCGTTTTAATATGAACTTTAAAATGGAAGCTAAAGAACAATTTAAATTAGCAAATGATTAATTAACAATCTGATTGCTAAGCCAGTATGAAAGCAAGATTAACTCAGGTTTGCAGTGTCTGAAACTGGACTCCAATATTACTACTGCAGAAAATAACGTTGCCTTTTACCGAGATGTCACACAGCCAGTTTTAGGCTAAATAATGCAAATAGTAAAAAAATGGGGTACCCACTATGAAAGATCTCTGTTCTTTTTCCCAACCTATTTACAAGATTAATGATCTTATGATCTGATATTTAAATATTGCTTTCCATCCCCAGGTGCTTATAAACAAAGGACCCAGTCCATTAAACACTTACTGCTGAGCATAGTGCTCTTTCCTTGAAGAAACCAGCACGCTCAGTAATGAAGGATTAGTTCCAAAACCATTCAAATTACCTCAGAAAGCACTTCGTCAACCACTGAACTGGAACTCACTCTAGAGTCAAATGTGACAACTGTTCAAGCAGTGCCCAGCAACATCATACAACTAATTAAAGACGGAAAGTGATCACAGACTTAGGGTACGTCTTCACTACCTGCCGTATCGGCGGGTAGCAATCGATTTATCCGGGATCGATATATCGCATCTCGTTAAGACGCAATATATCAATCCCCGAACGCGCTCACTGTCGATTCCGGAACTCCACTAGAGCGAGCGGTGGTAGCGCAATTGACGAGGGAGCCGCGGCCGTCGATCCTGCGGCGTCTAGACCCCAGGTAATTCGATCCAAGATACGTGTATCTTGGATCGATCCCCCCCCCAGTGTAGACCAGCCCTTAGAGTAACAGGATATAACACTCCCTCCCCATTTTTATGACATACTCTCTTGGCGTATAAAAGCGAAGTAGTAGAAATAATCTTCACGCTAGTTAATAACGAAACCATTTCAACTGGGAAACACAGAGCTTCGGGATTTTGTTTTGACTTTTAGATCAAGGTTTTAAGATCTTCAGATTGTTCTTAGAGTTGACTTAGAACTTTGTCATAAGATAAAAGTAGTAATTTAAAGTCAGCAGACCAAATGTCCTTTGCCACCCAACTGTATCAGTGGTCCCGGAAACCTCATGTTAGTTCATCGTACAAAAAGCAAAGTATGTACCTTAAACAGCTACCAAGATGAGGTATAGGCTTCACTCTCCCAAGACGACTCTACTATAGATGGAGCACAGTAGCAATACCTATCTAATCATAACTGCAAAATTAGATAAGGCATCCAGATTATTATAGTATGTCAAACTACCACATAACACCAAAGCTTGAATTCAAACATGACCTTGGACTAAAGCAATTCAGTCTGACAATACAACACAATCGTCTTTACTTTTGTGAGAAAAATGATCTGCTACTTCTTGTGCTCCCGAAGATTTAGATTTACTACACGTAGCCTGGCTGCTGCTGTACAGAGTTTCATCTTAGTCTATATACACTAATTTACTCCATCCCTAGACTTTGGTTCATGCAACTTTCTTGCTATCTTATTTATTTCTGTAATCTCCTTAACCATCGGATCACTAATCCACTAATGCATGTAACCTCTGCAATGGTCTTTCCATGTGTAGGAAACAAAAACTTATTGCCATGCTCTACTAGCAATAGGGTAAACATATGAGTGCTCCCTATCCGTTTACTACAGGTAGCTTTTACTTAATTGTGATGGACAGGAATCATAACTATGCTCTTATTGATGGGCTCTGTACACACAGGAGTCCAACTCTGGAATTAAAAAAAAAGTGGAACCCTGACTATTCGTGAATCATTGGTAAACTAAAAATGGGAGACTCATAGGTATTTATAGCTATAATTGTTCCAATGTGGCAATATAAAGCCTTAATACCTGCATATTACTATAGTTACATTATGTGTCAGTCAAACCCTTCACAGTATACATAGTGACATCATGACTGGTAACCATGACAATTCTGTGTGGGGATGTGTCAGACTCTGATTTGAAACCATCTAGTCTCTAATTTAATTTACCTTCAAAGTGGCATATCACAAGCATTATTGTTCCACCCAAGCTCTGGACAGGACCCTCTTTCAGGACCTAGTAAAGATATCCCATCCCTCAACTGCTCAACTGCTTCTAGATCTAGTGAGGCAACCCAAATATCATAGAAACATAGCACTGGAAGGGACCTCGAGAGGTCATCTAGTCCAGTCCCCTGCACTCATGGCAGGACTAAGTATTATCTAGACCATCCCTGACAGGTGTTTGTCTAACCTGTTTTTAAAAATCCCCAATGATGGAGATTCCACAACCTCCCTAGCCAATTTATTCCAGTGTTTAACCATCCTGACAGTTAGGAAGCTTTTCCTAATATCCAATCTAAACCTCCCTTGTTGCAGTTTAAGCCCATTGTCCGATCCTCAGAGGTTAAGAAATACAATTTTTCTCCCTCCCCCTTGTAATAATCTTTTACGTACTTGAAAACTGTTATCATGTCCCCTCTCTGTCTTCTCTTTTCCAGACTAAACAAACCCAATTTTTTCAATTTTCCCTCATACGTCATGTTTTCTAGACCTTTACTCATTTTTGTCACTCTTCTCTGGATTCTCTCCAATTTGTCCACATCCTTCCTGAAATGTGGCACCCAGAACTGGACACAATACTCCTGTTGAGGCCTAATCAGCATGGAGTATAGCGGAAGAATTACTTCTCCTGTCTTGCTTACTCCTGCTAATAATCCCAGAAGGATGTTCGCTTTCTTTGCAACAGCGTTACATTGTTGACTCATATTTAGCTTGTGGTCCACTATGACCCCCAGATCTCTTTCCAGAGTACTCCTTCCTAGGTAGTCATTTCCCATTTTGTATGGGTGCAACTGATTGTTCCTTCCTATGTGGAGTATTTTGCATGTGTCCTTACTGAATGTCATCCTATTTACTTCAGACCATTTCTCCAGTTCGTCCAGATCATTTTGAATTTTAATCCTATCCTCCAAAGCACTTGCAACCCCTCCCAGCTTGGTATCGTCTGCAAACTTTGTAAGTGTACTCTCTATGCCATTATCTAAATTATTGATGAAGATATTGAACAGAACTGGACCCAGAACTGATCCCTGCGGGACCCCACTCGTTATGTCCTTCCAGCATGACTGTGAACCACTGATAACTACTTTCTGGGAACGGTTTGCCAACCAGTTTTGCACCCACCGTATAATAGCTCCATCTAGGTTGCATTTCCTTAGTTTGTTTATAAGAAGGTCATGCAAGACAGTATCTAAAGCTTTACTAAAGTCAAGATATACCATGTCTACCACTTCCCGCCTATCCACAAGGTTTGTTACCCTATCAACGAAAGCTATCAAGTTGGTTTGACACTATTTGTTTTTGACAAATCTGTGCTGTCACTTATCACCTTATTATCTTCTAGATGTCTGCAAGTTGATTGCTAAATTATTTGCTCCATTATCTTTGTAGGTACAGAAGTTAAGCTGACTGGTCTGTAATTCCCCGGGTTGTGCTTATTTCCCTTCTTATAGATTGGCACTATATTTGCCCTTTTCCAGTCATCTGGAATCTCTCCAGTCTTCCATGACTTTTCAAAGATAATTGTTAATGGCTCAGATATCTCCTCAGTCAGCTCCTTGAGTATTCTAGGATGCATTTCATGAGGTCCTGGTGACTTGAAGACATCTAATTTGTAAGTAATTTTTAACTTGTTCTTTCCCTATTTTAGCCTCTTGTGATCCCACCTCATTTTCACTGGTATTCACTATGTTAGATGTCCGATCTTCTTGGTGAAAACCGAAACAAAGAGGTCATTAAGCACCTCTGCCATTTCCACATTTTCTGTTATTATTTCCCACCCCCCTATTGAGTAACGGGCCTACCCTGTCCTTGGTCTTCCTCTTGCTTCTAATGTACTTGTAAAATGTTTTCTTGTTACCCTTTATGTCTCTAGCTAGTTTGATCTTGTTTTGTGCTTTGGCCTTTCCAATTTTGTCCCTACATACTTGTGTTAGTTCTTTATATTCATCCTTTGTAATTTGACCTAGTTTTCACTTTTTGTAGGACTCTTTTTAGATTTTTAGATCATTGAAGATCTCCTGGTTAAGCCAGGGTGATCTCTTCCCATACTTCCGAGGGCTGAATGTGTTCCCTCTGCAATACTTCCTGCTCATGCTAGCCTGGAGACACAAATCTGGGCAGGGAACTGAATCTAGGTTTCCCTCACGGAAATACAAACTTGTATTGGCCCAAAAATCTAGATAATGGATTACATGCAGCTTATGGAGCTACCATATCATTGCTATAAATCAGAAAGAAGTCCTTTATTTAGAAGATAATAATGCTGCTGCTGCAGCCCATAAGATGGCTTCAACTTTTCAGCCCCCAAAAAGTGTTACTGAAGAGCCACAGTAGTTGTGAAAGGGAAAGGAACAGAAATATAAGAAGCTTCCTACAATAAGCAGAAGCAAGCTAGTACATCCTGTAAGCCAGAGAGCTACTGTAACAGCCTATCAAAATTAAGCACTGAAAAAGCTTATTACATCTTTAAAATGATAAATGCACTACACTGACTATACTTAAATAAGAATCTTTTCTAAAAAC
The DNA here is from genome assembly GCF_027887155.1 of Malaclemys terrapin pileata. NCBI lineage: Eukaryota > Metazoa > Chordata > Testudines > Emydidae > Malaclemys > Malaclemys terrapin. Next base: position 6,953,072 of record NC_071517.1, read on the forward strand.
ACAGTTTGTACCAAAAAATGAATTAAAATATTAAAAAGAAGAATAGACTAAAACTAAATTATCTAATTTTTTAATAAGAGAAAAAAATAGACAGAGGCAGTCAAGCCATTTTATTTTTTATAAATGCATTTTTTATTTTTGTAGGGCTGGGAATCCTTTAGGAAATAGTCAGTGCCCAGAGATAGCAAAGCAGATGTAGAGAAAACAAGGAGCTTTTGTAATTAATGCATGGCTTTGCAAACAGAGTAGCCAGCTTTGACAGAAAGGAAAGAATGCCAACATAATGAGCGAGTCAGACCAAGACTAGGCTGGATGCTGGAACGGACTACACTGACTACCCTGAAAAGACAAATACCACCAAATAAAAATGCAGCTGCGTTGGTCCCAGGAGATTGGAGAGACAAAGTGGGTGAGATAATATCTTTTACTGGACTAACTTTTGTTGGTCCAATAAAAAATATTACCTCACCCACCTTGTCTCACCAAATAAAAATGGCAGACTGACCTGTTGCTCATATCTTTGTTTGAGTTCTTCCAACTGCCAAGAGAATTCTTTTGACTGCTTTTCACGGAGAGATTTTGATCTGCTTAGATCTGATTCCACCTTTTCCATCTACAAGGTAAACAAAGGGAATATTTAGTTTTTAAATGTATAGCTTCTAACACATTTTGACACATTTTTGATAGATGATGGTTAATCAAAGGCCTGAAGATAAAAGTCAATAAAAAAAATCCCCATTTGTAAGGAAATGAACATATCAGTATATTGAGGATCATTAGTTAGTTACACAAATATATCACCTGTTTCTGACTAGCATGCAAGGTCTTATTTTTCATTCACTAGTTGTAGCATCCCACAAAAATCAACTGAATATTATTTATACATGACTAAAAATATTTTTTTTTAAATATACTGCTTGTTGAAATTTAGTGGAAGTAATGCTCTGAGTTGGATGCACAATCTATACATTTAAAATAAATTTATCTTAAAATCAGTAAAGAACCTTAAAGGAGAATTATTTGGCAGCAGGTTCTCCGAAAACAGTCATTGCGTATGAATAATGAGTCACACAGATTCCCCTACATGGTATCAAGGAAGCAATTTCATAACTTAGTTAACAAAAGCTTTTGTATCAAAAGCACAACTATCAGTTGTGTGTCACATTTCCAAGGGTTTATGTACATACAATACAACACCTCACTTCTTACCCACCAATTCCTTTTAGATCTAGTTCCCAACCTAAGTAGCAGTACCTCCCTAAAGGGGGTAGAAGAGGGAAAGGGAATATAGCTATAAGGAATCCACTTTCTGCTGCAAGTCCATCGGCCGTACCAGAAGAAGAAAAACAATGAATTTCTGTACCCCAAGCTAAAATTCCTATTTGGCCTAAAGGAGTGCCCATAGATGTATTTGCCAATGGGTTCCAATGCCACTTCTAAGCCAGATAAGGAGGAGGAAAGTGATCACTAACAATGGGGAAGCCATTTTAATTAAAAGTTATCTCAAGTAAAGGGAAAGATGCATGGCCAGGAATTGTTTTCCCAGATATAGGAAGGGGATGAACTGCAGGCAGAGCACAAACAGCAATGCCTCTCTTCTGTGTCTCTCTCCTCCCCGCCCCGAGTAAGCCCTTAAAAGAGGGACCTCCGTTGCTATCATCACCTTCTCTCTCCTCTCAATCCAGTTTAGACCCATCCTTGTAGTCCTTTATTTCCCCATCTCATACATCAAAGAAAGGGAGGCCCCTTAGTTTTTCCCCAACTACACTTTACAAAAATGAAAAACTAAAGCAAAATAAAGTCCAAAATATTAAAAGAATCTTTTTAATAATGAAAATGTTCTAAAAATTGACACCGAAAATGTATACAAATAAAGTAATATATTATATAAACTCTACAAATAAAACAATATGTTTCTGTTATTTAATCTCTAGCACAGAGTATGCATATTGGCCATGAAGTGCAATGAGGTTTTCTGATTCTCATTTGCCAATCCCAACAAATACTAGAGCCAAAATATTGTCACATATTCTGTTTATTCATTTTTTGGCAGTTACTATTTGGCTTTGTAAATACTTTTCTTTTGTGAGTGATGTGTATACAGTGCTTTTAATCTAAACTTCTATAAACCAGTCTGATTTTTCTCCCTTTGTCTTTGATGCAGCATGCAGTGTATGCTATTAAAATCAACTGGCTAATGCTCGAAGCAGCATGTATAAAACATCAGTTATATTTATACCCACATAAACACCAATACATGAAGTTTTGTCATAGGACAGCCACCTAGATCAGGAAAAAACAAAACTGAGCTTAAAGTTGAAATTGTTTCAGTCACCCATCTAATGGACATCAGATGACTTAATAACCATGAGCTTATTGAAAAATAAGAAGCAGATGGCAAGTGATATCTCAAAGTCATAAATTACATGAATAAATAAACCAAATATCAATTATACTAACTGATAATGCCAGACCCCACTCCATTTGTTACTTCCTTAATTAACATTACAATGAAAAGAGGATTTCAGAAGTTTAATATTTGCAGTGCAGTTCAGAGTCCAGTGTTACTATAGTTACTAAAGATTCCATTTTATGATGTCAGTAGGTCATTCTATGCTCTATCCAACTAGGAGAAAGCAATGGCATTTGCTCCAATATTATATCACTTTGTCTTTGGAAGAACATATGTAGCTTATTTGAGAATTGGGTGCATGTGTGGAGGGGAAATGAGAAAGGACGGGTGAAAAGAGAGCTTCAGTATTGTTTCTCTGAAGTACTACTTGAAGCTTAGTCACTGTAGCATAGTTTCCTACAATCGCTTACATTATCATTTGCTCTTTATGAACTTGACCCCAAGAGGTTCATAACCTGCAAGCCTCACTGAAGTCAATGAGAGTTTGAAGAGTTCAGTACCGCTCAGGAACAATCCCTATATTCTGAACTGCTTGATAACTTAGTAGTTTAGAAGGCATGACTGCCACATGCTATCAACATTTACAACATGGTTTGACATGTCTTAGCTGAAAAACAATAGCCTTGAAATACTCGTTATACAGAAAAGTGTGCTATATGCTTAATAAAGGCAAAGCATAAACTGATTTGCTCTGTCAAGAAGGAATGCGCAATTGACATCTGAGTTTTCCATTTACGTTTAGGATGAACATATAGGGCCCAATTCTGCCACACTCGTCACACTGGGTAGTACAGTACCTTACTCTGAAAGGTGCCCCACTGAAAGCAAAAGAATTAGTCAACTGGAGTATTTTTGGTATAATTAATCCCACAGCGCTATGTTAGAAACCCAGGGGTAAACTAGCTGGGCTACTTGAGCACCTCAGAATAAGAGGAGGCACTGTGTTTCAGAGATACCAGACAGCAGCAGCAAGCCCCCCAGCCAGGGTTGACAGACTCAGGATCACACTACCGCACTACAAATAGCTGTACAGACCGTGCTGGAGACTGGTGCTCAGACTCTGAAGCCTAAGGAAGGGGGTACTCTACAAAGCCCAAGTTCCAGCCCAAGATGCAACTTCAAAGGGCCCTCTACACAGCTATTTTTAAAGAAGTCGCTCAAACTCCGTAAGCCAAGTCTGTCGACCTGGAGTGGGAGGCCTGCTGCCAGGGGTTGCACAGGCGAACATATACCCAAGAGGCTGGAGAGTAATTTGTGACACCCGTTTGTGGGGTGCACCATAATCCTCTCCAACTGGCCAGTCAGATCCACTGGCTGAAGCTTGCATAGGAGAAATCATTGCTCCATCTATTGCCTGTTCCCTCTCTGCTCTGAAGGGAAGCATTTGGCACACAGCCCTTTGTTCTCCCCCCTAGCACCAGAGTTGCAATACAGGCAGACCTTAAGTGGCCATGCAAGGGAAAGGAGATTCTTACTTGCTTCTACTCCTCTATATGGTCACAAAAGGCTTGGCACAATGAAGCTCTCATTAAACAGTAAATCCAAAGAAGATAATTCTTAGTAGATGCAACATCCATTTAATGCTCTCCACCAAAACGCTCAAAAATATTCTAATTTTTTCTGCCATTAGAGACTACTTTCTAAGTAATGACATGATCCTTTGAAATATGCCCATATACTTTGCTACTTTCACTTCAATTCATTTCAATCCTTCACAGACAAATCAGCAATGGTAAATGGGCACTTGTGTTAGGGATATTTTTTCCCCCACAATCATCAATTTAAAAAAAAAAACCACTGAAAATTTCAACATTAAACCAGAAATTGTCAAGGTATTTCAAGGCAAAATTTTATTGCCAATCTAATTCTTTCCAATAAAGTACAAGAAATAAACAGACATTCCACTGTGCCTAATTAAGCATTTCAAAATCAAATGGGCAGCGTTGGGGGCAGGGAGGGAGCTAGTTAGATGGCTGGAAATTTACTTAAATCAAAGAGTTGCCAAAGTGCTGATTCTCCCAAAAATGTCAAGTTTTACCACAACAATCATATAGATCAAGTGTTAATAAATGATGTCCAGATGGAGACGTCTTTCTGTTGTACTGTGAGCAAAATAAGGTTAGACCACACATTAATGGAATGCCTGTTATATTAACAGTGTAAATTCTAAAAAAAAAAAAAAAAAATCCTCTATCAAAAATCTTCTCCTAAATCACTACATAGACATTTACTCAGACAAGCACAGCACAGCTCTCATATATCAAATAATTTGCATAATACTAAAATTTTATAATAGTCAACAATAGGACTACCTCCATGTAAGGTAATACTTATCAGCTCTTAATGTATCTATTTGTTCGTTGTGGGCCTGATATCAATAGGTGTTAATAACCTACAGCTCTCACAAAATCAATGGGAGTAAAAGGTGGGTAGCACAACCTCCCACTTCACCAACCCTGTTTGCCCCAAATGGTTCCTACAGTCTAGGTTCGAGGGAGTCAGTCCAGATTTACACTGGTTTTACTGAGTGCATAATTTGCCTCAGTACGTTTAAGTTTTAACATTAAGGACCATATTCTGATGCTCTTGTTCATTGAATAGTACCTTACTACTTACTGAAGTCACAGACTACTCATGCCGTAAAACTAGTCAGAATTCTGCCTTAAATCAATAATATCTGAAATATACATACAGACAAAATGTTTAACAGTTGGTTAGTTCAAACAGTAAAAATGTGAACATCTACTGCATATCTAGTTCAAAAAAGAATTAGATAAATTCATGAAGGATAGGTCCATCAATGGCTATTAGCCAGGATGGGCAGGGATGGTGTCCCTAGCCTCCGTTTACCAGAAGCTAGAAATGGGCGACAAGGGATGGATCACTTGATGATTACCTGTTTTGTTCATTGCCTCTGGGGCACCTGGCATTGGCCGCTGTCAGAAGACAGGATACTGGGCTACATGGACCTTTGATCTGACCCAGTGTGGCCATTCTTATGTTAAAAAAAGAAATTCTCAGCTATGAACAAATTTCTTTAAATTAGCGTATCATTTTACACAGTGTTTCACTATTACAATTTTTCATTGTTTAACCTTAGCGTGTTGAGTGTTTATGAAATTAAAATATAATATCCCAATGATGGAAACAATAATCCGAGTCAGTATGCAAAACACACAAAAATTAAACAAAGACTGATACAAACCAATAAGAGCATGAAGATTAAAAATTATGGCTAACTATTGCTTAACTCATTTTCCCAGGCCTAAGTACAACAGCACATACTCTCATACTGCACTGGAACTCCTGTAATAACAAAGCACAATGATGAGCCAAATAAAGAATGTTGTGTAAGCATTTGTTTTGCAGTTCCTCACTTGTGATGGATTTCTCTCATCATTATGTAATTTAACAACCTTGCTAATGTCTTACACATCAGGTGGATAATGCCTTAGGTCAGGGGTTCTCAAACTGGGGGTCAGGACCCCTCAGGGGGTCGCAAGGTTATTACATGGAGGGTCTAAGCTGTCAGCCTCCACCCCAAACCCCACTTAGCCTCCAGCATTTATAATGGTGTTAAATATATAAAAAGTGTTTTTATTTTATATGGGGGGGGGTCACACTCGGAGGCTTGCTATGTGAAAGGGGTCACCAGCATAAAAGTTTGAGAACCACTGCCTTAGGTGGTGGTGGTTTCATGTACCACAGACAAGGAATTCTTCCATTTTTTTCCTCACTCTATCCCCAAAGTTCCAGCTTGTGGTGAGGAGAGGAGAGGAGAGGGAGGAGAGCTGTCTCAGGTGAGGAGAACTTCCTCCAGAATAGGTCTACACTGACAGCATTATTACAGTGAAACAGCAGTAGCTAGCACTAGACTAATGACACTTCCTAAGCTATACGTCAAATGCAGTTATCTAAGGCAGGGAATTAAAAGGATTTGGTCTTTGAGTTGTTCTTTCTTTGCCAAGAAAATCAGTTCAATACTGAACACAAGCCATTATCTGCATGCCCCAAACTGTAAGCTCCTCAGGACAAGGCAGGGTTTTCCTATCTATCTGTTCAACTCCTAATACAGAGAGCCCCAATTTTCTTTCAGCTCTCTGGGCGAAACCGTAATACAAATAAAAAGAAAGAGAAGATCACAATGATGATAATAACTAGGGCAGCCTGCTATAGCAAAGAGGATATTCAGTCAAATTTTCAAAGAAGCATCCTAAACTACTCATTTTAAAACTAGCAACTGCAGAAAATAGAGGGTAAATGCATGCAGGTGGGACTATTTGCCGATGGTTTTGCAGCGCCATTCAGAAAGCTCCTTTGACAATTTGGCCATTAACATTTTATCTCTTTGATGAATTAAAATAAATCACATAAATATTTTACTGTCTTAGATAGCTTCTATATTTCTTTCTCCGCCATAGTTTCACACCATGATATTTGTTTATGAACAAAAACAGTCAATTATTGAACACTATCCACCATTTCCATTCAGTAAGACCACACAAACCACTGCTTGACATTGTCATAAGGCAGTCTCTCACCACAATTCAATAAGAATATAAGAACGGCCATACTGGGTCAGACCAATGGTCTATCCAGCCCACTATCCTATCTTCACAGTGGCCTGTTCCAGGTGCGTCAGAGGGAACGACCAGAACAGGTAATCATCAAGTGATCCATCCCCTGTCACCCATTCCCAGCTTCTGGCAAACAAAGGCTAGGGACACTTCAAGGCATGGTTTTGCATCTCTGCCAATCCTAATAACCAATGATGGACCTATCCTCCATGAATTTATCTAGTTCTTTTTTGAACCCTATTATAATCTTGGCCTTCACAACAATACTTTGGATGAAGCTGAAGGTATCACAAACCTGGACTGAGGCATCAGTGAATGAAGCCGAAAGAAAGAACAGTTTTGTTATCTTAAATACATTTTCTCTCTCTGTATTTAACATACAAATGGAATGGTATTCAGCACATAGAAAATGAAAAAAAAACAGCAGTTTTATGGAATTCAATGAAATGTATTTTTAAATTTCCTGGAGCATTTCAGATTTTTGTTTCCTTTTTAAGGAAATTAAAAAAAACCCACACACTTCATGATGAATGTATTTTCAGGATTATTTTGCGCAAACTTTTTCTTGAAAATAATTAAATCATGAGCCCAATCTTTCTGGCTCAATGAAACCATATCTTCAATAAGAATTAAAATATATTTCTCACTTGGGGCAGAAGTAAAATGTAGTAATTTAAGTAAAAAAGGAGAGATTCAGATTAGAGAAAAATGTAGGACAGTGACTTTGAAATTTTAGGGCCTGTTTTATTGCCCTGATGGGTCTAGTTTGCAAAATAAAAGTTGCCTTTTCAAAACAGACTCCGCTTTTTTATTTCAAAATTCCATTATCTGCTCTCTGTACAAGACTTTTAAAACAGAAGATGCCTTACAGCTCTGCTGCTTTTATACTGAAGATTTTGAAAGAAGCAAAACCAGCATTTCACAACAAAAACAACAATTGTTAAAAATATAGACTGCACGCAAAGTTGAAAGGTTGCTTATTTTGTTGAAAAGAATGAAAATCAAATTTCTAGCACTACTGCTTTGTTTCTCACCAATATTTGGTTCGTATTACACCACTAATATGAATTAAAAAGTTAATGATTTCTGAATAAGACGTATATATCTGTATAGTATTTATCTCAATTATGTTTATGCTATATTTCATTTCAGTTACCGGTAAATATTTATATCATTTTTACTCTTTTTCCATCATTTTACCAAATCAATTTCATACTGAAACAAAACAGTAAACAAAAAATCTTATCTCTCTCTACGCTGTATATGGATTATGCGGAAGCGATCCCTTTAAGAAGTTGTTGATTCTTATAGTATCATACATTCATATAGCTCCTTTCATCCCAAACAATTCTGAAGCACAAATGATATTTTATAGAGATCTATGGATGGCTAGAAGTGGCAACTGCAACAAGATCACATCTTCCACTATTTCTATTGCTCTCCAATGCAAGAGCAAGAGGAAAGCCTCAGAACTGAAGCAATCTCTAGTTTATAGAACTGTTCACCAAGGTGCTTTACCACCAGTTGCCCCTTAAATCCATTGTAAGTCTCATGCTACATCATCCTGTAATAAGAAACAACTGGATTTTCCCATTAAAGAGGCAAGTTGGCAAGGCAGAATGAATCAGGTCAATTCACTAGACTGAGATACCATAAGCATTTTTATGACATTAGTAGGCCACTCCATGTACCTGCGTCTCCCTTTATTTCTCATCCCTTCCCACTCTACTGTTCATTATTCTCACTCGTGTGATATCTCTAAGCTCCTTCGGGACAATACATTAATCTAGTTTGTTCTGTAAAATGACTATCACACGAAGTAGTATGTAAATAAATGATCGTTAATAGTAATTTTCAAGTGGGAAAAAGGCTTTTGTTGTCATCTGCTCATCAGTGACCACCATTAGAATGAGCCTGGCTCTGTTCTCATTGAAACTATTGCAAAATTCCCATTAATAGGAGAATGACATGTCCCTAAAAGAATAGCCAGAGAGACAAAGTTGAAAAAGTGGGAAAGTATAGACACTGTTCCATAAAAGTATATAGACTAAGACATTTTACTCTGAATCCTGGAAAAGCTCTAATCAGTAATACAACTGTAGATAGCTGTGTAACAATGACAATTCTGGCTTTCTTATAAAGATGAATCAACTGCTAACAGCCCCCTCTGACTTGCTAGCAAAGTCACTACATTGTGAAAGATTTTGATGTAGCACTATCAAGTGAAACATGTTTCTGGCATGAGAAGATCAGAATATGCTATCCTACTGAGACAGCGTTTCAGAAAGGCTGGCATTGTGACCTTCTCACCTGCTGTTTCATTTCAGCATAGACTTTTTCTGAGTTCAGCTCCACCTGCCGCTTAAACTCCTCCAGGGCAGCATCTGCCTGCTGGGCCTGCAGCCTCTGTACCTCTGTCACCCGAGTCAGCTGCTCCTCCTTCTCCCTAGAAAGTCACAGAACATTTTCAGAGTTCAAGTATCAAATAAAAGAACAAGTGTGCTGGTGTAAAAGAAAGGCCTTTAACCCTATCAGTTTAAAATAGTATTCAGGTTTCAATTTTCTGTCCCAGCTTATGCCCAAAACTTTCCTTAGTAATACTTTGAAGAACAGAACAGTAACCTGGGTAAGAAGTCTAGCATGATTTTCACTTTCTCTTATTGGATTTAGCAACCCAATACGGATATCATGAAAGCAACACCGCCTTCAATTAAGATACAACAGCTTAAATGATACAGCTTTATTGTGCCACATATAAACTTTTTCTTTAACCTTTCCTTCAATAACTATAATGTATCTTCCACTGATATTTAAATGAGAAAAAAAAAAAGGCTTTGCAGTAAGACTATATTGTTCCCTTAACTGATCATGTCCCCTGTACCATCTCTGCCAAGGGGGAGACAGGATTATTCAACCGCCTGGCATATATCAAAATATTAAGTGTTGAAAACATGAGGCATATGGTACCTGCATAGTCAAATCTAGTGAAAACCCTTAATACTAGGACATCCATTCAGCCTTTACAGAAGTGATGAGTTAAATTTCCAAGTCTTATTATCCCAAGGCACTGTATCTTAATATATCAAAGAACGAACTACTATTTTTAGGAACCTGTACACATATTTGCATTGTTATTTTTAAAATATTTACAAATTATCAAGATGTAACAAAACTATCACGATATACAGATGAAAATATATACATAAGCAAAAAATCATAGGCATCTGCCACTGTACTGACATATCACTGTCCTAATTCGTAAATAATTTTTAAACATTTTGATGCAAACTTTTGAAAGGAAGAAAAATAAGTTAATAGGAAATGTTTAAGGATATTACATTTTTAATATCAAAGGCCAGATCATACAAACACCTTTTAGTATAGAGAGGCATAGCATGGTGGCATAAATAGCAACAGAAAAATAGTTAAAACAAGGCCTGGATCTACTAGGTGGTTCTGGTTCACATTTTCATTTTATACGCAGGGATAGCCCCTTATGGTGAATATCCCATTTCTTGACTGAAATGATTGCCATCAAAATCAGACACGTTAGAGATGGAAAAGACCAACAGTTATCTATCCCATCACCCTGCCAGCACTGAGCTCGCTATCAACAAGCAATCTTTTAATAAAGGTCTGGGAGCTGCCAACTCCAATATGTTGGAAGTTGCTGCATTCCCACCCGCTTCTATTGCTTTCATAACAAACTTTGACAAAGAAAGCATCTTAAATCTTCACAAGTTGGGGGATTAGGAGAGGATTCTATCCTCAAAAAGATCAAATAACTGTTGTAGGTTATGGCTAAATACACACAGAAAACTAAATGGTCATGTAACAACAAAAATATATTTGAAAAAATACCCTATATTTCTGCTGACCTGTATTACTGTAGGACAACTCAGACGTAAGAGACTGAGAATTCTCTTAGGCTACATCTTCACTACGGGGGGTGGAGGGGGGGGGGTCGATTTAAGATACGCAAATTCAGCTACGCGAATAGCATAGCTGAATTCGACGTATCGCAGCCGACTTACCCCGCTGTAGGGACGGTGGCAAAATCGACCTCTGCGGCTTCCCGTCGACGGCGCTTACTCCCACCTCCGCTGGTGGAGTAAGAGCGTCGATTCGGGGATCGATTGTCGTGTCCCATCGGGACGCGATAAATCGATCCCCGAGAGGTCGATTTCTACCCGCCAATTCAGGCGGGTAGTGTAGACCCAGCCTTATATAGAGCATACCTATTTTTCCTCCCCTCCATGTAAAAAAGGAACTGGGCACAACAAAAAGACTTACATGCTAATTTTAATTATGATACTTTGTTAGATTTTTCTCACGTAATACATTGGAAATATCCTTGTGAAAACAGTTCTGCCATTTTTCTTTGTCAACCACCTTAGCCTTTTTATGCTCTCGCCGTAATATTGTTAGCTGATATATATAACCCTTAGGCAAACATTCTTTATGCTCAATGCCAAAACATTTCCATTTTCTAGTTTCCTTTTATGGACTGCGTAAAGATGCAATCCTCTACATGAATTTAATGCACCACATTTCCAACCCACTTACATACCAGTAGCTTGTTCTTTTTACAAACAACTAGTACCAGCTGCTTTTTCTTTATACAAAACATTGTTTTATTTCTGTAACAGTCCCTTATTTTAACCTATGAAATTAAATATTGCTTCTCAGTTACTTTTAAAACTATATACATATTAAGTTGGCTCACCCTCCTTTGCATTCCCTATGATCTTGTCTGAACAATTTAGGTCTCCCCATATTCTTTTACACTAGCACACTTTTCACATGTTTCATTAAATCCAAGAAGACCAAGTTCTTTAGATTGACATATACTTAATTGCATTTCCTTTGTTTTTGTCATGTTTCACACTTTAAATAGAAAAATAATGATGATTCATAACATTTTGTAATTCTATGGTAACTTCTACCCAAGACTCTCAAAATGCTTTACAATCATTATTGGGTTACTCTCAAAATATTGCTGTGAGGAAGGTAGGGAGCCCCATTTTTCTGACAGGAAACCTGAGGCATGGCAAGTTTAGGCGAATCGTCCAATGACGCAGCAAGTCAGTGATTGCGCCAGGAACAGACCTCGGAACTCCTGACTCCTAATTCTATGCTTGAACTGTTAAACCATTCTCCCTTTCCAAAGATTATACCCAGATAAGTGGCAAAAAACCAACATATGATTTTATCTCTAGATTCAATGTGCAGAGGGAACGGCTACATTTTAAGTTGTACCATACCACATGATAGTCAGGAGCTATGGATTTAATGATATTTCATACAGTTTACAAATACAAAAACACAGGCAAATTATGTACTAAGTATGGCTCAATTGCCAGGAATACTCTTCCACTATCACATGACACATGACAGTTGAGTCATGCATTGAGCCAGATACTTTACCTTCATATCTAGACTCAATCATCCCCCTGAAATCCACGCACTGGGAGTGGGGGGGGAGGGTGGCATCTGCCTGTAGAAATTGGGGAAGGAGAAGGCTCAAAGCAGAGATAAGAAGAACATGCATCATTCCCCCCTCTTCCAGCCCCATTGGGATTCTACAGGAAAATTAATACAGCATAGGTTGAATTAATTTTCTGCTGGGTCCCTGTGCATTGTAGAACCTCCTTAAAGTGAGGTAACAAAAGCAGACAAACTGGAGAGATCCTAGCAAAATGCCACCAGTAAGGTGCTGCTTAGGAGAATTAATTTAGAGGAAACATCGTGAGGGGGAACCTCAATGTCTTTCTAATCCTCCCCAAGGGCCCCTACCCTAGGTGACTGAATCCTGGGAGACAATTTACTCCTCCTGTCCATCTGAAGCCTTAGCATCAATTCCAGATAAGAAGTAAAAACAAACATACAGCCTATTCAAACATATCCCCACTGATAATTCACAAGAGACAATGGAACTCATTGTCTACCCAATAATGTGATGATAAAACTAAATTTAAAAGGAGGTGTCACTCTTTATGCTATTAGAGAACTTCCTAATTGGTTTTCATGCATCTACTTCCTTGAAGACTAGAGTTTCATACTGAAATATTATGAAATAAATGCAATGAACTCTACTTAACCTTTAGAAATCTGATTTTATGTACCTTCCTTTATTTCAAGGATTTAATCCCATGAACAGATACAACATGCTCATTATAATCAGGAATAAGACTTCATTTTTTTCAAGGGTGTGGGCGTCAGTACTGTCTACTTGTTATACATTTAAGATTTATATTGGAGCTTAGAAAACATGTACAACAATGGACTGTGGTTCACAAATGTAAGAGCAGCTTTATTTTTTCCCCCAGACATTGAGCAGTGTGCTTTGCATGAAGCACTAAAATATTCACTTTGAAGATTATTTTTTCTGTTGTACTAGTTGTGGGGCCCAGTACAATACACTTACATCACTCAAATCCCCTAAAGCTGAGTCGGCATGAATATAAAAAAAAGGGTGAATTTACTCTTTGGCCCCAATTTATTTATAAAAAAGCAGCAAATTCCTCTTGTGTCAGTGCATAAAAGGTAAGGCAACAGAATTAGACGTCTTACACAAGCACAAATCATTGCAGTTAAAGTTGACTATGAAGTCTAGGATGGCAATTTGAGGAAGAAGCACTGTGAAGTGTATTTATAAATGGAATATAAAATGTTTTTATTTACTTTTCCTTAGTGCTTCATCATAATCATTTCCCTTAGCTTCTAGAATGTCTTCCTGGATGTAATAATCAAATGCAGTAAGCTATTACAGTATTACAAATCAAATCAATGGAAAACAGTGGTGGTCCAGTGATTTACATGAGATAGAATAACCTCAAGAGGCTCTCTCAGATGTAGTATGAACCAGTATTATTGTGAGTAAGGTTCCCAAGGGCCTTTGGATGCCTACCACAATATGACACAATAAAAAAAAATTAAATAAAAAGGCAACACTGGCAGAATGGTAGGGAAGATAAGCCAATTTATAAACAACCCATTCCCAGCATAAAGAACCCACCAAACACAAATCTTCTATTCATTATGACATTTCAGAATTCTCTCTCTCTCTCACACACCCCCACAAGCACACACACCACATTCCTGGGTGATTAATTTTACTTCATACCCCCACTGCTCAGCATACACACAATTTGTAGTTGATAGGGTTTTTCAGTAATATTGAAAGTTTGTAGGTCATAACAGTCCTTAATGTTTTCTTGTTAAAATGATACCAGTCAGTCAGATTCATGACTATGTAAGTTCTTTGCCATGTCCTCTTACATTTCTGGCAGCTGTGGAAACCCACTTATAGGGACTGAGCAGCCTAATGCTTATAAAGGTTGGTGAAACCTATAAATGGAGATGAAGGAATAACTTTGACAAAGATGTATTTTACAGAAGAGTGTGTTTTCCTGAAGCCTAACGGCATGGACACAGAGAACAAAAGTATGAAATATCCAGTTTATGAGCAAGGTGTATGTACTAAAATTCAGTGTGAAACATGCCGCAGTAAGGCAAAATTTCTCTCCCTTTCTATGTTTTCTATCCCAAAAATAGTTGTGAAGACAGCATTAACACAGATGGCTTCATTTACAGTCCTGAGATTTGTCATGTGCCAGCCACTTCAATTCCCTTAAAAATAAAGAAAAAGAATTTTCAAAGTAACACATTAGCATAGTCTACCTTCTGCTAAGTATTCCTGCCATTTAAAATGGATGTATTTGGCTAACCTAGGCATTTGGCAACTACTGAAATCACGGAGAGCTTTTTCTATGGAAGCTAGATAATGCCCATTATGTTAATTTTGAGATCAGATTCTGACTTGGATTATGTGCCTGTTCAAGGGAATAAGAGTGGATTAAGAATCCAACTTTTATATACATCCCAGTGTGGGCTACCATGACTTTAGGTTCATGCCAGTAGGTGTAGGCAAGGCTAGTCACCCACTTACACCCTCCCTGGAGCAGCTGAGTGAGGACTAAATGGAGATTCCCCACTCACTGTCATTGGAGCAGATCCAGTACAGGAGAGTAATAATTTACCAGCTGTGTTGGCCAGAAGAATGTTATTACTTCCCAGGAGATAGGAAGATGCAGAGATAGACTGTTAGTCAGAGGTATGACATCTGAGACACAGTGCCTTTAGGGCTGTTCCTGGGAAGGTGAGGGCTTAGGAACCATCCGCTTGCTTTAGGGCCACAATCTAGTCATTGGTTATTTATAGTCACACCAGCTACCAGTCAGCTACAATATGGATAATGACAGGAACATTTAATCATTATTAGTTTCTGAGAGTGGCATGCTGACTGCAAGCCATAACAGCTTCACAATCCCAGTGTAATTTAAAAAAAAAAAAAAAAAAAGGTAACAACATTGAGGAAAAGAAAACAATGTAATTTATAATACCCAGGGATCACTGTGGAGTTGCACTGAAGCAAGGGAGATTTAGGTTATGTATTAAGAAAAACTTTCTAACTATAAGGATAACTAAGTACTGGAACAGGCTCCCAATGGAGGTTGTGGAATTCCCATCATTAGAGGTTTTAAAGAACAAATTAGACCAGTGGTTCTCAACCTTTTTTTTTCGTGGACCACTTGAAAATTGCTGAGGGTCTCGGCGGACCGCTTAATGATCTTTCCAAATGTTGTTTGTACCGGTAGCTAACTATTATAAAGCACTTTGGATAAAAGCGCTATATTAAAAAAACCTTAATAATAATAATTAACTTTTTTTGTTCTGCAAATAAAAGCACACAACTCATATTTTCATATCAATAGTCCTACTTTTCTAATGCGATGAATGTGCCCTCTCTCCCCCTCCATGGCAGCCCTTGAGCGGGGGCTGGGAAGGAGGGGGGGTCTCTCCCTCTCTCCCATGCTGTGGCAGCCCCTGACCTGGGGCTGGGAAGGAGGGGGGTATCTCCCCATGACAACAGCCACAGAGCTGAGGCTGGGAAAGGGGGCCGTCTCTCCCTGGCAGGCGCAGTCCTGGAGCTGGGGAAAGTCGCCTCTTTCTCTGGTCGCCGCAGCCCAGCACATCCCAAATTCCCTCCACCCCCTCTTCGCACCACACTGCCCCCTTCCACTTACCCCTTATTCCTCCCAAGGCCACCACCTCACCTTACATGTGCATCTTTTCCAGGGTCATTGCACCTAATTAGCGCAGCCACACTTACACAGCTCCACTAATTAGGTGGTGGCCCTTCATTCTCTCATGTGCGGCCACCCAGGCACACACCTTAGAGGGAACTAACTGTGGACCACCTGAACGGAGCTCGCGGACCACTGGTGGTCCACGGACCACAGTTTGAGAACCTCTGGATTAGACGAATACCTATCAGGGATGGTCTAGGTATACTTGGCCTTGAGTCAGCATAAAGGGCTGGATTAGATGACCTCTCAAGACCCCTTCCAGACCTATGAATTTATTATTCTTTTCAATGCAATTGTCCTCATGATTTAACATGTCTTTCCTAACAAAAGAATACAGAGAATTTCAGATGGGTAGTAAATATTCAATAGTTCATTCATTAAAAGTATATAAAAAAAATTGTATTTAATATATATTTGGTTTCTAGCACATCTCAAATACTTTTTGAAACTTAATGCCTTTTTGTTTCAATTTCCTTGTTTTTCCCCTACACGTATTAAAAGATAATGCAGATGAAACAGCTCTGGGACATTACCTCCATAAAACCTACTGTTTCCAGTTTGAGTTTTCTTATGCCAGTATCAACGATATAGAAAGATCTCCTCTATCACCCCCACCCTTTTGTCTTGTGCAATGTGGTCTAAAATGGTGAGGGGTGGGAGAGGGGACACTGCCTAAAACCTATTTTTCAACTGCTGTGTCCCACACTTCAGTGCCATCCAGGTACAGCAACACAGCTCATCTAGACTAGGAGAGGAAAAATTGCTTTGAGTTCAAATGCAGCACTCCCTTCAAAACTAAAGGAACTTCTCAGTTAAAGTTCCCATGCGGTTTCATAACCACCTTAACTCTGCCTAGGCGCTCACTAAGCTGTAACAGCATTGGGCAAATACAAATTTGACTTTTGTGGCAGATATTTAAGAGCCTTCTTAGAAGTCTCTTTGTTATTTATTTATATAATTTATATAATCTGTGGGTTTGATGTTTGATGGTTTGCTTGTTAAGTATGAAGTCAGTTAACTTGGTTCCTGCAAACAAAGCTAATAAGTCTAGACAATTCTAATTGCTTTGTGCTCAAATGGACAATACAGGAAATCCAAGGCTGGAAAATTATCTCTGATCCCCTTTGGAGAAACTCACAAACCAGTATGAACCAGCTTCTGAGAACTCTGAAATGGTTAAAAGACAGCCTGTGAATTCAGAGAGAAGGTCTATAGAGATGCAGGCTGACCCTCAAACTCAGCAGAGGTGACTGGGATAAGTGGAACTTGACTAAACGGGCAAGGAAAGGATAAGGTTAAGAGGCATATAGATTCTTTTTACTTTTAACCCTTTTCTTTCTACTTGTGATGTTCCTATGGATGGATAAATCATAATTTATTTCGAACAAGCTGTTTTCTGTCACTGCTTTTACCAGCTTGGGTCACAGGTCCTGGAGAGGATCCCATCACAGGGGCCAAAACCAGCTGGACCTGCTGTGACTAAATACAGGTGGTAAACAGGAGGATCTGTAGCCTGTTGGTACAGTCTAAACCAGAGATGAACCACAGGGCTCTACTCATAGAAGTGCAGAAGTAGGCCTGTAACCTGAAAAAAGTGCCCCGGGGAGACTTTCTCGATCCTTATTCTACAGCTAATTTGCATATAACAATTTAATTGGATGTATGAGGGAGACTGTGCAAATGAGTGGATTATTTTGTCAACTGCCACCCTCACAAATCAACACAAATCTCCCAGCACAATCTCCTAGACACAAATCATCACAACACTACAACCAGCATACACAATTATCCCAAACACATATGCCCTTGACCATAGCACACATCCCTCATTCACCTCCTACACAAATTTACACAACTCTCCCTGCACAAAACAACCCACACACAAATTAACACAACCACCCACCCAACGCCACACCCAACACTCACTATAAACTCCCAACAGCACTCTGAAGCCTAGAATGTTGAGTCAGTGGGAAGCAACACAAACTGCTACAAGCATGGTTGACAGCTCTTTTTGCTTAGAATATCATCAGGTTCATTCATCACTGGATTTTTACAGTCTGTTACCATCCAATTTTTAAGTTCTCAGCCATTTTTTTAAAACACTTGACTTTACACTAGTGTGACAGCACAGATTTCCAGCTACTAGTATTTATATAATGATGTATCATGTCAATGAATGTAGGGTCAATGTTAAAGTGACTGTGGCCCTCTGTGGAAGAATAGTGAGAACTGAATTTTTAAGTAAGAATTTCCTGAATTTTTTTTTATCATGTAAATTCTCAAGGACTGTGTACAATCATTTAAAAACATCCATAAAACTTCCCAACTCTTCTGTGAAATAGATACTATTATGCCCATTTTACAGATAGGGAGAATGAAAAAGCACAGAGGTTAAGTAACTTGCCCAATATCACACAGACAACAATTAGCTAAAAATTCCAGTCAGTCTCTCTCTCTCTCTTTTAAAAACAACTGGATAATGATTCCTTGACAATGGACAAAACCTTTATGAGCCCCACTGTCAGGTCTCAGGGTATGCATGATTGCGGATTTATGGAGGGCACAGCTGTGGAAAGAGCTTTAAAATTTAATTGCATCCATTTTCTTCTGTTTGTAAAAACAAAGATATTTTAGTTGTGCAGAAGATTACAAAGAAATCAACAATTCAAATAATAAAATAAGTAATTAAAAGAGCAGAATATCCTATTCTCAAGAACTTATTCCTTAACATTGTCAGTTTCTATTGCAGCAAAGAAGGCTATCCAATAGAACTCAAGTCTCAATAGGCTATGCAAGCATTTAATATGGAGATTTACACTTAATTACAAACTTACAAATACAGCCACTAAAGTCTTAAAGCATACCTGAATTCCCAGAACATCACTTATGATCTCAGACAGCAATAAAACTGTAAATGATAATGGTTCTCCTAAATACATACTCTCCACAGTGTCATTCTCAAATTTAATCTTTACTTTCTTCAAAAGGCAGAAGTTAAAAGCCTTACTGTGTGACATTATCAGCTCTGGTATTTATGTCATAAAATATTGAAACATATGAAATTACCAAATACAAGTCCACCCACTGCTTACTACATACTTGCTCCCTAGACAGACAAGTAATCTATACAGTCGAGCTAGTAACCCCAATGTCCTGTTCAAATTCTAACTTGAGTAGTTAGACCCAAGTGCAGTATTTGTTTGAAGCTCTATTCTTGCTCACCTTCTGTCCTAAACTGCATTGCTGTACACTGTTAAGCCAATGCTTTCATATTCCCTGGAGAATATAGTTCCATGTACATAGTTAAAATTTTTAAGTGTTTTGGGATCTTTTAAAACAAAAAGCACTATTGAATGCAAGATATTGTAGGCAGGTTGATATTTTTATTGTTAAAATATTAGCTTCCATCCTGAGTCACTTTTTTAAACCAGTTCATCATTTTACTGTATATTTTCTAGTTTATTTAAAGGGTGCCAGTTTTTGGAATGAGTGACAATATTGATGTATTTGTGGTCACTAACATTTCCAGGCATATTTCCTAAGGTGTTGAATCTAGTTTAAACTAGTTAAATATGAAAGTGAGTAACGAGAATTGACCTTAAATGCCTTCTATAGCTTCAATGGGATCCATTCTTTATTGTCTATCCAATGCTACAGTACCCTTGGTTCTGAGCTGTTAAACAGTCACCTTGTTCCACCTCCTGGGTAAGAAATGGCTACTGACCTTTGTTCTTTGATATGTGTTGCACGTGTCCATTCCACTATAGCTGTGTGCACATCCAATGCACAGATGTTAGAGATTTTTTTTTCCCCAGTGGTACCCTTTGGGACGGTGCAAGAGCCCCCTGCTGCCTCTCACCACTGGGCGCAGGTGAAAAGAAAGGAGCCACCCCAACCCCCTCAGTTCCTTCTTACTGGATAGACTCCAGTAGAAGAGGGAAGGAGGGTGGGTCATGGAAAGGACATGTGTAACATATCTTAGGAAAAATAGTTACAGAAAGGTTAGTAACCTGAGTGATTGCACACATCCATTCCACTGTAGGTGACTCACAAGCAGTTCGTTCTGGAGGAGGGCTGAGAGTCTACCTGAACAGGGACTGGAGGACCACACACTCAAATCTAGCATCGTCTCTACATTCAGGGGAGATGGCCTAGTATGAGGCAAAAGTAGGGACTGTTGACCAAGTTGCCGCCTTGCAAATGTCCGAGATGGGCACGTGAGTGTGAAAAGCTGCAAAAATTTCATGAGACCTGGTTGCATAGGCTAATACCCTGCTCAGGGGAGTCATGTTAGCCAGGTGGTAGCATGAACAAATACAAACTGAAATTCAAGAAAAGATTCTTTGGGAGGACGCAGGATTGCCCTTCATTCTGTCTGCAATCACAGTGAACAGCTGCGACATTGATCTAAATGTCCGAGCCAAGTAAAAAGCCAAAGCTCTTCTAACGACCAGCGCATGGATCTTTTCTTTGTCTTTATGTGTATGAGACTTTGGAACGAAAGTTGGTAAGTAAATTGCTTGCAGGGCCGGCTCCAGGCACCAGCCGACCAAGCTAACTGTGGTATTCTCAATAAATGCTGTGCGTATTTACCTTCCTCTATAAAGATCCCGTGTGCTTTGTATGAGCATAACAACATGAGCGTGTGGCACAAGACGGTGCTAGAGCCGGTCCGACATACCTCTGAGGGAAAAATCTCCAGCAACTGTGCATGCAGCACATGCACACCTAAAGTGGAATGGACATGAGCAAACAGTCAAAGAACAGAAACAAACTGAAGGGTGTATCCCAGTTCCACTATGCTTAAGACCACCTGATCTGAGGTAAGACCAAGCACTTAGGAAGTGGGATAAATGATTGGCTAACAACAGGATAGGATAGGATAGGATGTCACTCTGGAGACTGGTGTATCCATGACTAACACGTCAAAACACTTGTTTAGAAGATTGAGCTTGCCTAGCTGATTTGGCAGGTACAGAAGAGGAGGGAGGTGGCAGTTGCCTCTCATAACCTGAACTTTTCTTCTGGATAGGTTTTGGGAACGAGGCATAAACAATATGTATCACTGAGACTGCTGCAGCGAATACAGTTTTATTTATGTCACTGGATGTCCAGTGACTCAAGTGTCACCCTTGAATCGTTGAGGCTATGCTGCCTGTCACCTGTGTTTTCTGAAAAGAAGTATGGACCCTCCAACGGGAGGTCTTGGATGGTCTCTTGGATCTCTGGAGGGAGACTGACGACTGCAACCAAGAACACCACTGCATAGTAATAGCAGATGCCATAGCTCTAGCTGCAGTCAGTCACATCTAAACTGGCCTGGAGAGCTGTTCCGGACACTAATTTGCCCTCAACCACCACTGTCCTGAATTTTAGCTTCACCTCATCCAGTAGCCTGTCCTTGAACTTTAAAACATTATCCCACAAGGTGAAGTCATAATGACACAGAAGAATCTGCTGGCTCACAATCCTAAATTGTTAACCTCCTGTGGAATAAAGCTTTCTTCCAATTATGTCCAGCATCTTCAACTCTGTTCCTTTTGGCATCAATGCATGGTGTCTCTCTCTCTCTCTCTCTCTCTCTCAGTAGTGGAGACTACCAGGGAGCCTGGAGAGAGATAGTTATACAAATGCTCAAATCGAGAAGGGACGTAGAACCTCCTTTCTGTCCTCTTTGCAATGGGAGAAGAGATGATGGGATCCACCATAGTACCTTGACGTTCTCCATAATAGCCTTGTTGATTGGAAGAGCTACTCTAGAGGGTTCTGTCGAGGCTAAGATGTTCACCAGTTTGTGTGACTTCTCATGGTCCTCCTCCACTTGAATATCAAGAGCTGCAACCATCCTCTTCAACAATTGCTGATGAGCCTTGTAATCAGCATCTCATCAGAAGAGGAAGAACATGAAGCCAAAAGCTGGTGAAGTAGAGCCTCCATTAACTCCTTCAAGGGAGAGAACTTCTTGCTTGGTCCCGGTACCAGGGGAAGGTAGCTGGTGACTCTGGAGCAGACATTTATGACACTTATCCAAAAAGAGGCAGACTATGGTGGATGTGGGGATGACCTGGATGCTGGTGGAAAACCCCTAAGGTTCCACAAGGGCCACTGGTACTGGACTGGGACCCAGTTATGCCCAGGCCAGCAGTCTTTGTGTGACTGCCAATGTTGGGGATTCCACAGGTACCACGGTGGGTAAGTCCTGGGGGAAGGAGGGTTGCAGTACGTGTCTGGGCTGCAACATGTAAGAGCCAATCTCAGAATCCAATGATGAGTCTGCTTCCTCTTGCTAAGGGGCAACTGATCCCGTTGGTACCGGCCAGGGATGTTCAGACCCTGGAGGTGGAGGTACTGGCAAAAAATGGCTAACTTTGCCCTAGTCCATAACATTCTTATAGGCACTTGGACTGAAGGTATCATCGGTACTGTGTGGTGTGCCAGAGCCAGACTATTAGGCACTAAGAGGTTTAGCAGCTCCTGAGACACTGCATAAGCCTCCAGCATAGACTATGCCAGAAATGAATTCTGACTCTGAGAGCCCCAGGTTTGGACCAATAGAGAAGCTGCAGTCATTTCAGGGGTCAGTCTTGAGGGGCCTAGGTCAGGATCCAGAATCAATGACCCCCTCTTGATCCACTCTTGGGAAGTGACTTTTCTTCAAGTACACTTCAGTGCCCTTGTTTGTACTGGATTTCAGTGTCAAGTCCCTGGCAGACTTGCAGTGTTTCTTCTTCAGCACTGGGAACAAAGAACAGCCTCTCAGCTCAGTTAAAACTAGGGAGCGGGGACTCCTCACAGACTCGGAGTTGCACGATGCGCCCTCTGAGCAGAAAGGCTCCAAGGCTGGGTGAAGAGTTGCTCCATTAAAAGAAAACTGGTCTGTCATTATTGGATCAGGGCTAAAAACCCTACAAAGGTGACATCTGTCACTCACATGCTATTCCCCAAAGCATTTAAGACAGTTGGGGTGAGGTCACTTGAAGGCACAGGCTTACTGCAAGAGTGACAAAATTTGAAACCTGGAGACCAAGACATGACCCTAGTACTAGCACCAGTTCCCAGTTGGGAACCAGCAAGGCCAAAGCCTTAAAAACTAAAACTTAACACTATTTCCACCTTCAAACTATCTAGAAATCTTATAAACTACTCTAAACCAAGAAGGAGGAGGAGGAGAAGTGAAGGTCTTGCAATGGCAAAAACACACACCTCCAACAACTGTCACGGACAATAAGAAGAAATTGAGGGGTGGCTGAGAGTGCTGCTGAGGGACAAATATCCGATGACCGTGCACTATGTGTGCAAACATCTACAATGGAATGGATATGTACAATTGCTCAAAGAAGAGTGGAATTTCAGTAGCAGGTAAAGTGTTCCCATAGACATAGTCCTTATTAATCTCAATAGTTGCTTATGTTCAGAAATTCATTGAGATCTTCAGACGAAATAGAGCACCGAAGTGAAAAGTATTATTATTGAAGTACCATAACACTAAACCAGGACTGCCATTTTGGTCCAATGGCAAAATCCATGTATAGGATTGTTGCCGAAGAAGCCAATCACTCCACTCCTTTCTACAAAATTACAGCAAGTAGAGAGCCCTTAAACTAAGTGGCATTGAAAAGAGTATTCTATCGTATACAATTTTATTTTACACAGTGTCTCATTTAAGCTGCATTCTACAATGCTTTAGAGTTAGACACAATGCAATTTAACTCCTGTGGGACAGACTGTGTTACACTGATGTAAATCTACAGTAACTTCCCTAAAGTCAATGGAATCACTAGGGATTTATATTGGTGTAACAGAACAGAATTTGGTCCTGTATTTTTTCCTTCTCTCCTACATGGAAGATGAAATTGAACAGCATTATAGCTTCTGAAAACATTTCAATTGCATATTTTTAATAACGTTTTTCTTCATAGTCTCCTGAAGTGTCTTTCGCTTAAGCAAAATGCTCATTTTCTGTTCAAAATACTATACATA